>NW_026988471.1:57292500-57772500 GCF_030222135.1 Aotus nancymaae | reverse complement strand
CACAGCAGAAAGGGGGCCATGGGAGAGGTGATATTTTATAACACAAAACAGGCAGGACTACTCTGGACAGAAGATAATGCAGACTAGCTTTGCTGGAAATGAGCTGCAAAATACCTTCATTTTCTGCTACAGGGAAACCCTGATAAAATCACAACTGTTAAGGTCATACAGTATATCAGGTGGAATCACAGTCTTTAGAACTCCATTATTAATGCAGACAACCTCACAATCAAAGAGGATGAGAGCACAGTTTCCAGATGCCAATGATTTGATCATATCTTATTGGCTGTTTACATTTAAATAATGTGACTGTATAAATTTAAATAATATGAACCACCAACAGATAGATCCCAGTGAAAAACTGCACCTTCTCTGAGACCCTGAATGTACACTATACAGTGCCTTACAATTTATTTGAGCAGAGCTCATATTTTTTTAAAAAAATGGGGAGGGGGATAAAAAGAG
The DNA here is from genome assembly GCF_030222135.1 of Aotus nancymaae. Classification (NCBI taxonomy): domain Eukaryota; kingdom Metazoa; phylum Chordata; class Mammalia; order Primates; family Aotidae; genus Aotus; species Aotus nancymaae. Next base: position 57,772,035 of record NW_026988471.1, on the reverse strand, counting down.
AGAGACTCATTTCTTCTGCCATTATGGAAATAAAAGGACTACCGCTTTAGTTCGTGGCTGGCTGTGCCAAGGAAACATGCAGTTCTCTAACCTCCGGTACAATGTACCCATAAGGTACCAAGCATCAAAGCATATTAAAAGATATTAACTGCATATTTGCTTATGAACAAGATAAAAAGCTGTAGGGCCTCCAGGTTCTCAAGCTGTGAGTGGAACAGCTTTGCAATTTGCCTGCAAAACTGCATTTTGATCTTAATGAATATAAAATGGCTGCCATTAAAAGTAAAACAGATTATTTCGGGTCTTCCAGGGCCCATAGCTCTTTGCTGGCCTTGGAGGGCCACTATGATCTTTCATTAAAATCTCACAGCAGGGCTCCCTTACCAGCAAATCAAGCCTTGCAGTCTAGGAGATTGGCTACATTTAAAAGTAATTTTCAGAAATCTACACAGATTTTCAATTTGGTAATGAAAGCCATAAGAGAATGCAGGCGGCATTTTGTCGAATATTGTTACGGATCCAGCACTTACATTCGTTAGAAATTAAACTGCCCCGTAACTATCACACTGATGGCAGCTTGCCATTTCGGCTGCGTTCTAATCTCCGTTTGTTAATGAGTAGCATGTGCTAATTGTTGTCATCCTTACTGCCGAGCAGTCCTTCCCTAACAAACATATTTTACCTGCTCAGAGGTGGAACCTTCGCTTTGTCACGGACCAGGTTGGAGTGGAGTGTTGACGTTGCAGTTGTTTTGTAAAGGGAGACAACCCAGCATTGTGGGGCAAGGCAAGGGCGAATAGGATCCGAAATTGGGTGTGCTTATATTATTTTAATGCGTCAGTTTGTTTTTCACTCAAGCCTAAGTTTTCTAAAGTCCTGGCGTTGGCAAAATATTAATACTTTTGTGTTACTCCCGAGAGAAGTTTGAGCAAACCCACAAACTCCGAGCACAACTACGGCAAATCAATTGGAATTAAAATGAGCGAGAGGGCCGGGCGCGGTGGCTCACGCCTGTAATCCCAGCACTTTGGGAGGCTGAGGCGAGCGGATCACGAGGTCAGAAGATCGAGACCATCCTGGTCAACATGGTGAAACCCTGTGACTACTAAAAATTAAAGAAAAAATTAGCTGGGCGTGGTGGTGCGTGCCTGTAATCCCAGTTACTCAGGAGGCTGAGGCAGGAGAATCGATTGAACCAGGAAGGCGGAGGTTGCAGTGAGCCGAGATCACACCACTGCACTCCCGCCTCGTGACAGAGCTGGATTCCGTCTCAAAATAAAAATAAATAAATAAATAAGGGGGAGGCTTCAGGTAAGAAGGGATGAACATACCAAGGATCTTCCCCGCTAGCCAGTGAGGGAGGAGAGCACGTCTAAAACCTGACGTGGATGTGGGGCTGCCACTGGCAAAAAGAAAGTTTGATTCTTTGACTCCGTCCTTTGGGTCCTAAAGGCTTGGAGGTGGATGGAGGCCATTGCGTTACTCTCAAGTGGACAGTCCTAAGGGAATAATCATATGGACTCACGATAATGTGGTTCAAGGAAAGCCGGCACCGGAGAAGAGGGAACACTAATAAATTCAGCATCCTGACGTGTGCTGCAGGCAGACATCTGAAGAAAGAAAAGCATATGAAATAATTATGAATAAAACATTATTAAATAGAAGAAAATGTACATAAATGCATTCTAAGACCAAATGGGATTTTTTTTTCCTTTGCATGTTCTCCTACTTGATATAAGAACTGAGGAAAGTTATTTTTCTGAGATCCAAGAAACAAAAATGTCAGATTATGCTTCCCTATCGGAAAATGCATTCAATAAATTTTCTTTACTTGGCAATTCTCTTTACCTGGCACCTTTAGGGCAAAGCACTTCCCTGCACTAAAATGTGACGGGCAACAAGAACTGCTCTCTACATTTTCTCTGACTGGATATGAATTCTTCCCACAGATACAGAAAGAGTCTCCATTTAAAATAACAATTCTTGGCAGACAACGGGCAGCTACAAGACAGCATCTATGCAAAAGAGATGTTTATTTTCAGGGGGCCAGAGAAGGCCTCTTGTGGCTCATGCTTCTCCAAGTACATGAGCAGTTCCTTGGTGCTCCTTGACTGTGTTCCTTTGGTTTCCACAAAGCACCATTTTAATTGGACAGCATGCCTGTGATTTTCAGGGAATGACACCAGAGCGGCTGAAAAGGTGCCACCGCTAATGTGCTTTAGTTTTTGAGGTGAAAACTCAAGCCAATTCCTTGTCTCTGTGGCCTCAGGAAACCAAAGGGAAATAGGTAACAAACAACTTAGTAAGCGGTTTTGAATCTATTCCACCTGTAGTTGCTATTCTAATTGCAGGAAGCATTTTTAAATGCCCAAAGTGACATTACAGGCAATTCTGCTGAATCCTCCTGAATTCAGAAAGTTGAGACTTCTTTTATTTCACCTGTCGTCAGTTGTTCTAATATTCCTCTAAGAGCTTCCAGGTACATTTTGACAACTGTATATTGTAATGTCTCTTGTATCATTATTTTGCCAGGTGCTAAATTGTGGGCAGAGTGAGCGTACATTATCAATTTTGATTCTCAAGTATCAGAATATAACTGCTATTAATATCTCTCTAATTACTAGAGTGTGGGAAAAAACTGCACTTTAGACAATAGAAGTTAATATAATTAGTCTTCAGATAATCAAGTTAAATTTTACTAGTGATATGAAGTACAAGTTTTTATTTGTTTTGTTTCAGAAAGATACTTCTGTGGAAAGAAACATCATCCTTGCCCTATCACTTTTACTTTAGCAATTCCGTTGGGGAATATACATATGCACATATGCACAGACTGATATATTGCATGGAGAAAATTTTTAATTGCCTTAAAGAGAAACATTTACAGTATTGTAACGGGGCATAATAAAAGTTTTCATATAATATTTTTATTACATGATGAACTTCTTTTTCTTTTTTCCCCATCCCTACTTTGGAAATTGCAGATAAGACATTTTTTTGTTTTATGTAACTTTTTTTTTTTTTTTTTTAAACGGAGTTTCGCTCTTGTTACCCAGACTGGAGTGCAATGGCGCGATCTCGGCTCACCACAACCTCCGCCTCCTGGGTTCAGGCAATTCTCCTGCCTCAGCCTCCCAAGTAGCTGGGACTACAGGCACGCGCCACTATGCCCAGCTAATTTTTTTGTATTTTTAGTAGAGACGGGGTTTCACCATGTTGACCAGGATGGTGTCAATCTCTTGACCTCATGATCCACCCGCCTCGGCCTCCCAAAGTGCTGGGATTACAGGCGTGAGCCACCGAGCCCGGCCCAACAATTTTTTAAAGTAAATGTTAAGGCTGAAACAAAATATTTGGGGCAGGTATGTAGTGATGACTTGCAAGTATACATCCGAAATTCACACTTCTTTTACAATTTCATTATTAAATATAGAGCTCTAATTAAGCTTCAGGGCCTACATAAAATTTGCTTTAAAAAAAACTTTAAAAATATTATAGTCTCTTGTTTTGATCAAGTGACATTTTAGTTTTTCTGTTTTGACAAAAAAATTCTAAATGGAACACTAGGCATCATAAACTTGAAATATAGCATTCTAATATATATACATTTCTATTTATTATCACTGAATGGCTCTTGTACAGTCAGCCCCAAAGAGACAAATTTATTTAATTCCAAAAGTTAAGTTGTAAATTTCTTTCAAATTTGTTAGCATTTTTCCACAGAAACAATACTTAAATAGCAGTTTGGTTCCCAGGCTAGCCCATAAAAACCAAGTCTGTCATCATATAGCTGAGCTAAAATCCAAACTGCTTTGGCAGACCTCTGGTTCCAAGAAACAGAAAAACATGAGATGCAAGGTGAGTAAAAAGTGAAATGAGTACATAAGAAACTCATAGAAGGAGGATGTGAAGAGCAGCGTCGTTTCCTTTTCTCCTGTTCAGAGCTTCAGTTTTCCCTCCTCTATGGGTAAGAACCCAAGACCCAGGCCTCGACCCAGAAATCTTTGATCCTCACTACCCCCACAAACTCTACAGCTCCCTGGTCCAAGTCTACACATATCCACCAAGTTTTTAGTACTCCAATCAACCACTTCTCATTTATCTTCGTAGCCCTCTAATCATATTCCAGTTAATTTAACTAGATGTTAGGAGGATGAGGAGTAAAGAAAAGTGAGAGGCAATGGAAACGTCACTTTTCCAGGTAGGCACTTTCTTGGTTTTTAAAAAAGGCAGTTCAGTAATTGAGTGTGTGATCTGTACAACATGCATGTCTAACCCAGGCAGAACACTGGCTAGTGGCAGCATTGCTAGGGACCTACTGTCATCACTGCCACCACACACAATCCTGTAGCAGAAGTCTACCTTGTAACAAGGAACAGCAAATTGCTTATAACGGGAGCTGTGACAGGAAGAATGCATGTTGATATCTAGGAGTTAGGACCACGGAAGATGCTACTGAATTTTTCTGTGATATTTGTCCTGCTGTCTGAGGCCCTCAATACTGTGCATGCTGCAAATTCAGGAGAGCCTTCTATCTTGAGAAGAAGGTAAATACACTTGATGAGTGCCATTCTATGGTTTCAGCTTATTAGAAAGGATGAAGGGCTCATAAATGACATTAAAAAAATAGAACCCAACAAGAAACATAGAAGAAAAAAATATTGCTGAAGAAGCAAAGAAAATTTGAATCCAGTATCAAGAAGGTTAAAACACATTTTAGACTGGTGGGGTAATGCACCCGATATCATCTACCTCCATGGATGATGACTAGTGAATTCCTATAAGGGCACTGACAACCTCCCTCTCATTCCGTACAGAAGAAAAAGAATTTTCAGGATAGTCACATTGGAACAGTTTTATCATCTTCTCCAAAAAGGCAGAGGAGAGAGGGTGTGGTTGGCTCCCTGCCAAGGCATTCATGAGTTCATGTTTAGATGTTATGAGACTAAAGGGAATGAATGGTTTTCCTGGGATATATATACAAAATGTGTGGAAAAGTTCCACTGTCTTCTGTGATTATATGCGATAATCAATACTGTCTTCAGGAGATGTAGTCACTGTCCCTCTAGAGGCATGAAGAAAAATGAAGAAGCTGAAGGGCACAAGCATACAGGTGTTAGAGGTATGGTAACAGCTAAGCTCCTCGACAAAGAAAATCCTTGCCCCTTTAAAGGCTTGCAATTCTAGAAATCACATGTGAAAGGGTCTTGATCCATGAAGTAGGCATCGGGTATGTGATTAGGTGGGGATTTGATCATGTTTAAAAAAAAACAATGCCTTCTGAGGAGTGCCACTAAGGGTGGTGCCCAGGTCTGCCAGCCTTTACTTCTCCTATTGAAATGCAATGTAGACGTCTGGGGGAAGGGCTCGTAGAAGTTTAAGAGGATTAAGGGTCGCTTTCCTCAATGCCAGGTCTTTGGATAATAACTCTTTCAACCAATGGCCAATCAGAAAATCTCTGAATCCACCTATGACCTGGAAGCCCCCATTTTCAGTTGTCCCACCTTTCTGGACCCATCCAATGTACATCTTACATATATTGATTGATGTCATGTCTCCCTAAAATGTATAAAACCAAGTTGTAGTCTGACCACCTTGGGCACATATGCTCAGAGTCTCCTGAGGGCTGTGTCACAGGCCATTGGTCACTCATGTTTGGCTCAGAATAAACCTCTTCAAATACTTTAAAAAAAAAAAAAAAAAAAAAGAACACAAGGAGGCTTTGGGAAATATCTAGGTAGTACAAAAGAAAATCTGTTTTTCCACACCGTGGTTCTTGATAGTAGAAACAGAGTCATCTGCAAAGACAGAAGTGGCTCTTTGAAGACTGGCAGCAATGCATGTGGCCAAAAATACCAAGGCCAAGCAAACTATACTTAAACTTCAAGCCAAAAAGGCACAAAATCTAAATAACGCTTTCAAATCTGGCATTAGATGACATCTTTAGGTATGATTTGGAGAACATTAAATTGTAAATAAGTTGGCCAGGATTTTGCAGAAGAAAACACAAGAAAGATGGGCAGGACCAATGTATTTGTCCTGTATGTTCATATATGACAATTATCAGAGTAAGAATAATAAAATGTGCCAGGTGCAGTATCCCACACCTTTAATCCCAGCACTTTGGGAGGCCGAGGCAGGTGGATCACCTGAGGTCGGGAGTTGGAGACCACACTGACCAACATGGAGAAACCCCATCTCTACTAAAAACACAAAATTAGCCAGGCGTGGTGGTGCATGCCTGGAATCCCAGCTACTTGTGAGGCTAAGGCAGGAGAATCACTTGAACCCAGGAAGCAGAGGTTGCAGTAAGTTGAGATAGCATCATGCACTCCAGACTGGGCAACAAGAGTGACACTCTGTCTCAAAAAAAAAAAAATAATAATAATAATAATAATAATAATACAATGAATATGTAAATTTAATACAAAAAGCTAAATATGATCCTGGACTTATATAGAGTCTTTGTCAGGTGTGGGCGTCTTTTCTGGTAGTGCTCTCCAAATCCTATATGGTCCTTCCCAGTTTCCTTATTTCCAATCTATTATAGACCAGTACTTCTGTACAATGCAAGAAGACTAAATTGCTAGAAAAAAGATTATAAAAAGATATGCAATATTGAATCCTCAATTTTTATTATTAGATTTAACATACAGTTATTTTTGTCAATTGCTTTAAAAGTTCCTACATGCTAACTCTACATTTCTGCACTTATATTTCTGCAAACCAATCATAAACAGCTCACAGACCTGCACTGCTCTATGAGTCACATTTTAAATGACTCCAAAAGTGTTTATCACAAGGATGTGGCTTTTGTACTGTATATATAGGAAGAATGGACATGAATGGCCCTAATGAGGGCATATGCTAGAATACATGTAGGACAGGTTAAAAGGAGAGTAAAGCTAAAGTGGTATTGTTTCAGAAAAGGGATGACTATCCTCCTCAGGCCTCCCTAATGCAAATTACAAAACTAATACAGAGCCAAGTTAAATGATTGACAGGGAACTTGTCTCCTAAACATCTGTCAGAAGTCTCTTTCAAATGAAGACCCTCTGATAAGTTCTTGACCTGCCTTCTGCCACTTGCATTCCTTTAGAAGGTTGAGAGATCAATTGGGAGAATTTTTACATGAATTTAATTTTGAACAAGGAGTAAGATTTGGTTAGTGAATTAAAAGTGATGAGCAACTTGGAAGGAAATGACATGTCATCTTCCAGTTTGTTATTTTCACAGAAAACTAATTCTGGACAGAGGCATTTATCCTAGAGTTTAGAAAAACAGTCATCAGAATAGAGAAAATGTAGAGATGATTTCATGACTAAATAATTTTAAAGGGAAAATAAGACTATTTTTAAAATTCAGACAAACTAATCACAGATTATGCCAAAAAGATATAACATGAAAGGGACATTTTTTTCCTCTTTTTAAAGCTATTGAATGCAGAATATAAAAGAACATATATCCAAAATGGAAGGCTGAAAACATGATGGGTAACCAAAATAAAAAAGTGACATAAGAATATTGTCAGGAGGGTTAAAGCTTGACTTTAGACTGAAAAAGTGCCAAGGACAACAGAAAGCTATTTTAAGCTCTGTTTGTAAAGAAGAACAAAGGGATAGGTACACTGATTGGGGCACACTGCAAAATGTTAACAGATGTCACAGAGAAAACAGAACTATTCAACTCCTATTTTGATTCTATGGTCTCTATCAGGAAGAATGATCTTCAAACCCAAGAGGGCAGATCGAACACAGTTAAGAGTGAACTGAGGCCCAATATAAGTCAAGACATACTAAAGTATAACCTAGTTGCTTCAGATGAGTTCAAGGCACCAGGCCAGACAAGTTATCTCTCAGGTTACTGAAAGAACTAAAAAATGGTCTAGATGGGATTGTGGAAACCCTCCCAGTAATTTTTTAGAATCCCAGTCTAATTATGGTTGATCAGGGATTAGTGTGGGCTATAGAAAGAAAAGTTTTCAATTTTCAGAATCAAAAAAACGATCCAGAACATATCCTGAGCAAAATTCTGGATGAATTATAAAGCATGGATCGTTTGTGCTTAAAGAAGTGTCAATCACCTTAAGTGAGCAAAGGTCTATTCAGGATTATACCAATTTCTCTCTCCCTCCCATCTTTCCCAACCTCGCTCCCTTTCTTCATTCCTTTCTTTTTTTTTTTTTTCCCTTTTGCTCCCTGTTTTATAGAATGACTAGCCAAATAGTTTGGGAGAATGGCTTTCAGTTTCATCAAGATATTTAATACATTATTGCATAACATATTGGTGGACCAAAAAAAAAAAAAAGACTTATGTAATTAGGGTGACTGAAACTTGGTTAAATAAATGTTCCCAAAGAACACTCGTTAATTAATTGGAGGCAATATGGAGAGTTCCCTAGTGTTTTGTGCCCTTTCAACTTTATTTTACCCCTTTGTTCTTTTCTTTGTTCTTTCTCTTTTTGTATATAGCCTTACTGTAGGACTTGCATATTCCAACAGAGTATATGCTCTAGTGTTTGTCTCAGTTACACTCCAAAAATAAGTATTTGGTGCCCACTATGTATGAATCAGATGGGCTGGCAATGTGAGCTGCATCAGATCCAATATTTTCATTTAAGTAACTCATAGTTTAATGGGGGAAAACAACGTAAATAACGGAGTAAGTCAACAGACACAATACAATGTAATAAAGAAACATATAGGCATTTGTTTGTGTCACAATGTTGTTTGTTTTTTTTCCTAAGCATTATGCTAAGGGCTCTACATATTTCATCAAATCCTCTCAGAAACAGTATGAGATAACTTTGATTATCCCAGGAGTATTGGTGAACAAGACCAGGGCTCAGAGAGATCAGTTAAGGCCCAGATCAAACCTTGAAGTATGATATGGAGCAAGAATTCAAAGACAGGTCCATTGTATTCCCAAGTGTATGTGCTATCATACCCTTCTACAAAAGTAACTGAGTAAAGATGAGGGCAGGCCAGTGTCTAGCAATGGGTGGGGTGCCCTGATTATCTGGAGATGGAATGCCATCCCAAGAACATCATCAGGAAAGGTAAAGAAGCCTAGCTTGCCACAGACATAGATGCTAACTACTGAGGTTGTCAGAGCATTGAGAAACTTCAGACAGAAAGACTGACATGTGCCACACTGAAGAGGCTTGAGAGGATGGGTATGCATATGGCTGGGCTTGGCACATGTGCCAATGTCTACAGGGCTTGGAAGGAGTCAGGTCATAGCAAAACTGAAAGCCAAATGGAGACGTGACAGCAGACACACATTCTCTCTCTCTCTCATACACACACACAGTGTAAACATTTTATGAAGAATAGGTATTATTAAAAATTATTAATAACAAAATATGAAGTTCTAGTGCATCAAGTTCCCTTGCTACTTAATTTTTCATATGTGTTATTACCCAACTTATTCCTAACTTTCAATGTTCTCTTTCTTTTTACTTTAATTTTTCCTCTATATATTCAACAGATGTGCTTAATTTTATGGATAAAATGAATTTCTGTAAAGTCGTGTGATCTTTTTTTTCAGTAAATGAAATGTTACATTGAAGATACTAGGGAAGTTCCCTTTTAAAGGAACCTTATGCCAAATTGCTTTGTAAAGCAAATAATGACCCTATAACCAATCTTTCTCTGAATCTAGATTTCCATATATCAGATTTGACTAAAAAAATACATCATACTTTATTTTTACATCCGTCTGCTAGCTATACTGTAACATAATAGTATGCCAATTTGAAATACCATAATTTTTACACTTTTCAGTTCTCACAATGCAATCTTAGAAAATGTATTATTTTCCATATCATACTTATTGCTTTCTTTTCCTTAGTAGAACTTAAGACTTGTTTTTTTTCCCCTGAGGTTACAGAGGTTGGCAGAAAGCTACACAGTCATAGCCATCCTATCTAGAGCAACTGTAATGTGCTGTGTCTGGTGTGAAGTACTTTATATGCATTTTTGCATTTAAATTTTTAAAATAGACTTCTGAGATAAGAACCACTGAGGCTCAGAGAAGTTGAACTACAGGTGTTCAAGCAGTACTCCAATCCACGTCAGTCAACTTTAATTATTCTTCCAGCTTTACTGAGGTATAATTGACAAATAAAAATTGTATATACTTAAGACAACAGTATGATGTTTTGATATATGTATACATTGTAAAAGCATTATATTCATCATCCTGTATAGTTACCTTTGTTTGTGTGTGGGGAGAACATACACACATGCACTCACACATACATATACATATCACATTTTCTTTATCCATTCATCTGTCCATGGATACTTAGGTTTCTATACCTTGGCTATTCTGACTTATGCTGAAATGAACATGGAGTCCAGATGTCTCTTAGAGATGCTGATTTCATTTCCTTTGGATATAAACCAAGAAGTGAGATTGCTGGATCATTCATAGAGTTGTGTTTTTCATAATGGCTGTACCAATTTACCTTCCTACCAATAGTGTGCAAGTGTTTCCTTCACTCCATTTCCCCATCAACACTTGTTATCTTTTATTTTTGTTGATCATAACCATTCTAACAGGTATGAGATATCTCACTGTGGTGTAGAGTTGCATTTTCCTGATGATGAGTGATGTTGAACTTTTTTTATATCTGTAGGCCATTTGTATGTCTTCTTTGGAGAAATGTCTGTTCAGGTCCTTTGCCCATTTTAAAATTAGGGTATTTGTTTTCTTGCCACTGGGTTGAGTTTTTAAAATATTTTGGATATTGAAGCCTGGTCTTGTGGCTCGTACCTGTAATCCCAGCACTTTGGAAGGCCAAGACAGGAGAACTGCTTGAGGCCAGGAGTTTGAGAACAGCCATGGCAACATAGCAAGGCCTAGTCTCTACAAAAATTAAAAATAAATTAGAGCCATGTGCAGAAAGCAGAAACTGGACCCCTTCTTGACATCTTACACTAAAATTAATTCCAGATGGATTAAATACTTAAACATAAGACCTAACACCATAAAAACCCTAGAAGAAAATCTAGACAAAACCATTAAGGACATAGGCATAGGCAAGGACTTCATGAGTAAAATACCAAAAGCATTGGCAACAAAAGCCAAAATAGACAAATGGGACCTAATTAAACTCCAGAGCTTCTGCACAGCAAAAGAAACAGTCATTAGAGTGAATCGGCAACCAACAGAATGGGAAAAAAGTTTTGCAAGCTACCCATCTGACAAAGGGCTAATATCCAGAATCTACAAAGAACTAAAACAGATTGACAAGAAAAAAACAAACAGTCCCATTCAAAAGTGGGCAAAGGATATGAACAGACACTTTACAAATGAAGACATACATGAGGCCAACAAACATATGAAAAAATGCTCATCATCACTGGTCATTAGAGAAATGCAAATCAAAACTATATTAAGATACCATCTCACGTCAGTTAGAATGGCAATCATTAAAAAATCTGGAGACAACAGATGCTGGAGAGGATGTGAAGAAATAGGAACACTTTTACACTGTTGGTGGGAGCGTAAATTAGTTCAACCATTGTGGAAGGCAGTGTGGCACTTCCTCAAGGACCTAGAAATAGAAATTCCGTTTGACCCAGCAATCCCGTTACTGGGTAAATAGCCAAAGGATTATAAATCATTCTATTATAAGGACACATGCACACGAATGTTCACTGCAGCACTGTTTACAATAGCAAAGACCTGGAACCAACCCAAATGCCCATCGATGATAGACTGGACAGGGAAAATGTGGCACATATACACCATGGAATACTATGCAGCCATAAAAAACAATGAGTTTGTGTCCTTTGTAGGGACATGGATGAACCTGGAAACCATCATTCTCAGCAAACTGACACAAGAACAGAAAATCAAACACCGCATGTTCTCACTCATAGGTGGGTGTTGAACAATGAGAACACAAGGACACAGGGAGGGGAGCATCACACACTGGAGTCTGTGTAGGGGGAACTAGGGGAGGGACAGCAGGAGGGTGGGGAGTTGGGGAGAGATAGCATGGGGAGAAATGCCAGATATAGGTGATGAGGAGGAAGGCAGCAAACCACATTGCCATGTATGTACCTATGCAACAATCTTGCATGTTCTTCACATGTACCCCAAAACCTAAACCGCAATAAAAAATATATATAAAATTAATTAATTAATTAATTAGCCAGGTGTGGTGGCATGTACCTGTAGCCCCAGCTACTCCAGAGGCTGAGATCGGGTATCATTTGAGCCAGGAGTTCGAGGTTGCAGCGAGCTATTATGGCACCACTGCACTCCAGCCTGGACAACAGAGCAAGACCATGTCTCTAAATACATGCATACATACATACATATTTGGATATTGGCCCCTTATCAGATGTATGGTTTACAAATAGCTTCTCTCGTTGTCTCTTCACTCTGTTGATTGTTTCTTTTGCTGTGCTAAAGATTTTCAGATTGATTAAATCCCACTTATCTACTTTTGCTTTCTTGCTTTTGGGGTCACATCCAAAAACTCATTGTCCTGACCAATGTCAAAAGCTTTCTTCCCATGTTTCCTTCTAGAGGTTTTTAGGTTTCAGGTCTTATACTTAAGTCTGTAATTTATTTTGAGTTGATTTTTCTGTATGGTGTTACACAAAGATCTAATTTCATTTTACTGCATGTGGATATTCAGTTTTTCTAACACCATTTATTAAAGTTTATTCTTTCCCCATTGGGTGCCCTCACTGTCAGCCTAACTTTAGATACAAACAGTAACTATTATTCTATGTACCCTCTTATTATTGGCATAATGAGCATTAAAAATATTGTGATCTCAGAAAAAGTGACAAAACTTTTGGTGGATGTTGGTGGTGAAAATAACATTTTCATTTGAGTCAAACTAGATTTTAATAATCTTTCTGCTATCAGTTGCCAGGACAAGACAGTTGCTCAGGTCTCAGATTTTTCATCTGTAAAATATAATGACTAAGGCCTCCTCTGACAAAAACATTAAAGTTTTAAGGTCCTGGTAGGATGAGACACTGCACATACTGGATGCACTTTTAAAATTTAACGTTTTTTTTTATTAGAAAGTTAAGTCCAGATTAAAAATATTTGTATCACAAGGAAATCCTTTCACTGGCTAACTAAAAATTCAACAATTTTAAAAGAGAAAATGGACAGAACAATTAATTCTGCCTTTGTGGCTGCTATAGATCAGGCTGCTATAAATCCACAGATAGCATTGTTCTAAAATTAAAGATTTTTTTTAATCCATGAAAAAAATAAAGTAATACAGCTATAATCTAAGATCTAAGAGGTCAGATTCAAATCTTTACTGATCTGGCCAGATCACTGGTTTTGAAAAAGCATGAGAAGTTTCCAAGATTAAGTCTTGACCCCACTCCTGTCCATTGACTAAGTCAGACACCACCCACAACATGCACTTTGTCCCCAGTACATCAGAGCTTAGGCCTTCGCAACTTTGTGAGAAAGAGCTTCCGATTACCACTCTTTTGCCTCTTTTCTTTTATGATCAAGGTGACTTATAAACAGCTGCAATAAAAATGATTTTTTTTCATAAGAGTCTTCTCAATAATGTCTGTGAAAAGCAGAGAGGCTAAAAGATACGTGACATTCACAGATTTTGCCCCTGAAGCCACAAAATCCACACGAGTAATTTCTTCATTTGACCAAAATGAATGGTCATCACAAAAACAAATGTAACTTTGGTATCCCTGATTTGGCTGAGACAGCTTAAGGGCTCAAACTTAATAGACTTTTTCTGACCGATTAGGATCTCAGCGCAGGCTGCATCATCCTGTCAGAGCCGATAGCCAAGTCCGAACCACAGGCACAAAGCTGCCCTTGATCCATGACCTTAGCAGACAAAACAACAGGCTGCCGAATGTCATCAGACTCTCAAGGAAAGAACTTTGAATACATCATGCACTTTGCTTGGTGGTCTTTTACAGAAGACAATTAAGAATAAGTTGATGCTTAAATAAAACGCCTAACAGTAAAAGCACATTTCTATATTCCAAAGGCCCAAGAAAAGCTGTGTCTAAGAAGGGATTAACTACTATCAGATGATATTACGACTGGATTAATGATGTTTCACATTCACTATACTTATAAAAAAGAGAGGGAAAAAAGAATAAAAATCTTTTAAGGAGCAGATAAGTGATTTCTATAAACCTTAAAAGCTAAAAGAAAACTCATTTTTAAAAAGACAGTGGTTATAATAGTGTATTTATTCTAAATCCTTAATTGGGATTTTTTTTTCCCTTAAAAACAGCCCTACATTTCAAGTAAATTTCTGTTAACATAGTCTGTGAAGTGTGAAGAGAGGGGGAGAGAGAGAGAGAGAGAGTGTGTGTGTGTGTGACAGAGATGGAGAGAGAGAGAAAGAGTATAAGAGAGAGAGAGAAGGGAGGTAGTCTCTTGTCTCAATGTTTTATATTCTACCAGGTATTTTAAACCATTCTTATTTTAGACAATTGTTTTTGTAATAGATATACTAAAGGTGATCATTTTATTTTATTGCTAGACACTGCTGACTGAAATATTTCTCCAGATGAAAGTAATTACTATGACTATATTACTTTTCTAACCTGTTCTGTGTATTGGATCCAAGGTACTCATAGTATAAAATTCTGTTACCATGTTTAAAAAAAAGGCATATGATGCTGTGCTCTGACCTTACATAAAGTCATATGACTATTATACTGTATTTTGTTTGTTTGTTTTTTGTGTTTTGCTGAATGTATCTACATGCACAGAGGTTGCAGGAACAGTCTAACCTTGGGTAGAAATAAAGGTAAGAAATATTGAATAATGCAATAGCAAACATCAGTATTATATACAAGGAAATGCAACAAGTCATTTTATGTCAATAATAATAAATAAAAGCAATCCATATATTCTAAAAAGGAAGGAAGGATAGAAAAAAGGAAAGATAGAAAAATGCAAGAAAAGGAAAAATATGGAAGGAACAAGAGAGAGAGAGAAGAAAGAGGGAGAGATAAAGAGTAATCAACAAACCACAGCTAATATCAATAAATTCCACTTTACCAATAATTTTTGTCAGGCCCTCCAAACAGCTAATATTTACATATTTGAGATCATGTGCTACCTACCTGTACTCTACAATTCACTCATGCAGATAGAACTGCACTGTATTTACAGCTTTTATTTGGAAATATGATCAAAGAAAAACATTACTAAAAAATAACATGTTAGCTTTCTGTTTTGAACAACTATTTAATCATCTGGCAAATGCTATAGAAGGTTTCATGTCCTAAAGTTGCGACCAGACAGAATAGCATCATTAGATCCAGAAGCACAAACTACAGCAGCAAGGCATGTGAGGTGATGGTAGTTGAGTTTCAAAATTGAGAAGAGAGATCTTGTTCCCTTGATTTTTCTTCACATGCTAAGTTTTCCTATCCTGCCACCTGCTACCCCATGATCCCATCCTGTGTCCATGAGGGTTTTTTTTTTATTTTTGTTTGAGAAAGTCACCCAGTTCTCCATAGGGATTTGGTATTAATACCAGAAGAAGGTAGGAGACAGCAAATTTCAGCTGCCAAGTTCAGAGAAAAGCCAGGCTTTCAATGACACGTATCAGACATTTATGGACCTGACTTGAACTTTTTTCGTGACCTGCACTGGACCAGGTTCTCACCTCTCAGGGTGAGATGATACCACAAATTTTGTGGGGTATGATAGCAACCTGAGAGTCACAGTATGTTCTGATTTTTTCCTTTGGTTTTTCATTTTTTAATTTTACTTAATTGAAAGCACAGACAATGTTGTCCTGGGTCAAATTCCTCAAAAGATCTGGCTTGTTGGAGTCTTGCCAATGTTACTGCCAAGAATTCCAAGAGCTGTATTTGCTGCTGGAAAAAATGAAGATGTTAATCCACAAAGCAACTAACGGACACTCCAGTTCAGTCATTTGAAAGTCCTCAGTGCTCTCAGGGTGTGTGCTGTATCCCTAAAGTCCTAAAACCATGCTGGCAACTGATGGATGTGCATGGTATACTCCTTCTGAACCCCATTCTTGTAAGAAACAATGTTTAGTAGATGATTCTAGCACCAGGCTCCAACATTTTATGAAATCTGCTTGGTTCTACACCAAAATCATAAAAAGTGAACAACTTCACAATTGCTTCAATTTGTAAGAATTAAGACACGAATTCACCTCAATCTAAAATAAAGCTTCTTCAAATCTGGTCACTCTCACTGCTACATAACTCCTGCTAGTTGCAGAGTTCTGTGCAGCTGCAGCCAGAAATGTGTTTGTTTATGTTCTTATGAGTGATTGGAGTTTGAGACTTGAAAGGAGGATCTGGGCAGAGTAAGCAGCACTGAGACTCTCTTTGAAGCTTCAGGAATAGACAGAGCCTACGAAGGAATATGAAGAGACAGGAGCCAATGGCTCAGGTTGAGCCCATGGCATATCCTCTCCAGGTAGGAAGAAGGAGGAGGGAGAAACATGAAGCAGAAGTGGCAGCTTAGCAGGAGCACCTCGTGTCTCAGAGGCTAAGGGTTGCCCTAAGGCTCCAGCATGGCAGTGCTACAGACAGGTCAAAGGCATGGCCTGGAAAAGTGATCACTGCCACTGGGACTAAGGCAAGGTCAGTTTCAGTGGCATGGCAGGCACACAGCTGAGTGTAAGAAGGTTAGGGATAACGTGACTGTTAGGGTACAGGAGTGGTATATCATCCTTTGAGATGTTGGGAAGTGAAAAGAGAAGAGTAGAGGTTCCCCGGAAGAGGCAGCAGGGACAAGTTAGGGGCATGATTTAAAGTGCAAACTATTTGCACAGAAATGTATCAAAAATCTATCTGTAGCCAGGATGGGCTTCATATAAAATGAAAAATAGTTACAGAATTAAAGATTAAATATTTTAAAATACTTACAAGTCATAAAGTACTATAATATGAATATGATGGGAAAATTTAGTGAAGCAAAGGATGCTGTTTTTGAAGTTTACACAATTCTTTCATTTATCCTTCCAAAGTCCTAGGAGGTAAACCTATTGTTATTCCTATTTTACAGATGAGGGTAAACAATCTGCCCTGGGATACAGTTAGTGGCGGAGGTGGGGCCTGTGGTCTTCTGATGCTTACAGGTCCCCCTTTTTCCTTCTATAGAATTCTTCAATAGAAGAAAGATTGACTGAAACTTACTTTTGTATCAGTAAGTTTTTGATACAAACAGGTGATGTTTTATGTAAACAGATTTTTCTATGAATAAACCCACAACTGTACATCTTAGCTTATATGAAGAGGGTTAAACTACCACCAGCAAGCTCAGAATTACTTCTCTCTATTCCAACTGCAAAATTTGTGCCATTCTACATCTATCCAAAGTAAACAAAAGCAGGAAAGAAAGAGTATACGTATTGCCTACTCCAATATTTATCTTCTATGTGACATACATAAAGATAATTAATTTTCAAAGGTATCAGTCTTCCCTATACATGTTAAGATTGACATAGACATTGCAGGTCTGCTAGAATAATTATGTCAACTTTTTTTGTACCAAAAAAAGTAAGATTTTTATAAAGGATAATTAAGCAAGCTAATATAGCAATAAGTGGAATACACAATAAGAATATGTACTAAAATATCTGCTTTGTGCAGTACAGAACTGGTGTTTCAGAAGATTAACAATTATGATTGTCAGTCCTCTTCTGATTCTATAATACTCCACACAATCTTTTTTAAATTACTTTATTAACCTTTCCTCCTAGCACAGAAGTGCCCGATTATAGATAATATTTCAAAATCATCTGAGGTGTAAGTGTGTTTGATTTGCTCGGTAATTATTTGTCTACTTTATTACATTGGCCAAGCACACAAGTTCCTTTGACCAGCTTTATTTCAAGTCCAGTTAAGAATGGGGTCATATCATTTTGTGGATCACTCCCTTTGGGCCCAATGTACATGAAATTTTCATACTGGAGACAGGGATGGTGCATGGAAACAGTACATTTTAAACATGGAGAAATAATTTGCTGCCCTGTCATTAAAGGTTTAAGGCCCTGGATTTAATGGGAAGAATGTTGTTCACAAGTGAAAGGAAGGTGTTATTCCCCTCATGACTGGGACACAGGGCATTTAAGTCTGAGCATGCAAATGTCCATTGATGAAGTCTAAAAGCATATCGCTCCCACCCCTCCGGTGGCCTTACCCAGGGTCTTTATAATCTGTCTCTTGTCATTCATACTGCCCAGGACAACACTTCTATTTTAATCGGAATCATGAATGCATTTCTGGCATGTATTTTGACTCACAGAGGATAGAAAGGAATGGGGAGGGGACAACCACAACGGGAGATCACAGACCTTCTCCTTGTAACAGGGATCTAGAGAGAAGTAACATTGAAAATCACACTGGGTTTTGCAGAGGGAAAGTTTACCTGTTCCAACTTTACAACTCAGGGGCAAATGAAACTGATACTTATGTGTTCTTAAAGATGAAAACGTAATGCGATGAAACAGGGTGCACTGCTTATTCTTTAGGGCCACCACCTGGATAAAAGCACAAAGCCGGAGGACTCTGTTTATTGTCCACAATCAACAAATCCTGAAATTTCCATATGTAGCAGGATTCCAGGGCTCTGTTAGTAATACAGGATATGGCTGGTCAGCTCAGTCACCCATGGAATTACAGTGCCGGGTATGGATGCCAGTATTTTAGACCCAAACCGAGCATAAAAAACACAAAGTAAAATTCAGTGTCAGCACAAAGTTGACAGCGAATGATTATAACAGCTTCGAAGCTTGAAAAAGAGTGTAAATAACTAGGATCCCCTGCGGGCTCACTCAGCCTGCATACATAACAACCGTGATGGACAGCCTCCGTGGTAAAGTCGGGGGAAACGAGGCACTGGAAAGATGCAAAAATTCCGCCAGCAAAGAGCCTTAACTGTCACCTTCCTGACTAAATCAGCTACTTTCATACAGGGAGAGAAACAGTGCAATAGGGACGCCTTTGGAAGGCCAATTGCCCTTTGCCTAGGAAGCAGGAATGTTAATTATCGGCTCTTCTGTGGTTATCAAGGTGCTGCAAACCCACCAGCTTTTGCACTTTCAGAACACTCCTCTCTCTGATCTTTAATCCTTGGTGCTTTTAGTCCACAAAAGATTGTTATTCGGCATAACTCTGCTCATTTATAGAATGTAAAAATAAAGGTAAAAAAAGAACTGTCTTCCATCCCCAACTGAACTGATCACTTCATGGATTGCTTTAACTGGAAATTTACTTTTCTTTTAATTTTATATGCATACTCACATACACGTGCACACATGCGTACCTTCATCGGACAACAAACGGTTTCAAACCCTGAAAAACAAGTGCATCATGGCATGCGGCCTTCAGCCTGGTATGACAGACATCAGCTTTGTGAGTACAGAGCTTCATCGTCACTTGTACAGTACTTACAGACTCAAAAGAGAAAAGAAAACAGCTGAGGTCTTCTGCACACACCTAGCTAACACTCCACAGGTTTGTAATTCATTTACAAGATAATTAATCAATTAGCAAATGATCCCTTTCCCCTCTGTTATTTATGCTGAATAAGAATTGCATCTCCAAATGAAATGGTAGACCACTTGTATTGAAACTTTGCCCTTCAAACACATTGGTCTTATTTATCTGAATTGAGCAGATGCTTTGCAATGCCAGCCCATTGTAACTGGACTGTTTGCTATTAGAACCTGAGTAAGATTTAAGCTAAACAGAAGAACATAAATATGACATCCTATAGACATTCATGATGATCAACTGTGCTGTATCATCGCCAGCCATTGCTACTTATTCACATAGGAAAAGAGAGAGGAAATACATTTGACATTGCTAAAAGGGGAGCTATAGTCCCTGGAAGGACAGTGACGATGGGACTTACACAGCTATTGGCTCTAGAGTACAACTCTGGGGTCTTAAAATGCAATTAAATTGCTACAATGTATATATCCTGTTTACAGGCTCAACAATTCTTATTTCTTTCAGAGTTCCATATCATACTTGGCAACTGTTTGGAAAAGCAAAGGTATCAGGCAGCTTCTTCTTAGGGATCAGAGTGTTTATCAGGTCTCCCAAGTAACCATCACTGAGAGGAAGGTCTGACAAGGATGAAAATCCCATCGGATCACACTCCTATGTGAGACTGGTCAAAAGAAGACATGGCTGTGTATATGCATCCCCTTTACATCTCTGGGCCTAGAGTGACTCCAGCATAAAATATAAAAGTTGAACGAGGTGATTTTTTTGGTTCCTGGCACAGCTATCACACTAAGAATCTCTGCGTGTTTCTATATTAAAAGCACTCTTAGGTGAGATTAACAGAAAAATCTTTCCCTCTAGGCAAGAGAGGGGTCTAAAATATTTCAGAAGCAAAGAAGAAGGTCCCCAGAATCAGGCAAACATTTCAGCCACCAAGTGAGCAAAGTCTGTTTCTGTTGCTGGGTTTTTAAGTCAACAATTATGTGTTAAATTACATCTTGTAGACAGAACAACAAAGGCATTTTTGGTCCATTTTTACAGGTGAGAAAATGGGTCAGCTATGTAAGACTGAACCTCAGGTGTGCAGATAACAGAAAAATCCCATCATGTATTGCTTTCCTGGGGGACTTCTGGGATGGACTCTGAGCCTTGTGTAGTCACTTGCCAGGGCTTTAATAATAAAGCACCTACGAGGAAAACTTTCCCTAACCCTTTACTCTGTTGGGAAAGGACTTAAGGATAAAAAGCATCTGAATATTTTAAAAGGAACTATGAAACTTAGTAAATGAGAAAATTAGAGAAAGATCATTAGAATATGAATGAATATCCCTAAAAACAAACAAATTAAGCCCAAACTTTACTATAAAAAAAGAAAGAAAGAAAGAAAAAGAAAAAATGAAACAATGGCCAAATGTGTACAGAAGCAAACTCTACTTGTTAGCTATGCTGAGCAAAGCTGGATTTGTTCACGCACAGGAATAGAAAGCACAACAGTGAATCTTGGAGGCATTATTCCTCAGCAAAATTAGCATAACCCAGCACATCAGAGTATTAAAATTTAAAAAGGATTTCAAACTGTCCTAGTATCATCAGCAGAGTCATGTCACAGATTTTTTTTATTGGTTCGGCAGTCTAGGTGTAATTGTATCAATATTTTAATGCTTGATGCATATTGCCTGTGATACATTGCTTGCATAAATAAAAAGCACCAATATTCAATTGCCAATGAAATAATCACATACTCTAGATCTTTATTATATCATGCATTATTTAATTACAATAATCAGAGTCCTTTGGAAGGTAAAACAAGATTAAAAAGGTTTTGTTTTATTGGATCTATATATTTGATTTAAACTTTACATGTTAGCTTTACATTAAGAATTTATAAGGCATCAGTTCAAATGGTGCTATTATAAGAGTTTATTTCTTTTATAATTAGTACAGTACTCTTAAAGTACTCTGACTACAAGAGATAATATTTCAGTATTTTAATGAGCTTTTTAAGTGTAATTGATGTAACAATCATTGAATTACACATTTCTACCTGAAGAATAATGAAGGAAGCATTTTAATGAGAAATTTAATCATTATTAGCAAATGATCTACTAAACTGCCATTTACTGACATTTAAAAGCTTAATAGCAGAAAACTGTATTTTCCTACATCTGCATCAACATTGATGGCGATTACTTTTCTATTACTCTGATTTCCCAGGTTAACTTTCTATCGTCACTAATTTATTTATAAATTTGAGAAAACTTTCTTTAACCCACAGTTGTCAGCTCCTTCCAGAAAGTGTGGGGCTTGACACTTAGAGGGATAATTTAAATAAATTAGCCCCTTTTCCAGCCTTCAGCAGTTTTCGGCATAAAAGGGCTCTTTCTTGTGAGTATTCATGCTTGCATCAGCTTGATTTTGATGAATGCCCTGCGAATTCCCTGATAGTACCTCAGACAGAGAGATCTTAGACTGATGTCAACAAGGGTTTTTAAAGCTCCCTCATTTCAAGAACACATCAGCATTCAGAGGCTGATAGACATGAGTAAGAGAGCCTACTATGCAGCTTTTGTCAGCTTCTGGGGTTGAATTTTGCTGCTGGATTTAGAGGAATCTCTATGCCATGGGAAGAGAGGTTAGAATGGAGATTTCATAGTGAAGTCCATAACAACATGTTTTGGGGTTATAAAAAGAACAACAAGATAATACTAGGTAGGCAGGATTTACATAACCTATTGTAGGTGTGGAGAGTAATGAAACAAGCTCAGCCTTTTGACTGAGCATTGGACAATGCAACGTTGAAGTCAGTACACAGGCTGGCATAGGCATGCTACCTGGAGCAAGGACTAATACTCAGGACCTTGCCTGCATTTTCCATGATCCAGCCATACAGGATAGTCATTTACAGAACTCCTAACGTGGAGTGCCAGTCCACAGTGTGCTTTGTATGGTGTGAACTGTCAATCTAGAGGACAGAAAGCGGTTTAGATAGAAACACGCTATTATGTATCCAACACACAGTGAGATCTTTTTGTTTCTTAAGTTTGAGTTTTGATTTAGAGTTATGGTGTGAGTGGGCAGGAGTGAGGAAAGAGAAAATGCCAGCATGTGACTCACATCCGCCTCCTGATGGTCCCCTAAAGTCCTTGTCAGTCCAGAGATGCTGGGTTTGGCCCAGATGCCAACTTCTTCCATCACAGAATTCTCACAGCCCTTTATTTTTTCCTCTCTCTTAAAGACTTTGCCCTTTTTCACTTTGCATGCTCTCAAAAAGATTTTCAGAATTAAAAAAAATCATTTTTTATGTTCCTCATAACTGTGGGAGCTTGATTCTGTGGCTGCCTCTCCATAGCATATTGCCAACAGCGTGGTGAAAACTCCAGCCCTAACAGTTTGTGCTGGGCACCATGCCTGAGTATGCAATGTCCAGTCTTCCTACTGCACACAGACAAGCAGATAATGATAAAATTAGTAAATGACCTGCAAGGGGTTAGAATACTCAAGGAAGCACTGATAAAACATCTTTCAAGTGAAGGACAGAGCTGAGAAGTAATAGCTCAGTTGTTTTTTGTGGGTTTTTTTGAGTGATAGTGATGTGGCATGTGATTGTTAATATTGTTTATTATGGAGAATGCAATTGCCAAAACTCAAAAGAACAAGGCTGACATAATGTATTGGACTGTATTTCAAAGTTTATTCATAAATCACTTCTGATCCCTCACTGAAAACCAAAATTGCAAGACAGCACTAATAAAGTGGATCTCTTTTTCTTATTACATGATAGTTGCCTATAAAAATGGTTCATGTGTCATATCCAGAAAGGATACAGAGGATGGCACTAATACTTATTTGCAAATATTTGGGTATCATTTGTTCATAAACACAATGTATACTTATAGAGATACAATGTATTTTTCATCAATTTTGAATTTTAATTTTAATTTAAATAAGCATTTTCCCCTAGAACCCTGATATCAGAGGGAAATAGAAACACATCAAGAAACACATAAGGGTATGTCTGGTTGAAAATATAGAGAATTTTCAGAAAAGTTGGGTCAAGATTAGCCATCAGAAATGATTACCAAATTAATATTAGAATGATATTATTCTATTGTGGTAGTACAATATAGCTAGGTACCCTGAAGCATTCCATGGGAGCCACCAATTTTTTAATAATCATTATGCAGCTTTTTTTGTTACAACTGAATTATAGTGATATCTGTCCAACAGACAATTTTAAGCTAGTCTCAGAATATGAAGAGAAGTACAACTTTCTCCAAGATGGATAAATAGATTATTATTATTATTGTTATTATCTGCAGCACTAAGCCTATACAAAATAAAAATGGAGTGTCTTCTAAAACATGGAAGAACTCTGTCTCCTGGAAGCATAATGAATTGAGCCCAGGATAACACATAGCCCTATTCACACAGCCACACAGTGATAAAGGCAACCACATGAGTTGTATGATGGTTGTGGATGTAAATTTAATTCCTTCAAGGGTGTCCCCAAATATTCTGGTATTCAAAAATGTGCCATTAATGCAAAAAGGGCATATAGATGAAAATAGGAGAAAATTAGAACAAAAATTAAGTCAAATGAAAGGTGCTATTTAAACAAAAGCATCAGTATTCTTGTATATATATATAAAATGATTCTCTTTTGTGTTAATCACCTGAGCTTTATTACAGTATACTCAAATCTCAAAGACTTTAACTCATCCCGTTAGCAAACCAGGTATAAACAAATGCTACTTTAAAAAATGCACTTTTAAAAGAATCCATCTAAAGGTTGGGGGAGTGTGAGATGAAAACCACTGAGAAGGTTAACAATGGCCCCTCAGGGCAGCATCCTGTTGCTGCCAACAAAGACGGTCAGGGACAAGTTCTCCCAACAGCTGCTAGGGACTGATCCCAATTCAAGAGATGCTACCAATCACATAAAAGCTTGTATGAAAGATCAGAAAGCACATTCAATGAAGGGAGTTTCCCCTTCTTTTGCTATCATTCAAGGAATGTTTTTGTTTCACCGAAGAATGTAAAAGCCCACCTATGCAATTGCAGGTAAATATGAGTCCAATTAAGGTTTTGGATCTACTTCATTGGTGCATCACTCCAGCTTTGATAAAACAATTGAAACACATACATATACACCTATTAACTTCACACACATACATACAAACACACACACCTTAAATGCATGTGAATTTACTTCTTTTATAGGTAAAAGAACTATGATTCAGATTTCCCTGACTCCTTACTTTTCTTATTCTCTTTATTTGTTTACTGTTCTCGAATTTCTTTCTGGTGAAATTTGATGTCTCCCATTTTTTAGCTCTCCTTGTAGCCTTACCTCCTCCTGGCTTCATGTGGCCTTGTGTCAGCTCATCATTCTACTATCCAGAGTGAAGAGATCACAAGCAATGTGATGCTAAGGGGATTGCCTAAAAACAAAATTACTTTCCATTTTATTTCTATCCAGGAGTCATTCTAGGAAATCAAATAAGCATGTAAAAAAATCAAAATTCTTTACCAGATTTGGAAAACCTCAAAGTTCTGAGAGAACACCCCAATGCCATTCAGTCCTGTATCTGAGAAAGCACAGACATTTCTAAGGACTTGCTCAGAAGGCCCTCCTACCTGTAAGCTATACCATTTCATTGCCACCTGAAATTCATTGTTAGCTAATCATTCACAAGAGGATGCCAGGTAAAGATGTTTGTTTGAACAGTAAAAAAAGGTCCAGTTGAGCAAAAAATATGTTCACCAGAGAATTCAGACATATTTAGGTATGTTTGAAAGACCAGTAGTGTAAGTTTCTTTCTGACATATTTACATAAAGAATCGGGTTCCTCCTGGGGAAAAAACTGACCTGTGGAATAGACTGTTAAAGCAGGGTTGTGGCAGGACACAGTTGCTCATGCCTGTAATCCCAGTACTTTGGGAGGTCAAGGCGGTTGGATCACCTGAGGTCAGGAGTTCAAGACCAGGCTGGCCAACATGATGAAACCCCATCTCTACTAAAAATACAAAAAAAAAAAAATTAGCTGGGCATGGTGGTGGCAGATACTTGTAATTCCAGCTACTTGGGAGGCTGAGGCAGGAGAATTGCTTGAACCTGGGAGGCAGAGGTTGCAGTGAGCCGAGACCATGCCATTGCACTCCAGCCTGGACAACAGAGTGAGACTCTATCTCAAAAAAAAAAAGGAAAAAGAAAAAGAAAAAGAAAAAGAAAAAAAAAAAGCAGAGATGCATGAGAGCAAAATGGAGTCAGCCCAGGACAACAGATGTCTCTACTCACACAGCCACACCATGATAAAGGCAACCACATGAGTTGTATGACAGTTGTGGATGCAAATTTAATTCTTTCAAAGGTGCCTCCAAATATGCTGCTATTCAAAAGTGTACCATTAATGCAAAAAAGGGCAAACAGATGAAAATAGGAATAAGAACAATAATTAGTTCAAATGAAAGGTGAGCCATATCAAAGCAGAGGGTCTTCTTTTAAGGAGCCCTACTAGACCCCAGTATCACATGGCTATTTACCCAGATGGCTTCCAGTTATATGTGTATTTTTTGTAGTTCTGTGAATAAATTCTACTTTCTCCTATGTGTTTTCCATAGATTAGCTCAAATGTTACTCCCTTCGAATCCTGGGTGGTATGACTGCAACAGGAAAGTCAGCAAAAAGAAAGAACAGTTTCATAAAACTTCAATGAGTTATTCAGAGTCCAACAAGTCAGCAGCAGTGGCAACAATAATAGCCAACATTCTCAACCCAAATAACAACCAGACTTCCCTTTAGCAGAGGGCATGAAGAATCTTCGACCAGGTATGAGTTGGCACCAATTGTCCAGGGGATGCCCTCAAGAGGTAAGGTACTCTTGGTATACGCAGTTGTACCCTAGTCATTAGATATGGGGAGGATGGATGCACTTGTCAGTGGGCATGAGAAGTGTCATCTTCACAGGCACCAGGGAAACATCACCCTTTTGCAGTGGCAAAAGACATAATAATGGGGAAAAAGAGCAGGAGAAAGGAAAATAAAGACATGTTCTTCTAAGAGGACTAGTTCAAGAAGCATAAAGTTAGCTCCTCCCTAGAATTCCTAGAACCAGACATGTAAGTAAGCCTGAGAAGATCATAAAGCCCTCAGGAAAGCAATCCAGGAAAACAGCCTTCAGTGCTTGCTTCTGCAGTTTTGATCTTCCTCTGAACAGTGAAGACCTGCCTGAATTATATTATCCTGGAAAAGTCATATGCTTGGAAATATGTAGAAACATGACTCCCATAGCCCTGAAGTGAAAACATTAATTATGAGCTTAAAAAAAAGTGCTTTTATTTCTTTTATCAAACCTGACATCCATTTCAATGTTAACAACCTAAAGCCTTTCAAAACATGGTATGAGGACTCAATACTGCCTTTTGTAATTGCTAAAACTTGTATTAAAAATGTTTGGTCCTGGGCTCTGCAGATCCGTCATACAAAAGTGAGCAACACATTTGAATGGCAAATGATCCCATGAAATGTCAGGCCCAGGAACAATTTTGGAGCTACAGTTATTAAAAAATCTACAAAAATAAGTACTACATAAAAGCAGAAAAACTTATCCAGTTCTCAAAGTTTTCTACAAGATTTTTGAAGGCTCAGATTTAGATTTTTTTCCTTTATCTTCTAGTGCAAAGACATGGGTCTCCTAAGAAGAACCTATGCCTATTTTTATGGTGTGACTTTTTATTACAGGCGCCTACCATGGAGGTTGTCCAAATACAGCTTTAGACCTAAGTGCTACAGAATGTAGCTGGGATTGCAGGGTGGGTTAGTACTATCAGGACAGGCTGCTTAAAAGCTTGTCTTGAATACTCCATTTCTGCTAGAGGCCACCAATTGATTCTTCCTAGCAAATGCCTAGTGACCTCAACAAGGTCACTGAGGTAGAAAAAGCTTGTATTCCATCAGAAATCATTGAAACAGAAAATTCAAACTTTAGGTCCTGGGTCTTTGTTTCCAACAGGAAGCTCTTAAGTGAGCAACAAGAATGTTAACTTGACATTGCTTCTGACCAAGAGGGAGCAAAAGTGACCACATTTAACTTCTGTCTGAAAAAAATAAAAAAAACAGATCATTACAATGGTTTTCAAGACACTAGATAGCAGGCATCAAAGGACAGTAGTCCCTAAGAGATGGGAAGCAAGTGAGGTGAACCTACAATTGCCATAAAATACACTTTGGGAGTTTCTAGGCTTTGGTTCAGGGATGAGGAACCCAGGCAGAGCACAGCCCAACCCTTAGTTGAAGAGACCGAGCTGAGAGTATGGGGAGACAAAGGCAGCTGGCAGCTGACATTCACAAGACACTGCCAGAGAGAAGAGGGCTCCTAGAGAATGGGCTTTGGGGATCTGCAGAAGCCCTCAGAGTACTTATGCAGAGTAGTTATTAGCACAGGCCTGTGATGAAACTGCCTGCCGCCAGGGAAAGAAGTATCCAAAAGGATTACAGAAAACAGTGCTAGGTGGCCACAGAGGGCTGAGAAGAGTGTTTGTTCCCACCAGCAAGGAAACCTCATAATTCACAGCGCATTGTGAAGAGTACACAGAAGTTTCTTGCCTCATTAGTGGGAAATAACTAGCTCTAGATCAAACACTGCTCTGGACTTGCTTAAAAACCTTAAAAGTAAGACCCTCCAAAATTAAACCTACAGGTAACTTAGTTGTGTCCCAGAACAAAAGACAAAAATATTTATATAAATGCAAAAATAATCAGCACCCAACAGGGTAAAATCACAACGCCAGAGATTACCAGACATGTAAAGAATCAAGAAAGGAAAACAAAAAAAACAACCAACACCTTAAGGCGCAGAAAAATCAATTAAAACCGACCCAAAATAAGCATAGATGTTAGTATTAGAAGATGAGGCCATTAAAGAAGTTATTATAACTCCATTCTATATATTCAGATAGTTAAGACATAAAAGATAAAAAAGATCAAAATCAAACCATCAGAGATGAAAACTAACCTGGATAGGGTTAACAGCATATTAGTTATTATAGAAGAAAAGATTAGTGAATTTGAAGACAGCAATAAAAACCATCAAAAATAAAAGAGCAGGCTGGATGCAGGGGCTCATACTTGTAATCTCAACACTTTGGGAGGCCAAGGTAGGAGGAGTATTTAAGACCAAGAGTTTAAGAGAAGGCTGGGCAATGCAGAGAGGCACCATCTCTACAAAAATAAAGATAAAAAGTTAGCCAGGCATGGCGGAGAGCACCTAGTCTTAGCTACACAGGAGGCTGAGGCAGGAAGATCACTCGAGCCCAGGAGTTCAAGACAGCAGTGAGCTATGATCGCACTACTTTAATGCAGCCTGGGTGACAAAGCGAAACCCTGTCTGTAAATGAACAAAACAGAAACAGAAACAAAAGCAAAAGGAAAAAACAAAAAGAGAAATATTTAAATTTTTTAAAGCGTCAGTGAACTGAGGCACAGCTTAAGGTTGCCTAACATACATGTAATTGGGATCCTATAAGGAGAGGCTGGAGGTGGAGAAAAAAATTGAAGAAATATTGCCTAAAATGTTTTTAAATTTGATAAAAACTATAAACTCCAAACTCAAGAATCTCAATGAGCTCAATTACAGGAAATATAAAGAAAAATCGCCCCTGAATTGCTCAAACCTGGTGAAAAAAGAAAGTTCTAAAAGTAGCCAAAGAGAGAGCCACAAGACACGTGGAGGAACACAGATGAGAGTTACAGCAGATTGCTCTCCAGAAACAGTGCAAAGGAGAAGCTGTGGAGCAATACCTTTTAAGTACTGATAGAAAAATAAATAAATAAATAAATAAATAAATAAATATTAAACTAGAATTCCATACCAGGGAACATATTTTTCAAATGTAAAGATGAAATGAAAATTGGTTTCAGATGTACAAAAAATGAAAAATTAAGGACTAACAGATTTACATGACAAGAAATGTTAAAGAAAGCTCATCAAGAGAAAAATAAATGATACCAAATGAAAACATGAGTGCCTAACAAAGGAACCAAGAGCCCTGGAAATAGTAACAAGTGGGAAAATATTTAAGAGTTTCTATTATGATTTAAATTTCTTTAAAGGATAACTGATTATTTCAACAAAATGATGACAAAGTGGTATGGGATTTATAATATGTAATTATATCAGAAAAATGTATGGCAACAATAGCATAAATCCTGGGAGTAGAACACTGGAAGTATACTAATGTAAGGTTCTTATACTGTACCTGACATGGACAGTAATACTTTACGCAGAGTATGATTAGTTAAAGGTATATATTATAAACCCTAAAATAAATACTAAAACAAGAGTTATAACTAATAAGCTAATAAAGGAGACAAAAATGTAATAATAAATAATAATATCTTTGGGTCTGCGTCCTCATAGAAATCTCATGTCTAATTATAATCCCCAGTGTTGGAGATGATTGGATCATGAGGGCAGATTTCCCTTTTGGTGCTGTTCTCCTGATAGTGAGTGAGTTATCATAAGATGTGGTTGTTTAAAAGTATATAGCATCTCCCACCTCTCTCTCTTCCTCCTGCCCTGGTCATGTAAATATGCGCCTGCTTCCCCTTCCCCTTCTACCATGATTGGAAGTTTCCTGAGGTCTCCCCAGCCATGCTTTCTGTACAGCCTGCAGAACTGTGAGTCAATGAAACCTCTTTTCTTTACAAATTACCCAGTATCAGATATTTTTATAGCAGTGTGAAATGAACACAATAGAAATAATCACCCAGAAGAGTAAAAAAAAAAAAAAAAAAAAAAAAGAGTTAGAAAAAAAGAAATGGAACAAATAGAAAACAGAAAGATAACAGACACAGCTTTTTCCATACATGTAAACAACTGTATTAAATAAAAGTGGTTTAAACACCTGTGTTAGTCCAATCTCACACTGCTATGAGAAAATACCCGAGACTAGGTAATTTATAAAGGAAAGAGGTTTAATTGACTCATAGTTCCACATGGATGGGGAGATCTCAGGAAAGTTAAAATCATGGCAGAAGTGAAGCAGACACATCCTTCTTCACATGGTGGCAGAAGAGAGAGAAGAGCAAAGTGGGGAAAGACCCTTATAAAACCATCAGATCTCATGAAAACTCACTCACTATCATCAGAACTGCATGAGGAAACTGCCCCCATGATCTAATCACCTCCCATGAGGTACCACCCCCAACATGTGGGGACTACAATTCACATTACAATTCAAGATGATATTTTGAGTGGGGACACAGCCAAACCATATCATTCTACCCCTGGCCTCTCCCAAATCTCAGGTCCTCACATTTCAAAACACAATCATGCCTTTCCAACAGTCCCTCAAACTCTTAACTCATTCCAAAATTAGGCAAGGCAAGTCCATTCTGCCTATGAGCCTGTAAAATCAAAAGCAAGTTAGCTACTTCCTAGATACAATGAAGGTATAGGCATTGAGTAAATACACTCCCTCCAAATGGGAGAAATTGGCCAAAACAAAGGGACTACAGGATCCATGCAAGTCCAAAATCCAGTCAGGCAGTCATTAAACCTCAAAATTACAAAATGATCTTCTTTGACTCCATGTCTCACATCTAGGTCATGCTGATGCAAGAGTGGGCTCCAGTGGCCTTGTGCAGCTCTGTTCCTGGGGCTTTGCAGGGCACAGTCCCCCCTCCTGGCTGCTTTCATGGGCTGGCATTGAGTGTGTGCAGCTTTTCCAGGCACATGGTGCAAGCTGTCAGTGGATCTATCATTCTGGGGCCTGGAGGATGGTGGCCCTCTTCTCACAGCTCCACTAGGCAGTACCCCAGTGGGGATTCTGTGTGGGGCTCTGACCCCACATTCCCCTTTTGCACTACCCTAACAGAAGGTCTCCATGGGGGCTCTTCCCCTGTAGCAAAATTCTGCCTGGATATCCAGGCATGACTGTACATCCTCTGAAATCTATGCAGAGTTTCCCAAACATCTATTCTTGACTTCTGTGCATCTGC
Organism: Aotus nancymaae; assembly: GCF_030222135.1. NCBI lineage: Eukaryota > Metazoa > Chordata > Mammalia > Primates > Aotidae > Aotus > Aotus nancymaae. The sequence continues at coordinate 57,740,553 of NW_026988471.1, read as the reverse complement.
AAGCCCAACACCACATGTAAACCACCAAGGCTTGGGGAACCCTCTGAAACAACAATCTGAGCTGTACATTGGCCTCTTTCAGCCACAGCTGGAATGCAAAGCACCAAGTCCCAAGACTACACAAAGCAGCAAGGCAGTGGGCTCAGCCCATGAAACCATTTTTTCCTCTTTAACCTCTGGGATTGTGATGGGAGCGGCTGTTGTGAAGCCCTCTAACATACGTGGAGATATTTTTTCCATTGCCTTGGAAATTAACATTTGGCTCCTTGTTAATTATGCAAATTTTTGCAGCCAGCTTGAATTTCTCCTCAGAAAATGAGTTTTTCTTTTCTACCACATCATCAGGGTGCAAATTTTCCAAACTTTATGCTCTGTCACCTCTTGAATGCTTTGCTGCTTAGAAATTTCTTCTGCCAGATACCCTAAATCATCTTTCTCAAGTTCAAAGTTCCACAGATTTCTAGGGCAGGGGTAAAATGCTGCCAGCCTCTTTGCTAGAGCATGGCAAGAGTCGCCTTTGCTCCAGTTCCCAAGAAGTTTCTTATCTCTGTCTGAGACCACCTCAGCCTGGACTTTATTGTTCACATCACTATCAGCATTTTGGTCAAAATCATTCAACAAGTCTCTAGGAAGTTCTAAACTTTCCCCATCTTCCTATCTTCTTCTGAGCCCTCCAAACTGTTCTAACCTGTGCCTGCTACCCAGTTCCAAAGCTGTTTCCACATTTTCAGGCATCTTTACAGCAGTGCTCCACTCTCTGAAGTACCAATTTACTCTATTAGTATGTTCTCATGCTGCCATGGAGAAATACCTAAGACTGGATAATTTATAAAAGAAAGAGGTTTAATTTACTCACAGTTCCACATGGCTGCAGAGGCCTAAGGAAACTTACAATCATGGAGGGAGGGAAAGCAGGCACATTCTTCTTCACATAGTGGCAGAGAGAGAAGTACAGAGCGAAGTGGAGAAAAGCCCTTTATAAAACCATCAGATCTTGTAAGAACTCCACTCACTATCATGAGAACAGCAATGGGGGAACCATCCCCATGATCTCATCACCTCCCATAAGGCCCCTCCCCCTAACATGTAGGGATTACAATTCAGATTACAATTCAAGATGATACTTTGGGCGGGGACACAGCCAAACCATATCACACCCCAATTATCAGGCAAAAGTTGTCAATCGAATTTAAAAAAAAAATGAATGGCCTATACACCATTTAAAAGAAGCACATTTTATATATAAAGAAACAAATACTTCAAAAGTATAGAAAAAGATGTTCCATTCTAATGATCACCAAAAGAAAGCTGCCATGACTATATTAATATCAGACAAAGGAGACACCAAGACAAAGACTATGAGCAGGTGAGCAGTGGAAAAGAAGGTAATTTCACAAATGATAAAAGGATTGGTTCATAAAAATTCTAAATGTGTATATATTTAATAAAATAACTTCAAAGCACATGAAGCAAAACTGAGAGTTATATGGAGAAATAGATAAATTCGTAAGTTTAATCCAGAAATTTAATATCTCTTTCTCAGTAATTGATAGAACAAAAAACTGGTAAGGACATAGAGGTTTTACAATGTTATCAACCAAATTAATTTAATTGATACATATATACAGAACACTCCATCCTATAACTATTAGAAAATACATTCTCACTTGAACCCAGGAGGTTGAGGCTGCAGTGAATCGTGATCATGCCACTGTACTTCAGCCGGGTGACAGAGTGAGACCCTGTCTCAAAAAAACCCTATTTTTCAAATGCACTACAAATACCAAGATAGGCTATCTTCTGAGCCATAAAAGTACGTCTCCATAAATTTAAAAGAATTCAAGTCTTAAAAAAATGTTTTCTAACTGCAAAGGAAGTTAAATAAGATATCAAAAGAAAAGAATTCCCCAAATATTTAGAAATTTTAACACGATTCTAAATAAACCATAGATTAAAGAAGAAATTGAAAGAGAGAGTGGAAAGTAATTTGAATTGAATGGAAATGAAAACACAGTGTATCAAAATTTGTGAATTCCAGTAAAGCAGTACTGGGGGTGGGGGAAGTCATTTATAAACAGAAAATGCCTATATAAGAAAAGAAGAAAGGTCTTAAATCAAAAAACTCAGCTTTTACCATAACAAACAAAAGCAACAGCCACACACAAATAAAGGTAAATTAAAGTGAAGAGAAGAAAGGAAATAATAACTATCAGGGAAGAAATCAGTAAAATATAAAATACAAAAAAAGATTAAAAAATCAATAAAACCACAAGTAGATTCTTTGAAAAAAATCAGTAAAATTGGTAAACTTACAGCCAGATTAGTAAAAAGGGAGAGATGATATAAATTACCAAATTCAGGAAAGACAGAGGTGACATCATTAAGATTTTCAGCATATTTAAAGGACATGGGAATATTATATACAATCTTATGTCAATATATTCAACAACTTAAATGAAATGAAAAAATTCCTTGAATAAATAAACTACCAAACTCACTAAGAAATAGATAATCTGAGTAGCCCTATTACATATTTTATTTATTTTAAAGTTTAAAACTTTCCTAGAAAGAAAACTCTAAAATCTGATGACTTCACTGGTGAATTCTTCCAAACATATAAGAAAATAACAATAGTACCAATTTCACATAAATTATTTTATAAAATCAGAGAAGAAGGAATACTTCCCATCTCACCCTATGAAACCAGCATTAGTCTAATAGCAAAATCAAAAATAGGCATTACAAAAAAACTACTGATCAAATCCTTCATGAACATAGATGTAAACATTTTCCAAAAAATTTTAGAAAATATGATTTTGGAATGAACAGATTTCGCTTGATTAACCAAATATATCAAAGTTAATGAGACCACAGAAAGTGGGAGGCTATGATTCTATCATGTTGTCAACTCCTTCCGTAAAAAAGTTTCCTATTTTCATAGAGCCAAAAAAGCAGATGTTCTCCTTATTCACTAACTTGACTGGTGTTTGGAGGTATAGAGTATTGTTTAGATAACAGATTCTGGAGTCACAGACGCCTGGGATTGAATTTTAGCTTCATCTCTTACTAGCTTTATAACTTGGGAACATTACTTACCTTTCCTGTGCTTCAATTTTATCAGCCATAAAATAGAGAGGAGAGTATCTCTTTCCCATAGTCTTGTTACAAGGAATAAGTTAATTAATACTTATTTAGAAGAACTGAATGGCTGGGATGTAGTAGGTGCTCACTTAGTCTCATAAGGAGCAGCCGTAGGAGGAGGAGTAATCATACCAGGCAAAGAGCCAGGAAAGATATCCCTGAACTCAGCACCAAAGAATGTGCTTGATAGACACATCAGGAAGAAAGCAAGGGAATGAACATACCACATGACGTGACCAGCATAAACAAGCACTTAGCAGCCATAAAGGTTATTGGTATTTTCCAGAAACTGAGTAAGTTAATAAGTATTGCATATAGAACACACTTTTATGGAGTGTAAGGAAGGGGGAGTATGATTGAGGGGCAAACTAGGAGACATAAAAGCTGGAAACTGAGAACAGATCATGCAGAGCCTTGTGTGCCACGATAATGCAGTGCAATTTGATCCTAGTCAATGTAGGAAACCATCAAAGAATTTAATACGAGAATGTGTCATAGCCAGATCTGTATTCTTACAGATAATTTTGGCAAAACTAAGGAAAACAGATCCAAAAGAAGGAAGCTAAAGGCCAGGGGACTGGCTACGAACTGTTGACTGTATTTGTTTCCTACTGCTGCTGTAACAAGCTACCACAAATTTCATGGCGTAAGACAGCACAAATTTATTAGCTTTCAGTTCTGCAGGTTAGAAGTCTGGCACAGCTCTCACTGGGCTCAAATCAAGCTGTTGGCAGGGTTGTCTTTCTTCTGGAGGCTGTTTGGGGAATCCATTTCCCTGTCCTTTATTTATAGCCGCTTTCTCCATCTTTAAAGCCAGCAACACTGACAAGTCCTTCTTAAATCATTCTCACCTCCTCTTCTGTCCCCCTCTTCTTATCTTAAAGATCCCTGTCATTAAATTGGACCCACTGCCATAACCCATGATAATCTCCCTAAAGTCAGTTGATTAGCAACCTTAAACCCATCTGCAATCTTAATTCCTGTTTGCCATATAATGTAACATATTCACAGGATCTGGTGACTAGGAGCTGGACATCTTTGTGGGGTCATTATTTTTACCTCAGAAGCTATTATAAAACATCTGGTAAGAGATAATAAGGACCTGAATCCAGGTGGTAACAGTGGAAATAGGAAGGGACATCCAAGAGAGTGCTTTTAGATGCATAATTAAAGGTATCAGCTGGGCGCAACAGCACATGCCTGTAATCACAGCACTTGGGGAGGCGAGCCAGGAAGATTACTTGAACCCAGGAATTTGAGGTGGCAGTGAGCTATGATCATGCCACTGCACTACAGCCTGTGTGACAGCCTGTATCAAAAACAAATAATAAAAATATAGAATAATACAGTGATTCATTTGGGTGGCTTTAGAGTGTATAGAAAACATGAAGAAGAATAGGAAATTAAGGATGTCTCCTACTTAAATTTGAAGAGCTTGCTGAAATCTCATGTCACTAACTTACGAGTTGAGTTTCTATTATGTAAATATAAAGTTCTCTTAGAATACTAAGGGTGAGATACCCGAAACATTCTTGGAAATGTGGTCTGAAGCTCAGGAAAGCAGTGATGCTGATAACTAAGATTTGAGCATTGCCAAGTGATTTAATGTCTCCAACAGAGTAGCTTACCCTAAGTTACTGAGCACATTAAAGACAAACACACACATACTCACTGAATATTTAGCAGCTCTTGTTGGTGCTAATATTCAACATAAGAAATTCAGACATATCAAAAAATAAAATGTAAATGATCAATCATATGCAGCTAATCTTCACTGGTAGCTCATAAGAGAAGCAAAGACAAGTCTAATGGTGAACCACTACAAAAGTGGTATCCCCAAGCCCAAGGAATGTGGAAATGGTGATAAGGATATGTTCTGCCCTAAACAACAACAAAAAAATGGGACACTGGATGCAACTGATGACTTTCCAGCCCCATGTTTGCATGTGTTATAGTTTGATAACCATTGCATGCAATGGTTTTGTGTCCCCCCCCAAAATCCTTGTTGAAACTTAATCCCCAATGCTACAGTATTAACAGGTGAGGCCTTTAGGAGGTGATTAGGTCATAAGGGCTCATCCCTGGTGAATAGGATTAAGGACTTTATCAAAGACACTTCACAGAGTATTTGGTCCCTTCTTACCCCTCTGTTCTTTCTACCACATGAAGAAATCATATTCCTCTCTTCCAGAGGATGCAGTGTTCAAGATGCCATCTTGGAAGCAGAGAGCAGCCTTCGCCGACACCAAACTTGCCAGAACCTTGGATCCTGGACTTCCCAGACCCCAGAACTGTGAGAAAATAAATATTTATCTGAGAAAGTAAAATACCCAGTCTTAGGGTATTTTATAGCAGCACAAATGGACAAAGACATCACGTTTTGTCTCTCACAAGAACACCTATGGAAAAATATATTTATCCCACTAGAAACCAGGTTTCTATTTAACATTTAGGGGGATCTCCCCATTTGTGAGAAGCTCCAACTATCTATATCTTTATCTATATATCTATATCTATATCATCTATATCTATATCTATCTTAAAAAGGCATTGCCTAATTCACTGGTGTTGAAAAACCAAGGGGTATAGTGATGTTAACATATCTACAAAAAAAAAAAAAGTCATTTAAAGATATTTTCTTATAGAAAAGACAAAACCTGAGGTATTATACAGGTCTATAAATTCTCAGCAGTGCAAATGATGCACAATCCAAACCAGGAGTAATAAAACACCCTGCAACAAAAAACTTAGAATTCCATATATATGCCTGGGGATGGGGGGAGTGGGAAGGCAGGGTGGAAATGTCCATTTAAATATAGAACCTTGATTAATTTTCTCCTATATAGGAACCATAATAACCAAAAATAAGCTCATGGATGTAGTGGCAGTGACATATGAGTTGGAACACATGGCATGTACAAAGGTGAGTAATAAAAGTGAAGCAAATGAGCAAAAATATATCAAAAGTGACTAAAATTATGTGTTTTCATTGTTAAGAGATGTAGTGAAATTCTCACCTGGTGAATTTCAGTTCAGCATTTCCTTGATATATCTTTTATAATTTTCACTCTAATTATAATGAAAATCATTTTTCAATGTAATTTTACAATAAAAATGTTTCTTTATTTCTCATTACATAAGAACATGATCTTATACAGTTACTGAGCAGGCTTACAATGTGCTGTATCTTCTCTTTCTTACCATTTAATCTCTTCATAGTCTACAGATGTCAAGAGGTTCGGATTAAGCTTGTTAAAGATCTGCTTCACTCGAACTCACTGATGATTATTTATTTAGCAGTTTTATGTAACCCTGTCATTGATAAGCACTCTATTAATTTGCCGAGGGACAAATCAACACTAGTTATTTTTCTACTGGCTATTAGACTCGGTGCTGCTGTTTGTTACAAACCACTTGCCAGTTAATTATAAATTATGGGTCCTCTTTGCCTATATTAATTGATATCTTCTCTGCCTTTGTAATACTAGACAAATAAATTGAAGGCAAGATTTATTAGGCAGTGTATGTCTTGTGTCTCTTGATTAGTATTCTTTACTTTTTGAACATTTATACTTGTTTATACAGATTTGACAGACCAATGCATTAGAGAAATAATCTTTAGGGTATTTTGTAGTGAAAAAAGGAGGGGGGGAGATAGAAAGCTATTTAATAGTCTTCCTACAAATTTATTTCAAATGACCCACAATTCATTGTTAGCAATTCCTAAAATGCCTTTTGACTATGTGTTTAAGGACTGGTGATGGCAGCTTCCCAATTATGCAAAAGCTAATATTCAAGTGGTTTTAAAGTGTATGCATCCAGTTTCTATATGATAAATAAATATGATATGTATATAATAAAACCTATATCACATTACACAAGCAATAGCTAAATGTCTTTTCTTTGCCTTATTGCTTATTTGCATCTGATTACATGTTCTTTTGTATATATACAGAGACCTTTTTTTCTTTTTCTGTCATTTAAACAATCTATAGATGTAATACATAGTGACCAAACAATAAACTATAGCCATTTAAAATTTTCAGAAGCATAAGTTACAGATGGCACTTTCCACAGGACATGAACCTTTCTATTTGCAGTCCACAGAGAAGCAGGAATCAGAATTTAGGCCAGGTAGAAATAAAAAAATATTTTACAAAAGAGAGTCTTAATTCGTTTGCTCCCTGGACAGTATCAAACATTGAAGAATTGCAAATTTAATGGGAAGGTTTACCCCAGAGGGTCATTGTACTATATTCCGATTTCAAGGGGCGTCAGGACCTAACTGTCTGCCAAAAGATCTGGGTCTCTGAAATCCTAATTTTGTACATAATTTCTCCATTTAATTGACAGTTTTGACCCAAGTTGCTTTTGCGGTATCTTGGATTCTGAGTAATTCCCCATCTGACATAAATCCAGCAAATGGACATCTAGCCCACTGGGGTAGGCTGGTTGTTTTTCCATTAGTTTTCACGGGAAAGGAGAAACATTTTGGTAAAGCATTCCTATTTTCAACTCACACAGAATTGAATCTCTTCTCCAACATTTTCATGTTTGAAGATTTAAAGACTCCCCAATTAGAATTTAGAGAAAACCTTTAGAGTAAAATTAGCTAGCTCACTCAGAAAACATGCACTCTGCTAATGTGTGGGAAACCGACCTTGAGCCACTTTTTAATAATGAGATTCCAAGGATCATCTTTTCCTATGTACTATGCTACCTTTTGTTGGCGGTTTCTGGGCATGCCTCCCAATGGATGTCATGAGGGATAGAATTTCCTGATAGCCTTGATTCATTTGATTATTCAGAAAACATGCTACTAATCATCCTTCACCAATTTGTTATATTATCTGTAGATTCTCCACCTTACTCTTCTTACCATTTACTATTTCACCACTCAAAATCTCTGTCCCCCATGGCTAAACAACATTGGAGGTAAGTAAGATTTAAGTTATTAGTTACAACTCAAAACTAATTTGATTAGCAGGGGATTGGAGTTGGCTCTAACCTCTCAAATACATCATTTTTGATTATTCCATTTTAGATATTCATATTGTATTCGAACCCAATTACATAGTTAATCTGCTGTTTGCTAAATTATGCTGTACATTTTTTAATGCCTCATACTATTTTACCCTAATCCAGTGGCTTTCAAATGGGAACAATGTTACTCCCCATGGAACATTTGGCAATATCCCCAGTGGTCATGATACAAATGGAGGAGGGGAATTAACTGCTGCTGGCATCTAGAGAGTGGAGGATGGAGATAATACTCAACACCCTACAATGCATAGGACAGCCTCCAATAACTAAGAATTATGGGTCCCAAATGTCAATCACAATGAGTCTGAGAAACCTTGCTATAACCCCTCAAAAAAAACCCCTAATTTTCTTCTCTGAAGTGGCAACAGTAAGTAACAAGAGTTCTGGGGCAGAAAAATTAGAAACCTAATAATGACTACATTTTCTAGCATTCAGCGACCCACAGAGGTTGTCATGATGTGCTCATTAATATAGAGGCTAACTTGAACTGCTAAGACAAAATGTATACACTTGGGGACCGAAATGAACCTTCTGTGAAGCTTGCTATGTGTTACCTCATGAAAACATTATTAGAAATGCATTCAAGGAATATAACTCAATTCTATTCAACTCAAGATTGAATTAGGACTTCTGGGTTGGTCAATGCAGGGGAAACTGAGTTAGATATATCACTAACAGAACTTGATCATGGAGCAGCAGGCAGAAGAGGAGGCACACATGGTTAAAAGGACAACAAATAGAGTTTAGTACACCTGCAACAATAAGATTTACCAACCTGAGATATGAGTCTTTTTATTCAACAATTATTTACTGGCATCCAGTGGGTAGATATAATATTTGTCTTCCAACTGCTATTCCACTATCCTAAAGTATTTTTAACATATAATTACAAAATGATATATATATAAGATATGTAAATCCACATATTCAATATTAAACATAATTTCTCATTTTAAAATATAAATAGATGCTCTATTATTATCAAATATCATCTAATGTCATCATATTATGGAATGTGAACTTTCCGTACCTTCAGTGTGCATAGCTCACTTTGGAAACTGCTGCAGAAGGAGATATAAATTTAATTCTTAATTAAATTTGCACATCCACCACTAGATGATACTCTTCTTGAGAACAGCAATGTTGTCTTTTTTCTCTTTTTCTTTATATTGCTAGTGCTCAGAACAAAATGGGAACTTAATACCTGTTTTATTTAATGAACAAATGTTGGCCTATAACCAGCTGATGATCCAGTAAGAGGGAATACAATAGGTGCACATAAAACTATGCTACAAGGCAGAATTATAAGGTAGTAGTGGCTTTAAAAAAAAATTGGCCTCTCTTATAAATTTTTTGGAGATCCACACCAAAGCTTGGCCAAAGACCCCACAAACATTCCTTTTATTAATATTTCTCATTCTTAGGTGGTCCTTGGGTTACGACCATATTTCTCCTTGCGTAAGAGTTCTGAATTAAGCTGTATAAGACCCCATTAAGCTGTTTCCATATTACATATAAAGCTAATGTGGGACCCCACTGTATTTCTAGATCCCGGATTGAGATGAAACTGCTCAACATCATTCAATTAGGAACCACTTCAAACCCTCTCCCTCCAAAATGAGTTTAATTCTCTATTTAAGACAAGTAAACTTCTTTGTCTTCTTTCCTCTTAAACGAACAATAACGTTCAAGTCAGTCTGTAACTATGGTTAACATATCATGTGATAAACTTATACTGCCAACATTTTGGCCACCATTTTAGCACTCTATTTGGAAAAATTCTGTGTGTCCTTTGGCACTGTTTTGCTTGTTGGAGTTTATAAACAAGTAGACCAAGCAGGAAGGTGAGTGTGATCTGACTTTAGATAAACAAGGAATTTTCTGCACAGTAATAAAATCATCACCACCACCCCACCCCTACGACAGAATAATTTTAGTGACTTATACATTGGTTTAATCCTCAAATGTTTTTGTAATATGTAATCTACATACACAATGTTAATATTAATGGAAACTTGAGTAATACTTGAATAATTAGTCTTCTATTAACTGAAAATGAGTTAATGAAAGAACCCTTTACTAGTGCATTAAGCTTTTTCACCTTGGAGGACCAAGCTCATTCTATGCCACATTCCCTTGTTGCCTTACTTTTACAATATTCACTGAGCACCTTCCTATGTTCATTCAGTTGAGATCCCTTAAATTCTGCCATTCATGGGGAAAACCCACTTCCTAAATACCATAGGTATTGTCAATACCATAGGTATTGTCCGGCCAAGGAGATTTCAGGTAAACTCTCTCTCCTTATGCATAGTTTGTTGAACAGGTTCATCTACAATAGAATTGTCAAATTGCTTCACCAAAAATTAGCTCGGCAAGATCTGGTTATTTATTTCACATGCATGAAGATGAATTAAATGTCTAGCAGATAATACATTGCATATAATAACCCTTATAAAGGAGATATGATTGTCTCTGCCTTAAATGTAAGGAAATTAAGAAACGGGAGGTTTAACATCTTGCCATAGTAGGTCACATGGTATACGAAGGAGCAGGTATTCTAAGAAGCAGAATATGCATTTATTTAGAGGTAAACATAACACTAAATTTATTATTACATAAAAAATCAGTCCACTTTAAAAGCCACTGTACATCTGATGGGACTTTAGGGTTTGATTGCAGAATTCTCTGAAATAGGGTTGTTTGGGATGTAATTAACATGATAAACAAGGGAAAGACACAAGTTTAGCAAAAAGCTCACTTTGAGTGGATAAATTTCTCTTTTTCCTTTTTTTAAATGAGAAAGGCTGGATAAAAGGCACATGAAATAACTGCTGACTGAGTGGAGCTCTTGAGCTAAGGACTTGTGCTGTGAAAATTCTACTTTTTGTCTAGCAAACACTATCAAACAGAAACCTTGAAAAGGGAACATTTATGTTTCTCATTTTCTTAAAAAAAATCAGCTGTAACCTCATGACTTCTCTGACAATGCTAAAGACACAGGTGGTAGGAGGAATATAGAAGCTAGAAGCAGGACTTCTACTCCTTGAACAGTCTCTCATTCCCAGCATCTTAGTTTAGCTGTAGAGGCTGAGTGGATGCACAGACAACACAAACGGAGGCGTCTTTGGGCAGTCAGTTCAGATGAATAACCCAAATCCTCTGCACAAGCCTCTCCCATGGTAAAAGTCAGGAATTTCAGATCACAATCCCCTACCACAAAGCCAGATAGAACAGGTGACTATATACCAATGTCATCATTTTTCAGTCACTGTCATATCTAAATGAAAAAGTCAAACACAGTGATTGGTATTAATATGATTTGAACAGAATCATCATTCCAATTGCTCCAAAGGTGCTGTGGTTTAGTGGTGGAGTGTTGTGGTGGGCTTTGGAGTAGAACTGAACATTCTTCAAATGGTAACTCTGCAATCTACTACCATATAGATTATTTTACCTCTCAGAGTGACTGCCTTTATTCTTGTAAAATAAATGTAATTCTTATCTCTTGGGATTTGAGAGGATTTAATGAGACTACACAGTAACACATTACTTGGCATATAGCGGATGATGAAAAAAATGTGAATTTTATTATTGAGTTAAAAATGTGAATTTCCAGATCGTCCAATAAGTAGATGCCAAGATGAGATTCAATGTGCAAGAAATTTATTAGAGGATATGCCTGTGAAAGAAAATGAGGAGGAGGAGGGCAGGAAAAGCTGGGAGAGCTTTCAGGCCATGATGCAAGTCTGACTCCAGGTGAAGGAGAGATAGAGGGAAGGGTGGAGGAAGCCTAAATTGCCATGCGTTTTTAAGGAAAGTCTGTCAAGGCCATCAAGCAGTCCTAGAGCCAAATTCACCCATCAGAGGATCTTGTATCTCCAGAAATAGGCCTGCCTCAACAAAGATGCCAGGCTTATTCACAGGCTAAGAGCAGCCCATGGGAAGCATAGACTCGCACTGTGATGAATTTCCAAGGCAGCAGCTGAAATCCTGGGTCACTCATGTTCCTTGCAGTCAGAGAGGCATGCTCTCGTGGTGGTCACCACCAGTATTATTCAATGCAAATTCCTTGACAAACTGTGTGTTATTGTTTCTGAAAAGGCAAGAAAGGGCAGACAGAGAGTGTGTGCGCATACAAGCACAATAGTACACACAGATTAGGAATAGAAAGATACAGTCTGGGCATCTTTTAGGTCATATATTTGTTTTAAAAATGCAAATGAAGTCATATGGATGCAAAAGGATTCCATATGAAATTCTAGGATAATTCTTGTTCTGATTAAAATTATAAAAATAAACAATTTTAAAAACTAATTTTAATAAGTCCTTTCCTATTTAAAGCTGACATTCATGAATAATTGATCATAGGTTTCCTTAAAATTTATTATTTTTCTTTAGTTCCTCTTTTTTTTCAGTATACACAAGAGGTTTTTGGCTTGTTTTTTGGTCTTGTAGTTATCAGAGAATCGGAGGAAAACCAGTGATCTTCTTTGTCTCTAAGATGTACATATATCCGTACACATTAAAGGGTACAATTCCAAAGAGTTTATGGGACCTTTAAAGCCTATCAAAGAAACAGTAATTACATTTTTGTAAAGCTATTAACCTATATGATTTTAAACTATTTTATAACTTTTGGACTACATACCTCTGTGGATGAAGATAAACAACCAGTTGTTGCTGTCGAGACCTCTGGCTTTTTAAACTCACAATATTAGTGCACACTAAGGCATCATTCATTCAAGCTATCCTGAATGGGGAGAGTCTATGTAGATGCACATTTAAATACATAAATAAAATGCATATTTGCGTGATAAGTTTCTTCTTATTCCTTCTCTTCTCCATATGATATGTCCAGTTCAGGATAGAAATTCACATGCTTAAGTCAATTTGATTATGCCTTAGTCCTTACTTTGAATATTTTAAAATTTAATATTATTCTACAGTTGTAGGTCTAGCACTGTCAGTGTCTGTTATCTCATATTTGGCTTTCTTTTCCTTAGTGAATGTGTATGTTTTAGGCTCTCTTCTCCTCTTAGTAGATGGACATGTTCCCTCTTACTTTCCGTAGCTCATCAGTGTATCAACCTTTCCACGAGAAATGATGAATTAGACAGACAAACTGGAAAAAAAAGGGATGGCTCTGATAAAAATTTGGTCACATGCTGAATTCACTTGAGCCTGTACTCTCAGGCAGAAGCTTTGTGAAATATAACATTCATCACACAACTGGCGCTGGACCCACACAATACCTGTGTGCGATGGGGTGAATTCATTATGTCTCAGGAAACTGATTCTTTCTTTAGCAATGGATGCCTTCTATTACTCAGTCTCCAAAGTGCTTGCCCAGCTTCACAGCCTTAATTCTCTATTTCCTTTCTTTTGGGGGGTTAGAGCCAACACTTCAACTGGCAGTTTTTTGTCTAGTTTAAAGAACATGGTAAATGACAGAGGTCTGGAATAATATATTTCCTCCAAAGCTGGTGACCAATTAGTTGCTTGCCACGGACTGTCATTTCACTGCTCTAAGTGCTGTGTTCTTGTAGCTTGGTGATAGACACACTGTTTATTTTCCACTTTGCAGTCTTTGCCAATACTCCAAGTCCCACACAGCTGCCTTGATGCCGCTCTCCTGGATAGCTTATGACAGGGAAAAGATAAAAGGTATGTGTGGCAAAATGGCAACCCTGAGCAAAGTTATCTAGGGTGTAAAGCAAAGAGCATAGTGATTTTATCACCTCACCTTTTTATTTTAATGCTTTTCAATGAAATTGTGGAAAATGCCAAGTCCATGAGGTTAATGCTCAGATAGAAGTACTGTGGCTAAAGACTTTGCGAGGGTTATTAAGCTGTTGACAATAAGAGAATCAGACACATTCACCACGGGTTCAGTAATTGTCTTTCATCTAGGAGCAACTTCCCCTCTCCCCCCCACCCAACTTTTATGATTCATCATATTTATTTTTTGTTTCCTCAAGCAACATCTTTTATTAGTTGCACACTCACTGCAGAAATTTAATTTCTGCAAGAGAACAACAAAGCAGTTGATTATTATTATTGAGAATCTGGTACAACATCGAGTGAAATAAAATCTATAAGGCATTAAAATGACAGATTAGGCGAGAGCTGTATTCATTTACAAGTGTTAGAACATCATGCTAATGCCTCACAAGCACAACATAAAATGAAAATCAACTCTTTCATGCTGCTTTACGAACAAACGCTGCGAAGCTCCCAGGAACACAAGCCAGAGCCTCCGTTAAAGAGGCAATGTCCTTTTGTATTTGCTCATAAGTTCATCCTTGACAAACACAAATAAAAACACTCCTCTCTTATGCACAGCCAGAAGCGCTCCCTGCTTATCCCTTGGTCATCCCAAACTAAACACTGCTAATCTCAGTAAGATTTAAAGCATTCATATGCACCTCATTGTTTTTTAATGGAGAGTAACACTTCACTTATTAGGCAACCTCTATTCTTTATATCCCACCTAGAAACGAAAGAGAAAGCAGAAAAAAGGGGCCTGAGAATCAGCAATTCAGGGTTATTACTCCTCAAAATCAAGCTCCCATAATTTATATGTACTCTAATCACTCACAACCTATTAACTCTTATTTTAGACATAATATTTACGCTTTTATATTGTGAGCCGCAGTGCAATGCATCTAAGAAGCAAATTTTGAGAACGCTAGAGATCCTCAGGCTAAAACCTCTAAACACTAGACTGGTTATTTTGATAAGAAAAGAGACACAAAAATACAATGGACAGAATGTTTCAAAGAATCTTCAAGGCCACCATACCTGGGGGTGACACTGTTCAGAGAACAGAACAAATAAATTCTGTTTATAGTATTAACACAAGCCTTCCAAAAAGGACTAAATGAGTTCCATATTTCTCTTTCTTTCCTGAAAGAGAAGTATGTAAAACAGTTCAAAGGAAAGTCCATCAAAATAGTTAAAATACTTAAAAGGTAAGTGTTTCAGTAAGAAAGCCAAAATCTCACATATGCAAATCAATTTATTTTCCAACAATATTGAATAAAGATGTATTGCTCATATATTTTCCATATATGCATATATATATATATATATTTGGGAATGCATCTAATGTGCTTTACTGTATATTATTGATTATATGTGTAATTATTCATAGGCTAAACAATAACATAATTTATTTGTGAACTTTTAGAGATTCATCTCAGATTCATTTACTACTTAATTCTCAGAAAGCAATTTCAGATGTCAGAGATTTTTATCCTTGAAAAGAGAATATCAAAAAGTTTCATTTCTGGGGTTCTACCGTGTGTGGCAATTAAATAATGAGGATCATCAAAGTGACCATATTAAATATCTCCTCCTAAGATGGTAGACAGAAGTGGCCAACACAGTAGAGAGTATGCAAATTCTCATCAACAATATGTCAAATATCAATTTGCATGCTACTACACCCATTCCTCAGGTGGTGCCAATGAGATATGCTGATGTCTGTGGGTCACGCATAACTCCTACATGGTGGTCTCCAACCTCCAGGTTGCACACTGGTACCTGTCTATGGTCTGTTAGGAACTGGGCTACACAGCCAGAGGTGAGTGGCAGGTGAGCCTCCTTGTCAGATCTGCAGTGGCATTAAATTCTCAAAGGAGCCCAAACCCTATTGTGAACTGCACATGTATGGAATCTAGGTTGTGTGATCCTTATGAGAATCTAACTAATGCCTGATGATGCAAGGTAGAACAGTTTCATTTCAAAACCATCCTACGACCACCTATCTCTGGTCCACGGAAAAACTGTCTTCCATGAAACTGGTCCCTAGCGCCAAAACAGTTGGGGACTGCTGTCCCAGAGCATGTATGATATTTCTATCCACTCTATTCTCTTCCAGAAAGCATGTAGGAATATTAATACATGGGAATAAAAATCTGAATTGCTACAATTTATTAAAAACCTCGAAAAATAAGTCATGGGAAGACTTTGCTAGTTTTGTTACCAATAACAAGTTTCTAACAACACAGCTTGGATATTGAGGTGGGGAAAGGCTGATAGGGAGGAAGCAGAATGTAGGTGGAGCAGGAGGTCCTCCACTCCTAGCTGCGTCAGCTTGAGCAATGTACTTTCACCTCTAAGGACTACAGGATTCTAGAATGAAGGAACTGTGATAGAGTTCCTGCCTTAGACATCTCACAAAGTGTTGTGAAAGCTAACTGCAATTATACATGTAGGAATGATACCCTAAGGTATTCACATCGAATAAAGGACCCTTATTTTCCATAGTCTTTGTATCAAAATTTCTTCTCTTACAGGCTTGTGATTTCCAGAATTCCAACAAACCCCTCTCACTTTGCAGCTTAGTATGAAATCATGTATGCCTCATACCATACGTAAGTGTCCTTGGAATTAATGATGAGATCTAGCCTACATGATGAAGCAAAGAATGAACTGGCAAAGCATCACTGAATCATGGATTATACAGCCAGAATACAAGTCTGACAGACACGAGCTAAAATGAAATGAGTGAAAATGTGAAGGAACATCAATATGGGTGGTACAAAGAGATCTCAGGCATATGGCTGCACCTAAAGTTTTAATAAAGAAGCAACCATCCCCCAGGATGGGAGAAGAAAAAAAAGAAAGAAAGAAAGAAAAAAAGTAAAAACACATGAATCTGAGCTCTGGCCTTGTCCCCACTGACTGGCTTCTAATTTCTTGAACTTCACCCAGGCTGTGTGTCCAACAGACCACATGGTGATTGCTAAATTGCTCAATGACCACAAGCTACAACCATGGGGAAAATATTCATGAAAATTAACATCCCATTTAATACTCACCATGCTTCCAGCCAACACTTTGTGTACCAGAAAGTCCTCGAACTGGCTCCAAAACTTTTCAATTCCTGACAAATGCACTGGCCGCTCTCCAAGGAGCTGGGCAGCAATCTGTGCTGTATGCTGGTGTGTGGTGGTGGCAGTACCACTGGTGGGAGAGCCAGGAGGCGGAGGCGTTCTTCTCAAGTAAGAAAGATCTGAAGACCAGTGGCCTTGGGGACTCACCCAGACACCAAGAACTCCAGCTCAGCACGGCAGGGGGCAGGTTCTTAACTGCTTTCAGTTTTCCTAAAATGAAGGGCATATGATAAAGGCTGGATCTATGAAATAGTAACAAATGTTTGATTAATTTTTTTCATATTAGAAATGAACATTTACATTTACATTGATTTTTAGAGTGATTTTAGAAGACTATGGCATCTTTGGAAGCAAATCTTCTAAATTATGAATCCTTCAAGACTTTCTTAAAAACAAAAATAACCACATTAATACAATTAATATTGTCTTCTTTTTATGAGCTTGCCCATGCGTTCTTATTTGTTGGACTTTCCTACTTCCTTCATATCACATATACTTTAATCATAACTCTATGCCATTAACTTCAAGAAAACCATCCTTATCCTATTAAATATACATTGGGGGGACCATACTTGTTAGAGCAGCCACTGCACACCCACTCTTCCTCCCATAAACACATCCTTTTCTTAACTACACTAAGAAAATATAATTATTTGCATTCTTCAAATATTCTTAAAATTCCTTTACACACACATTCTCAGGAAAAAAGTTGATTTTCAGAGAAGGCTGAACACAGTACAGATACATTTGACTCACGGCCTGATTTTCTTTAGGCTGTTATTTTCTCTGAACTACTAGGTTGGCACAAATGATTGTTTCCAATGGCACTGCCATCAGGTAAAGTGTGGGGTGGTGTCTTCTAGCTTTTCATATTTTCTCAGGCCTTGTTTGGAGCTTTGCACATATAATGTATTCATCCTACATACTGGAGAATCATGATGATGGCCCAGTGTGTGTTGTACCTCTTACCTATGCAGGCATAATTGTGTCTATATTTGGAAACAGAAAAATCTAACTAATGTCAAAGATGGACTATTCCAGCTGCCACTTTTCTTTCTCCTTACAAAAGAAAATACAGGATGACATAGCCGTATGAAGATGCAACTGGAAGCAGGAGAACTTTGTTTCACTCCTGCCTCGAATTAGCAATGAGACTAAGATTGGCCACGTCATATCCTCACCTGTTAAGAAGTGTTTAGAGTTGATAATTTCCAAGGTCCCTTTCATCACTTAATTCCAAGCTTAAGATAATTTTTTCACCATCTGAAAGAAAGACAAAAACATCTCCAGAATATCCAGGTCACTCTACCACATTTGGAACACTGGTCAAGAAAATACTACAGCTTTGTTCCCATGAGACCAATGTTGAAAGTATTCAGATGTTGAAAGTCAACACATTTAGATGATTGATTGACTGAGTTTTCCACTTTAACTTAAAAAAAAAATGTTTGTGTTGTTTAGACCAGCTCTAAGAATGTTGCCAAGAGTTTCTTAGCCTCTTTTAGATCCTTGAACCCCTCTTTCTTGAAGGTGTTTAGGAAATAAGGTCTCTCTTAGTGGCCTCTGGGAAGTCTCATGGTAACTGCAAGCCTGAGGGTAAGAGGTCCTTCAGGAGCCCACAAACAGCTTGCTTTCATTAAAGTGTGGTTCTCCAGCACCATGCACTGATGACTCACCAGACCTCATACCAGCAGAGCACCATTTTTAAAGGAAGGACATTAAAGGACCATGCTGTTCAAGTAAGCACACCTAAAACATTCTAAGTATGTAAGATAGCCAACAAAGAGCGTTCTGAATCATAGTCCAAACATCATTCTTTAAAAGCACCATAAAACCAATTATCCACTCCCATAACTAGTTGTCATAGACATGATCCCAGTGCTTGATATACTTTAGAAAAATTGACTCATTTGGTGATCTCCAGGCTAGGATATGTAGAAAGAAATTTCCAGTGAGAAACAAAGGGGGGACAAATAGGCAACAAATTGTTGTAAGATGTTCTGATGAAGCTAGATTATTAAGTGAATATAAGAGCCTGTTCCAGGAATGTAAATAATTAAATCAAAGATAAGATTAGCTATAGTAAAAAAAAAAAAAAAAAAAATGCTCGATTCTGTGGCATCTTTATTTCCCTTTACTTGGCTTTAGTGGACTGGTGAATTTGTCCCTTATTGACCTACAGCCATGGGCTCATTTGCTTAGATTACATGTATAGACGGCCTTTTGTCACATGGAAATTCAAGTATATATCTATATATCACCTGTGGGACAGGTGATAAAAATGGAATGGTTAAGAACTTGTACTCCAGAAACAAAAAGTCTCAATTACAATCTTTGTTCCTTCTTTTTAATTCTGTAACTTTGTGCAAGCTATGAAACTCTTGGTGCCTCAGTTTCTTCACCTGTAAAATGGGCTAACAATTTCTATGACGCATTGCTTGATAAAGCTTAGATGATATATGTTAGACATGGTACTTTGCACTTAGAAAAAATTTAATATGTAGTAGCCATTTAAATTATCACTATTCAGAAGGTTCATTGTATAGTTGCCTTATAGATTAGTTAAGACACTGGGGATGGCATATTTATTTGTGAGTTACAACCAAATCAAGTCTTGTTCTGGAGGGAAAGAAATGACTTAGGCTTACGTCCATGTGACATTTGTATCACGGGGTAGCTTAGGAAAGAGAAAACAAACCAGAAGCCCAGCACATTGATTCAAAGATTAGCCCTCAGTCCCTAAAGAGTAATGGCTTCAAGGATTCCCCAAACATGATTTCTGGAGTCAGAAAAACATCAACCAAACATGTGGAAGGAGTAGAGAAAGGAGAGAAGAGAAAGAAGTCAGCTGCTAGTTGACTCCTGGAAGGTGATCAACCCAAATCATACTAGCAGTACAAAATCCGAGTCAGTATGAGGGGCAAGATGTGATGTACAAAATGAGATGATGGGAGCACCCTGTGCTTTCCAGGAAAGCTCCTGAAATCATCTCAGTACATGTTTGATGGCTGAAGATAACCAGTGAGTGGGTCTTTTTAGTTATATAGAATTAGAGGCCTGTGCAAAGTACGAAATAGAAAAAAGTGGTCTTAAGTCACTCTGCAGAATAACTTTACAGGAATTTTCAGTTTTCCTCTGGTAGGCTTGGAGGACTGGAGTAAAGCTGGAGATCTGAGGGGAGAACAGATGCAGTAAAAAGATGACAGCAGGAAGAACAAGCCCCAGATTAATGGACAGGGACTCAGTCCCAGGGAGGACACACCCTGCAACGAGAATGTTCAAGGAACTGTAAGAGCAGCGATGGCACATGGTCAATTTAAAGTTGTTTTCTCTTCTGTGCTGTAATCCCTCTCCCTACTGGGACATTGTCAATAAATGCATATTATGTGTAATAACTCAATTTTGTGGTGCTTGAGAGAATGATGACAGTACTCATTAGCATAGCCGAGCATTGTGGAGAGAGTTCAGAGAAAGCAAGAATTTAGAGTTAGAGGTGCCTGGGAGAATATAGCATTTCCTGTTTCCAAGTCTCCAGAAACCTTGGGGAAATCCATAAACTGGGGGTTGGAGCCACTTTATTTTTACTTTAATGAACAGAATGTCTTATGACTGCTGAAAGATATTTATGTATCTCTAAGAGTTGTCTGTTGGACAAGGGTAGGAGGTCGTGTTGCAGGAAAGCAGTTCTCATTCATCGTGCAGTTTACTATGAGGGTCTCCTGATGTCAGAGGTTAGGGTATGTGGGGTCAAGGACAGACGTCTCAGGAAGGCTCAAGTTTTTTGGAAAGCGGGGGAAGTGAACCTTAACAAACCTAGAATAGACATACAATGGATTTTAATTTGAGCTGAAAACCTCAGCCACTTCCTAATGACAAACGCAATCTTTTGCTGAACTGTTTGAACGTTACCTACCCTCTCTTGAGAATTGTACCATGTCAGAAGCTTAGTAATAGAGTAGAGAGAGCACAGACTTTAGAGGTGAAGACCTGGGTTTGGATCTTGACTCTGTCACTTGCTGGCAGTATAATCTTAGCCAGTGAACCCTCTGGGTCTCAGTTTGCCTATTTGTAAAATGGGAAGAATAATTTCCTAATGTAGGGTCTGGTGAGATCTGGCACATTGCTTGTGCTTAATAAGGGACAGGTGAGATGATTTCTCTATAAATGCCATTCTAGCCTACCCTGTGCACAGAGCCCTGTACCAGCCACTGTAGAGATGTTCCAAGTGAGACATATGACCTTGGCCTTCAGTCAGTTCCAATGAGCTAGAGATGAAAAGCCATCTACCAACTCCAGGATCACAGAGGGGCAGAAAGTCATCATTTTCCCTTCTGCAGCAGCTTCCCTCTGCTTTCCTTTGCTTTGGATTTTCTTAAAAAAAAATCCTTTATAATTCCAGAAAAAGCTCCCAAGCATCACTGTTTATTATATGATTTTTTAAAGTATGCAAAAACATTTATCATATATATTTTATAAAAGAGCTATGAACTTTAATCTGGAAAAATAATTCTAAGTGGAAGGGGAAAAAGCCAATTGAGGGCACAACATTTAAAATAAAACTTTAGAAATGGCAGTGTAGGAGGGCTTTTAAAAATGTCATTTTATTTAGTATTTCTTTGAGAAAATTAATGATCGGAACAAGCAGAAATGTTAGCACTTTTTTGACACCTTCCTATGCACGCTCAGAGACTGTGCTGTCACAGCTGAACATTACAAGAACAATCTGTGAGAGATAATGCACTAAATGTGCCTGCAAGAGGGAAGCTTGTCCCCTCAGGGTCCTGGACTTGGAAACCATCGATGGCCCCTCTGAGGACACAGGTTAAGGCCCAAGATAGTCTCTGAGCAGGGCAAGGGTCAGCGGGGACAAGGGACCCACGTACCACTTGCCCTATCGTTGCCATTCATTCCTCAGCTTGGGCAAGGAGGTGGGGAAACACGTTGTGTGGTCTCACTTCCTTTGGTTTACCAGCCTCCAAATCACTCATCCCAGAATGGCAGCTTTACTTACCAGAGCCATGGTGAAGGGCCTGAAGTCATGAGGGAGAAGGGTCACTATGGCTCAATAAGAATCCTGTTGGCCAGAGGTCCAGTCTGGGTCACACAGGTACTTGGCACAGTTCTCCAGGGCTCTGAGGATATGCTGAAACCCTCGAATACAGAAAAAGGTCTGGCTCTGCTCCACCAACTCTGTAGAGAAACACACACATAACAGGATGCCATGATTGTTGTTTCGATAGTCATGAGAACAACTATTATATTTTATCTGACTAACGGTGCTCCATTTTTTTTCCTGTTGATTTTTGGACAATTTTATTATGTGAAAGTAGAATAAGCTCGAGCTGGAACCTTTCAAATCGTAACACGGCTCAGAGAATGTTGTCAAACACCATGACTGCACTGATATGTTCATTATCTCCACATGACATGCTGTGTATTAGGTCAGACCATATGAAATTGCTATTTTTCTAGATCTCATCTGGTCAAATATTGGTAATTTCATATGGCTCATTTAACACCTGTTTGTTTGCCAATATCTGTTTCCCACCCTAAAGTGTAAGTGCTGTGAGAGTAGGGGCTTTGTTATGTTCACCGGTGTATCCCTGGGACTTAGAACAGTGCCTGACACAGAGGCGGCATTCAAAAACATTCATGGAATGAATGAATATGCGAGTTCCACTAATTTCTAGTGAAACTGTATTATGTGCCAGGTACCGTGCTAAAAATGAGGAATATATGAAAAACACAGTCTTATAGAGCTTTGAGTTCTTTTGGGAAAAAGAGACTTAAATCAGTACCCCAAAAAACTAACAAACACTGGGATAAGGGGTAATGTAGGATGCAAGGAGAGAGATTAATCCTAGTGTCTGCAATGACATGGCAAGTGGCACGTGGGTCCCTTGTCCCCGCTGACCCTTGCCCTGCTCAAAGACAATCTTGGGGGCCATCAGATGGTTTCCAAGTCCAGGACCCTGAGAGGACAAGCTTCCCTCTTCCATTGGTGGGTCCCGGCCTGGATTGGGTTGGTAGAGGAGAAAGTAAAGAGGGCTGAAGTGTAGGTTCCCAGTCAATTAAAACATCAGTATTGACATCGGAAAAGGGAGAATTGGGTAGGTGAAAACAGAAGCAGAAACAGTCGTAAAAGCATAATCAGATTTCTGATGTCAGACATGTTCACGTACAGTTCCACCAACCACAGAAAAACTGAGGGCAGTAGCCATCTCCCTGTGAGGTTGGCTGAATGAACCAAAGCACACCTTTTAGTTAAAAATTAGCATAAATCAAAGGTATGAAAAACAGGCAAGACTAATTGGGTAAAAAAAATAGGCAAAAGAATCTTCACCAACAAGGGCTGTAGTATCGTCCTGAGGATGGAGTGTGCTTTTTTTTTTTTTGACTTCTTGTTTACCTTGCATGTAAATGTACCAGGAACTAGTGTTTGACCAGTTTTGTGTCTATTTACTGTCTTTACATTTATTGTCTGTCTCTGCCTATTTCTCTCATTCCAAACACTTTAGAAATAACAAAGATTTTCTGAGTTCAATGAGAAAAACATCACTACTGCTAGCATTTGTTCTATCAAATGCATTCAGTAGAATGCCACTTCTGGGTAGGGTGGAGTTTATAGTCTGTCGTGGATCACACAGCTGACATTGCCAATAAGTATAAGATATGATTTCAGGCTCCATCATTGTTACCCTGGGAAGAGAGCGCAGTCCTGCAGGTCTTGCAGTTACACAAAGAGGGCCCTCTAGAATGTGGCTGCATTTAAAACAGCAAAAAGAAAGTGTAGAAGAATGAAACACTTTGGCACGTATTCTCCAAATGCAGAGTCTTTCTCTCTAGATTTCAATGTTTGCTCTTCTTCCTCATCCTTCCTCTATTCTAGGCGATGAGGGGAAAGATCACATCATCTCTGAGTTCAAATCCCAAAACTATTTCCTGGTCATGGCTATCCCAGCCTGGCAAAGAAAAGAGCTACTGTCCTCACAACCTTGCATTGCTTCCAGGCTGGTCCTTTCCTGGAAAGGCATCCCACAGTATAAAAAGCAGCTTCTTCACAGAGCGGCTTCAGCCCCGACTGAGCCTTTGGGAAAGGAACGCTACAAATTGTGGTGCTTCTATTGTATGAGCAATTCAATGGGCATTTCATTTCCAGTCAAAATCCAAACTAGTTAAAGTCAGCCTGTACAAGCTGCCTTGCTGAAAAACAGCAGCTTGCATTAAAATTACAATTATATTGTTTTGCCATGTCAGAAGCAAAGGTTAAAATCATATCTTGGCTGGACATTGTTTCTATAATATTGGCCCTCTGCAAAGCTGCCATGTGGATGAGCCCAGAAATGATGTGAAATATTTCTAATACAAATTTTATTTTTATGTGAAACTATTCAAATGCTGCTGTACAACATGAACTACCTGAACCAAATCAAATCCTCAGGTCAATTCCTTCTTCCGAGTGCTCCTTAGATAACAAAGTCTTGTTCTGCGAATCTGTTCAATATATTAAAGTTGATTCACTCGGACAGTGTGTAAGATATAATACATTAATCTGGGCCATTTCAATTTCTGAGGCTGGGACTATAAAACTGGTGTGCTGCATATCTAATTTTTTTTGAATACCTGATTTATGCATTCCTCTGATGCCGAGTGTCGATGGTATGGTGGATGCGGCTGCTACATTAACAACGGGCTGCATCAGCACTCAAATCTTATCTTGTTAAATCAGACAAATGTAGCTCAATGAAAAGGAAGGAATAAATGCCTGGGATGGTTGAAAGGAGTGAATTTTAATCCTGTTTGTTAGGGGACTTTCATGGTTTGCACTGGATGACTAAGGGGTGGGGGGCTTCCCTGGAGACTTTAGGTACCATGATTTATATTTATATGTAATACATATAATGTACCCAGAGCACATATATGAAAATATACACCTTATACAAATCAGCACACACCCTAACAGCAGAAACAGTGCTGCAAGATGCAGTGTCTATATTTTACAGATGCTGTAAAATCTCTATTAGACAATTTGTAAAAATGGGTCTCTTTTTAATATTTCCATTACAAGTATAAAAACTGCTCCTTTGTGCATAATTCTCTATATTTTTTCATCAAAAAGAAGTTACCATGAAGGCTAAATACCAGGAGGATGGAATCGCTTATTACAATCATTATAAATATGATGCTTTCAGGAACTTTTGTGGCACACTGAATACTGCTGCCATTCTATAGACAGACAGTATTAATTCTCATTGAAGGGAAACGTCCCTGTGTTTGCACAATCAACAAGACCTTTAGAAATTATCTTTGTGCTATACGAGAAGAAAAGTTTTATCCCTGCATATAAAACAAACATCCAAGGCATTTATAATAGATAAAATACACTTCAGAAATAAATTCTTAGCGTGGACCCTATCCTACTAAACTCTAATTTAAATCTCCTTCTCTTAAAGTATCCAGAGTTCAGCTTCAGAAAATAGAAGTCAATCAAAATCTTTCATTTGACCCAAAAAATATGTTTGGAAGCATGGGAGCACCACAACACAGTTGTAAACATGCATTGCCTATTAACGTGTAAGTGTCACAAAATACAACAATTACAAAAGAGGCCAAAGTGGAGCTAGAATTATTTAATTGGCTCAAAGATAAACTTGCCTGCTCAGTGACACTTTGGAAACATATTATTTAAACATAAGTTCAGCTGTGCTTTCATTGGCTTCTCCCTTTCCTTAGTGTTTAATTATAGAAGGTATATGTGTCAAGGGTGGGAGAAGATGAAATCTTGTAAACAAGAGATACACTGGCATCCCTCTCTTCCTTGTGGTGTTACATTTCCAAGGTCTGCATCCACTATCTGCAACATTGCTATTAGTTACAATGGTCAGAGCTGTGACATGCAAACATTGAAGATGGTAACTGATTAGTACATACGACCAGATGAACTGGTCAAAGCTTTCGTACATGTTTTAGAAATACAGAATGTTATTGCTGGGAGAGATCAGAGAAAGCCTCTTGCCAAGTCTAGTCATTTTGCAGATGGAGACATCCAGGCCAAGAATTTTAAAAAGGCTTGGCCAAGTTCAAAGCCAGGGCTAGACCCAAGTCATCTGATATTCAATTCAGTCCATTGCTTCTTGATTGCACCACAAATCCAAAGCTTCCCATACCTCAGGCAGCCCCCACTCCCTGAACAATAGCCTCAAGCCAGAGCCCCTCCCTTTTATACAAATCAATATTCCCTAGACTTCTCATTAGCACTAAAATTTGGACTACATGTTTCTGAAAATGTCATGAAATCTCAGCTCATGTGAGCCTTATCTTAATAGTAGTAAATTGTGAGTCATGTTTGGGCAAGATTCGGAGAATGAAAACTTGAAATTATTTAGCTCTTAAGAGAAGAAAATATCTTCATTATCCTCTTTAGAGTACTCAAACTTGGCTTTAATTTGATAGGATGTAAACATGTCTTTAAAAGCATCAATAGAAAGTATGGAGACAGGTAATGCCAGCAGCATGGAATCCAGGAGCATGGGCAATGGTGATACCCGGTTCAGGGAGAGCACAGTGGAATGATGGAAATGGCAGGGCGAGGGTAACATATGCTGCTGCTCAGGGCTGAGTGCCACCCGACCTCTTCTGTGCAGTGAACACGTGATGAAGTGTGTAGAACAAATGGAAAAATGACTTTTAAGCTGGAAAATAAAACAGGCACCTTGCTAGTCAATCACGTTGTTTCATTGAAGGGCTCTTCCCGGACTCCCCACATTGCTGAAAATGAAAAGAAGATGCCCACTTAGCAGACCACAGGCCAACATGTCACCCAGCAGGGGAAGCCTCTGACCCTATGACAGATGGATTCAGTGGGCCGTTGGTGGCACAGTACGGGGTACTCTGGCCACAAGAATGGTCTGGAGCTATAAGGGGCCTCAGCCATTTTCCAAACTTTGCCCTTTCTGAAAGAAGTTTAGGGTCACAGAAATGCATAATGCTTGAGGAAAATGTAGATACGATGGAGGGAGAGTGGACAATCAGCCGGATCATTTTGATTGCCAAAAGGAAGAAGAGATCTGAAGCTTGAATTAAGACTTCATTAGTTCACATGGGATGCTGCAGATGTATTAAGAGCAAATAATGTGAGATGGGAGCCTCACTAGAGGCTTGAATTTATGTCAAAGTAGCTCCATTACATATGTGTTCCCCAGGGTCAGACTACATTAGCTAGTTTCCTCATTCCACATATGATGAACTAAAGAGTCAATGGAGTGTACTTCAAAAATGCCTCTATAAAACATGTGTGGAGTGTCCATAGAACATAGGTTCAGTTTAAGTGTGTGTGCATGTGTGCATATTGCACGTGTGTATGTGAGAGACAAGGAGAGGGAATAAGACATAAAATGTCTCTAAGGTCACAGAACACTGACCTCATTGGCGGGGCTAATTTGATTGTGCGGGAACAATAGCACTGTACTCCTTTGCCAGCGAAGTGCATGCTAATTATGCGATTTGCCCTTGATAAGACCTTGGTGGGTCATTCAGCAGTTGTGATCTGTCACTGACTTCTAATCATGTATTATCGTCTGGGTGAGTCAGAATGGGACCCTAAGCTTTCTGTCTTTACAGCAATGTGGCACTCTAATTACCTTATGCCAAGTGGATATGCAGCTACTGAATTAAGTGATCAGTGCGATTGCCTTCAAAATCTTCTCTTTCTCCTTTGTGTTGCTTCATGGCAATTTACATTTTAAGATGCCATGAAGGTTTTGGTGTGACTGAAAATGCCACTCTAAAAAATAATTATTTTATTTTAAATTTAAGCAGGATAATATTAAATTCATGCCATACTAGCATCTTACCTTATTTCTGTGGCATAAAAGCAGAAGCTACAATAAGAACCCTGTGAGCAAACTTGTTGAAAAGCACCATGTTGGGAGCCTGACTTTTGCTTTCAAAAAATAAAAATTGAAAAGGATTGGGAGTGGTTTAGGTGTGGAGATGCTCTTGAGAGTGAGAGGACTTTCTAAGGCCCTTAAGTTTTTACTGTACTAATTATTTGCACTTAATAAGCAGACTTTAACATAAGCATTATTTTTTAACTTTTAAACAGCATTCCGGATCCACCAAGGGCTATATATGCAACAGAGATAAATTAAAACTCAAGGAATTAAATCTCACCACAAAATATTCATTAACTTCGGTAATGATAAATTGACCTTATAAGTATTTTAAGTTCAGTAACAATTCCTGACATGTCGGTTAACTTGTTCCACAATAGTTTGAGGGATCAGTGTGGTCCTAATTATGGCTATGTGGGTTGCATTATTTTTCTGATACTTTAAAATTTTGTTAGCGCTATGATATAATTCTCTATTGTTGCACAGAAGCTCTCAAAAACTACAAGCAATCTGTTATGCTAAACCGGTTGTAACAACATCTGTATTTGCCTAGAGAATGATCTAATGCCTTTTGCAAAGAAAATGTACTATGGCATTTATAAAATTTGATAAGATACACTGATGTGGATGATCCTTGAAAATATGAACTCTGAAGTGCTCCTTGAAAGTTGTCATAAAACAGACCAAAAAAAAAAAAAAAAAAACAACCATCACAACATCATAGAGCAAAAGTTACTGTGCTACTAACAGGAAATATAAAAGGATTTTCAAAGAATTTCTGCCTTGTGTGTCAACATTGCTGCAGAATTCTTTTATAGTAACTGAAAACTCAAAACCAAAGAGGACAATTGAGAGAAAAATTGCAGCCTTATTTTCCTTGAATCACATGATGTGGGAAGAACATTATTTGTTGAATCGTTGGTTTGTTTGGGTGGGAGGGGGGAGAGAAAGAGTGGGCAAGATAGTGAAAGAAACGGGGTGGAGGGAGAAGGAGGGGGATTAAGAGAGCCCAGAGAGAGAGGGAGGGAAGAAAGAGAAGAAGAGGCGAGAAAGAGAGAAGCCTAGACTCAGAATATTCTGCATTCCCTGGGTGGCAAAACAAAAGAGCCCAAGGAGGGGGGAAAAAACTGTGGAAAGTTGACACAGTCAAGAATAATGGCTAAATCTATCAAGTTTGATCAGGTCTACTATAATGAAGTGAGGCTTCATATTCCAAGCAGGGACAATGAAGACAGGAGTCAGGCTCTAGAAATGCGCTGCTCACTTTGTGCTTGGAATATGCAGCAGCCAGCAGGGAGCCACCAGATAATTACACAGTATTTGTGCGGTTCCAGGAAGCTTCCCGCGCAGGTTGAATGCCCGTGCTATATTAAAAGGCAGCACAGTGAAATGTTTTTAATGAATATTTTTGTCAGAGAAAGAAAAGGCATTTGAATGATTGTGTATGTGAGAGAGAGAGGGAGAGAGAGTGTGTGTGTTTACGCTTGCGCATGGGGAAACCAGAGGTGGAATATCACTGTCAAAATACAGGTACCTTTATTTATTTTTATTCCATTATTTACCATTTCAAGAGTCTGACGTGCTTTCAATAATACGAATCACAACATTCGGTTAATGTTATTTTGGGCTAATTGTACATATAATCCCTTAACTAATATTTGCTAATAATATCTTTCAATGAATTAGTACATCAAACAGAGGCTTAAAACTACTTTTAAAAATTCCAACAGTAAATGAAATGTTTAGACACATCGAATCAGGAAATCTAAAGGAGAAGTAACACAGATGTTGATACTTACTAGTCAGTAGCCTTTGGCAGTGATAGCTCTAAAACATAAGAATACATTATTTCAGCTCTCTTTAATTCTCACCTAACAGATGTGAATAATCCACTGAATTTTAAACCCACATATTCTATTCACAATGCCCATTTAAGTTCATTTTTCAGGGCAAGGCAAGCCACGTACACTCACAGAATTCACTGGGTAAGGTTGTGATTTTTTAAAGTCCAATTCTATGAATATAATGCGAGCTATATTTCAAATGTTTTTTGTTTACTTGATGAAAAAAATATATAACTTCCTAAAATACATTTTCCGGTGCTGGTGCTACATATGTAAAGGCAGCTTTTTAAAGGCTAAATGATGCTCAGCAATTAGCCATAGACATCACACAATAACTTCCCTTTCCCAAATTAAATAAATTCAGCAATTCAAACCCTTTGGATAACAAAAGCATCTCACAGATATTTCTCCTTCATATCAAACGATTTTCAGATAATGTAATGACTTACAAACCAAGGTATTAATTTAGGCCTGAAACCTCCACATTTTAAAAGGGGATATTGTATTTCACATGGCTAAGTACCGATTGTGAACCATTATCACTTTTAACAAGTACATTCTGATGAGGTAGCATGGATCTTTATTTGAAGGGAGAGTTCCTACCACATTGCATGACACGGATGGTAGAGGTCAACAATTAAGAACAGTGAGAGTCACAGGATTTGTTGGTTGAAAGATGGGTCTGATGAGGCAATTTTCTATCTTTTTTTTCTCCCAAAGAGTAATTTCAAGTAGATTTCTCAGTCAAGAGGCCTGCCACTCCCTCTAGCAACTGACTAAAATTTAATAGCTTTGACCCTCAAACACACACACACACAAGCACACACACACACACGAAACCACACACTGAATTCAACAAAAGTGGTGACTGGCCCCAGATTATTGTAAGAGAAAGCAATAGCCATTCCAAATTCTCAAGGATTTGTTTCAAGGTTCCTGTCATTGAAATGTTTTCTTTTGTAAGCTGTATTATTAATAATTGCAAATACCTAAATGGGAACATTTAAATGAAAACTGGTTTCTTTTATCACATGAAGAAAAAAAATAACTCTTTTAGAAAATAGATTTGAAATGAGTATACATAAAATACTGAAAAGGAAATTTCAGGAGGTATATATGGTTATGTATATCTGACAAGAAAGACAGGCAATTACCTTGGCACGTTTAAATTTGATTATCAATCTGTCCTCGAAGACTTTCAATATTAAAATATAAACAATGGTCAGGTATATTTTCTTTCATTTGAATTACAGCTGCTTACAAATAACACTCTATTATGCCATGGGTTAAAAACATAAATAACACAAAATGCTTTTTAGTCATCTTTTCTACTTTTCAATTTTTAATAAAGATACTCCACTACTATGTTAAGCAGAAATTTGGATTCATCATAAAATACATAAACCATACAGGCCAAAATGGTCTGATCATCTTTCTAGAAGTTTTAAAACAAAAGACTTCATTTTAATATCATTTGATCAGAAGATGAAAAGCTTGGAAGAGTGGGGAATGGGCTTTTCTACTTTTGTTAGAATTTCTGGAAATATATACACACAAGAACAGTTCTCAATCACAGGCAGACACAAAGGGCTCAAGAGAGGTCATCTTTCCATTTTGGTCCAATCATAATTAGTAAACATTTTCAAATCCCGGGCCAACATAGAGATGAAATCATATTGAAGTTTTGTTCTATACCTTCCTTCCTCCAAGAGACCATAGTGAAAATGTACATTTACATGCAATAGAACGTCTAAAGCCTATTTCTCCTATAGACCCTACAATCTGAGTTTCCACCTTTGTTGTCAGTTGTCCATACAAATCTTTCTGAATGAGGCCTTGGGGATGAGACTCAGAGTGAAAGGGGCCATGCCAAACACTTCAGGCTTGGGGGAAGGTATGGTGAGGGCTTGAGGGGAGGCAGTCTTTTCTTAAGATCACTGCAGTCATGCTTCTACAATTCATGGTGTCATTTTCATTTGTCCTGCTCTGTTCTGGCAGCTACCTAGAACTAAATTAGAAGATTTGCTTAGTTTTACATCATTTGCATTGGACCTCCTCATTCTGAAGTCTCAGATTTCATAGGGTCTTTTTGTGAAAGGAAGAGTAAGGTTTTCTTTAATTCCCTTAGCCTGGGCACCCTCATAAAACATTAATGTGTTAAAAAGAAGAAGTAGAAAAAAACAATAGTCTTTCCTATGTAGAAAATAAAACTACTATTCTTCTGTCCTGAAAGCCTACATGTTGTCGTACACAAATGCTGGCGTATTCATAAGCAGCATCCTTATATTTAAAGGAATGTTACCCCCAAGATTAAGTGGTCCTTGGAAATGCCAACAACTGCGTTCCAGCCCCTTTGCCTGCAAAGAGCTTTGTGGCATAGAAAAAGGTTCCTCTTCACCTTCTAAGCTTCATTTTATTCAATTGGCTCTTTTTCACATTGTTATAGCTGGTGAATATAGCAAAGTTGGATTCAGAAGAGAACCTTAAGCGTTATCATAATGCTTAGAAGAAATGGCTTCACACTGTATAATCTATCAAAGGTGTCAGATTTACAAAATGCAGATTTTCTGTCACATTTGGGCACTCTAAGCACTGTATCTTTTCACTAAGGTGCTGACTGCTGTTTTAATGAGGCCCTTTGGTGGCTGTAAAAAACTGAAAGATGAGGATTAGAGGGGTTACCCTAGATATTGTCTATTTGTCTTACAAATTTCACACTAACTACCAATTACATCGCCATAAACCTTTTGGCTACTTCAAGCTGTATGCCATATAATACATAAAAAATACGCTATGTTAACCTCTCCTATATTATACACGTAACTACAGCCACTGATGCAAGTAACATATCTAATGAAGCCAATAATGAGGCTCTTTAAAAGTAGTCTTGTTATAGGAATAATATTAGAGCAGTTCAGTTAGAGGCTAAGGTCCATTATGGAATACTTCCTGTATACTCTGGTCCCAGGTCTGGAAAGATGCTGACACACTAATTCAAGCTCAAGAAGGGCATTAATCTTGCAACCTTCTACTTGTCATGCTTAATGGGACATCCTGTCTAGGTGAAATGAACCTGATGTATCCAGGTAAACATAATTTAATAAGGAAAGATAAAAAGAAATAGACATCTGGAATGACCCTAGGGAGATGAAAATACCTGTCTTTTTATTTAAGAAGCTAACTCTCCAGAAGAATCTACATTGTGCAGGGACAGGGTTGTACATAGTAGGCACTCAAAAATGTGTACTGCATTAAGGAATAAATGGAAAAATCATGGTTAACATTTTGAGACATCTCTGTTGTTTTTTCTCCCTCTAAATATCCTGCAATCCATTTTGTTGGCGGGGAATGATAATACCAGGCAGGGAAGGCAACTGTGTTCATCTTGAGGAAGAAGACACATATTAATGTGGGGTTAAGCATCTGAGTGTGAAATCAAGATCCGCAACAATACAGCATGAGATTTAAAAAGCAGGCATGAATGTCAGTGAGTAACCGTGCATCCTCTTTCATTTGCAATCACTCTTAAGTCTAATGAGCTTCCAAAAATTGTGTCAGTGTTTCAGATAAGCTTATAAAAGGCAGCTGTTGGAGAAGGTAGAAGTCCATCCTGTCAAACTACCATCACACACATCACACACACACACACACACACACACACACCACACCACAGACAAACACAGACACACACACACATACATGATGCATACTGGGGCTCTGCTTCCCTCAGTTCATGCTTGGGCACTAATCTCCTACTGCTTTGAGAGAGACAAATCTAAAATAGCCCTGGAGAACACTGATTGGCCTTACCATTTAAAACAGCTAAGTAGTATCAAGAATCAAGCTAGTTAATATTCTAGGTGATAAATCTATCTATGCTCTAAGTCAATGAATAGAGTTTGTCTTTGGAAATTTTCCAAGTTCTCTTTGATTCAAAGACAAAATGAACATGGCATTATTTGGTCAAGGTTTAAAAATTAGACAAGTGGTAAATACGATTCAAAAGTGGTATCTGAAAACATTTGAAAACTCAGATTTCTCCAGTCCTTCTTCCAGCTATTTTCAGATAAGTTAATACATGGTTAAATAAATTATTTTGACAATAATGTGGTTAAATCCATTGTTGTGAATTTGAATTTATCACATTTCTATATTTAGCTGGCCAGGCACTTGTAAATCTCCAAAGCTCATTTTTATGGAAAAATCAATGCATTTCCCCCCCTCAACACCCAGATAATATATGTTACTTGTGAAAATGAGTCTTTTACTTACAATTTATTTCTCATGGGGACAGAGAAAAATGTATATGGGCACTCAACAAATGAATTAAAATAAAAGGCTGAAGAGAACTCTCACCAATAAAAACTCTAATTGGATAGTTCTGCCATGACAGGTCTTCCTCAGCTTTCTCCCTCACTTGCTAGAGTATCTGCAGAACGTTCACCTGGATAAGCATCTTTGCATATTGCTATGGTTCGTTTTCTAGGCAGGCTGAATGTTACCAATTCCACTTGGCATGATTATCCAAGATGATAGGAAGTTGCCCATGCTAGAGGAACAAATTTGTCCTGTACTCATTATTAGAAAGGATATGAAAGAATACTCTTAATGGAAGACAGCCGTCTTCCTGGTGAAGTTGAGTAGACAGGGGTATATGCAGATAAGTAGGCATTTAAACCACCACATATAACTTTTTATTCATATTGTTATTTTTGTCCAAATCTCTTAAGTGTCTCATCTACAAAGTGTTAAGAGGAGTTACTTATTCATTAAACACTTTGCATAATCTTTATAAGCAGCACCATGGAAACCAAAA
This sequence comes from Aotus nancymaae, assembly GCF_030222135.1. Lineage (NCBI taxonomy): Eukaryota > Metazoa > Chordata > Mammalia > Primates > Aotidae > Aotus > Aotus nancymaae. The sequence continues at coordinate 57,705,914 of NW_026988471.1, read as the reverse complement.
GTACTGTACTACTTCGGTCTTTCTGTGGTTGAACTCAAAGAAAGAATTTCCATCCATAGTGAATAAAGAAGAAATGTGCCTTCCTTGTGTTCATCTCTTTTTTCTCATAAATGTTTTCTTAATGATTACAATCTTGGATTAGTACCTATCCATTTCTGACCCTTTAATCAGAATTGGGAGATTCATAAGCTGCCAGACTTGGAGGTAACCACGAGGCTCTTCCCAAATCACTCCCAATGCTTGGAGACTGCCTCTACATAGCATTCTAGAGATAGAATTTGTTCTTGGGGATTTTGCTCTGTTTGTCCATGATCTTGAACTCTAGGCCCTTATTCTTGCCCTTAGATGACACATGATTCCATCTAAATAGGTAAAATGAGGTGCAAGGGGAAGAAAATCTACCAGTAGAACATACAAGCGACATTTGGAATCTATGGGCCTGATTCCCAGAAATCTGAATTAAAATGAGATTTGGAATGAGAAAAAAAAATTTGATGTTTCTAATCATTCTAATAAAGCTATCTAGCTTCTGCTGGATCATTTTTTATACCAAGAGTTGTGCTCTATTCTATATGGAATAGACTACGCTAAGCTGGATAAAAAATGTCACCTTAGGCACCTGAATTAATAGTTTGGTTATGTACTCGGTTAAGTCTTTACTATAGATCAGCATAAGTATGCTAGGCAGACAATTCTTTAGAGCTAACATTTTAAAAAGGTGCCAAAGCCCCTTTGAGATCTGTGTGAATTATCCAGGTTCAGGGAAAAAAATGTTAAATATACTGCGCTTTTCTACCCCCCTCATTTCTTAGTTGCACTGAATAAGTAAAATTGCAGCAAAGTTGGCAAGAATAAATACTTCCTCGGTTTTTCTAAAGCTGCAATTAATGATAATGAAGCTATACCTTATATGGCAAGAAATACAGTACAAATTGGATAAGTAAGAAAAATGATCAGCCATTGTGTGCCTCCGATATAGTACATCAAGGTATCGCCACTGTGAGGCTATCTTTATTTTAAACCATTAAACAAAACAATATAAATCTGCAGGCAGGTGTTTCTTGTTGCAGAAGTATTGAAAGTTGTAATGCAAACAATCTAATTTTAGCATCTATGTAGAGTGTGAAGTAAATTTACTGATCACTGATGCATTGAGCATAGGAAGAAACAATCAGCAGGAGCTTTCAGCAAGATTATCCTATTAAAGCAGGAAGACTTCATGTGGTTGTTAAGGAAGTAGTCAAAAGCAGGTGATGGAAGTGGGGGTTTGACGACTCGTCAGTAGGCCCAGTGTACATGTTAAGTTGTTGTTTTCTGCTCAGCTAAGCAGCAGAGAATTGATATGTTAGCAATGAAGTGCAATGACAATTAAATTGTAACTGACCTACATGTTACCGTCATTATGCGTTCTCTTTTTTACTGCTTTCCCTCTTATTTAATCACACAGTATGGGGTTTTTATTAGGCTGTAATGTTAAAATCTTCATCCATTTAGCCATAAATGTGTGACTGGATATCTATCAGACTTCCTTGCACTATACAAACAAAGCCATTTTGCTGAATCACTGTTGACTTGTTTGTGGCCTAATTTAATGAGCGTAATAACTTACATTACTATCCAGTTAACATTTAGGAGCCCAGAAAAGACCTGCTAGCATGCAGTAAGCTACTGTATATATTCTCTATTCATATCACTCCCCTTTGCAGTAAATTTTATACAATAATATGCACTGCTTACAACATAAGCTCAGCTTCCATCAGCTGAGGATAGCACTCTAGTAAGTTCACTATGCTTAGCCTGAAATGCTTCCTACACTCGAGAACAAACCAATATGATTCCCTTTTTCTGGATACTATAGTGGCTATATCTTCATCCCTTATAAAATAATAAACACAGGTTATATAACCTGCAGACAAAGATAGTTTCGTCTTTCTTCCTATTTTTCTTACTGATATTTTAAGCCTCTACCCACCCCCAAACTCGGGAATGAAAAATAGTTACTCAAGGAGAGGGAAATAGAAACCATTGTCAATTAAACAAAATAGAGTTCCAGGATAAAATACAAAAGCAAGAAGTCAACAAATAAACTGGCTTGTCCCTATTTATATGTATGTGATTAAGCTATGATCTTGAATATGTACTATTTTATATTTCCCTTTAAAAAAGTTCCCCATCCTCCCATTTGACCCACACACATCTATATGTTGTCTTTCTAAATGTTTCTTTAACACAATCATATTGAAATTTATCTGTGTTTTCATTACATTACTTTGAAACAAAGATTTAAGAAAACCTTTGTCACCTGACTTTGCTTTAGCCATTTAACTAGCACCTGACAATTCAGTGAATCACCAAAAAAAATCTCATTACTTTCATCCTAATTTTTTGCACAGAAGACACAATCAAAGCTCTTTACTTGTGCCAAATAATCATTATTTAAAAAGAAATACACACACACATACATACAGAGTGGACAATTTACAAATAAGCACTTCCATATTGAGAGATCTGGAAGAGACAAACTTTAGTTTTTCCTTCACCTTTCAGAGCAGCATCACTGCATTGAGTCAAGATTTAAGCCTTTAATTACTATCCATTACACAATATCTCAGATTGACATTATAATCTTAGAAGTTTCTAATAATACGGTGGGAAAAATTATAGATGGAAGAGATAGTTCTAAATTGTATTCCTTTTCATGAAATAGGCAAAGGCAACCTTCAGGCTTCTCATCCCAGGGGAAAATGCATCATTCTGGACAAGTGGGAAATTACTTTGGTTTTCATAAATGATGGGCCAAGTAAAATTTTGAGATGCTAATTGGGACCTCTATGTCTGTGGGTGTATCAACTCTCCAAAAAGAAGCATTTTATTGACAACTTTAAATAAAATATGTAAACTCTCAGGTCCTAGAAATTAGCAGGGAAAGCAACCATAACATAAATTTTATTTCTTCAACATTGAGCTCCTACTAAATTCCAGCCACTCTTCTAGGCCCTCGGGAAAAGGCGACTAAGATAAAAGAACAAACTCCTTGCCCTCATGGGGCATAAATTCTTGTGGAAAAAACAGAGTTAACAAAACATGAACAAACAACAATTATGTAGCATATGAGAAGGTGAGAGATGCTAAAGAGAGAAAAATGCAAATCAGGAAAGGGAGAAGGTGTTCCGTGGGCAAGACTGGGTTTTATATTGAATGTCAGGGTAGATCACACTGAGAAGGTATTAATATGTTTGAGCAAAGACTTGTAAGAGACAAGTAGATAGTTAATAAATAATCTAAATATATATTAAATGCTATTTTAATGTACAGCTTTATACATATAACAGAAATATAATAAATAACTATTATAAACTATAAAAACTATAATAAAAAAACTAGATGCTAAGTTGGATTTCCTTCAAAGAAAGGTTTTTAAAAAAAGCTAGCAAAAAAATACAGTTTGGAGATGGTGTGGAGTCAGGCCACCCGGAAGATGACCCTTACCAGTTGCCCATTTTGAATCCATAACTCATTATTTGTTCTTGTGGTAAACCTGTCACTTGGGGGGATCTAGAGTGATAGCATCATTAAGCTAAGTTGGGTGAAGATGAACCAGTGTAATCTTGACTGCTTATTATATAACACCCCAATAATCACTCCATGTCAGACACTTCAGAAGTGTCTAGTAGGTATTATTATGCTCAATTCAAAGCTGAGTAAAATGGAATTCTGAGAAAGTAACCAAGATGGCATAGTTCTGTCAAATATTCGGTAGAAGAGTGAATCGCTGGACTCCTGTGCCACAGTCCTTTTTCACACTTGTTAGGACAAAACCAAACAAAATAACCAAGTATCAATCAAGAATATCAAATGCTTTGAAGGGTAAACAGTAATTTGGGTAAAGGCTGAATGTGTCAAAACTAGAAGTTAAAAGCTAGCATTGTGAAAATTATGCAAACAATGGGTACAGGGTGCTTTTTAATGTAAAATGTGGACACCAGGTCAAACTTTTAATGGGAACTGCCAATTTATTGATGCCTCTTTCACGACGATGGCTTCTGCTTACCTATATGGTACCTATGTATGAAAAATGGGTCCTTTCCTCAGGGTAGAGACAACTCAGTGCTGGGACAGGTGAGTCAATTGCAAGTAAGATTTTTATCCTCACTGGGTATCACTGTGCATCCATGACCTGCACCAGCAATTCTTGGAAGCCCTGCTTTCTAAATGTAAATAGTGGCAGCCTTCCTAGTGACAGAAGTTAGAGAGGCTCAACTGTTACTTGATCATTTTCTTCATGTTCTGTGTGACTCCATCTTACAATATTATCTTTCTTGATTGACCTTTTCAAAATTCATAGTGGCAATGGTAACAGTGGTAATGTTAATAAAAATCTATAAGAAAAAAGCAATTTATTTTGGTAATACAAGGACAATCTTGGATAAGTACATCTGAAGTTGCTGAGCACTTTCTGTCTACCTTCTTTCTATTCATTTCCTTTCTAATCTCTAGAACCGAGCCACATGAAGTGATACATCTTGGGATTGTAAAAGAAATGTGGGTTTTTGAGCCAGAGAGAAGTGAGTTTGAAGCCCAGCTCTGCCATTTGCAAACTGCATAATCTTGGCTAAGTTCTTTCATCTTTCTATCTGGGCATCAAGTTTCCTTACTGACTACAATGAAATGAGATAATAGCTCTACCTTTCAAGATTTTTTGAGAAGGTTAAATTTCTACCTGAACTTGTTTCTCCCTCCACTCTGCCACCCGTGTACTATCTGTAGGACAAGGGCCAGGTTCAAGGCCTTTCAGAACGTCATCACAGTTCTGTCTTTATAACCCCATCTCCAATCCCCACTATCTTCTATTCTCCAACAACCACATACTACCTTTCTGCACTATCTTTTATGTTCATGTAATACCAACGTGATTTTAGCTCTCCCAAACACACCATAATATTTCAGGACTCTAGGCCTCTCTACATACTCTCTGTTCAACTTGGACTAGTCACCTCTCATCCACAGTCTCTCTGGATGGTTCTTGTTCATCCATAAAGCCTGACTCAGTTTTTATAAAGATTAAATAACAGAATACAGGCTATGTGCTCAGTAGAGTGACAGGCACATATAAAGACTCAGTAAATGTTAGCTCCTTCTCTCTGATACAAACTCCTTTCATAAAATTAAATATGCTTCCTCCTCTGTGTAACTGTACCTTGTGTAATCTTTTCATGTGTCCCACGTTATTGGAGAGAGGCAATATAGATGGCATAGTGAAGTAAGCATTGGATTGAGACTCATTCTGAGTCAATTCTAGAATAGAGATTAAGGGTTGAACTGCTTGGGTTCAAATTCCAGCAATGTCATCTAATTCTATAATCCAGGGCACATTACTTTAACTCTCTAAGTCTTGATTTCCTCATTTTAAAAGGATGATGATAGTAATCATGCCTATGTTACAGAAGACTGTGAGAATCAAAGGGGCTGAGGCACATAACACAATCTGGCACCTAGTAAGTGCTCATTAAAGTTTAGCAATATACCATCATCATCATCTTGTTATCACTATCATTATGACCATTGTTATTACTGACCACAGCACCTATCAAGGAGCCTGTTTACATGGTAGGCACTCAGTATAACTTAGCTTAACATTTTATCAAATCTCCTTAAAATTTGGAAGTTGTCATTTAGGTTAGCTTCCCAATTATAGGCTCAGTCCCCTTACAGGCATCTCCAGATGGCTGAGTGTGAAAGGATCACTCTATAATTGGCCTGAATTCCCCCAAGTCAGTCATTTTCTCAGCACCATACTGAGGGCCTGAGGCCTTCTCACCCAGCTACTTCTCCTTCCTCCATCTTCTTCCACCAGAACTGGCCAGCCTCGGGGCAGTTGGCTTCTGTCTGTCTCTCCCACCAGCTATTGCCAAGGATGGCAGCCAGTCCTTTAGTGAGCCAGGTGGAGCTGGCAAAGCCAGCTGTTGCCCGCTTTGTGTTGCCTGGACTCATGGATGCCAATCTTCCTCTTCACTGGCTCAGGATACATTTTTGGCATCTTTGCTCTTCTCTGCAAATCCCAGGCATGGGGGTCCCAATACTTGGGATTTTCCTTGAGGGGATGGCACCGTTATGAGACTGATAATCCTATCATTCACTTACCTACATTCATTTGTTTGTTTAACAGAAAGTAGATTACTGTAAATGAGATATGGCATGCTATGTCCTCTTGAACTAAAAGAAAATAAATATACAGATTCAGTAAAAGGGGGAGGGGGTATCCACCATATCTAAACAAGTAACTTCGGGGTCTAGGTGCCTTACACTGAATCCTCTAACTCTGGGCACCTCTTCTAGGAAGTTTCCATTTGTAATTATGCTGAGCCACTAGCCGATTGATCTCTCTGTAGAGGGGAAGTGGAAAAACAGAACTTAAGTGTTTTCAGCATTCAGCTTTCCTAACTGCTATAGCCACGGCAGGCTTATCTGGCGGGAGCTAGCAGGAAGCCTATAACCGCTTCATCCTAACTCTCCAAATGCTGGCAACAATTAAATGAATTCTTAAGAAGAGAATCAAAAAAGCAGGAGGCAAAATGAATGGCTTATCCAAGTGCTGAGGAAGGAGAGGCTGTGTATTCAAGATGGAAAGAATATAAATACACACACACATGCATATTATGTTACATATCTATAAAAATGTGAAATGTTATTTATTTTGAGAATACCCAGTCATTTCCATCTGTAGTAAGAATCCATAATAACATTCTCTGTTTATATAACTCTTTTCACCTCAAGAGATCCCGAATGCATTTCAGACAGCTCTATATACAAACAGAGGCCAGGAGCTCCGCCATCTCTGAAACTGGTGGTGGGAGCCAGGCAGGAAATGCGTGTGCGGCTGCATTCATCTTAGACCACTGATAGAAGAGGGGAAGAGTTGGCCAAGGGCAGCAAGACAACCCCCACGTTCTTAAAACAGAGTCGGAGGGGCCTTCAAAGTCTGGGTGACACCTCAAATTTTGATAGCTAATTAAGAAGAAAAGCTGAAGGGAACTCCATTTATTTACTTTGCAAGGATGAAGGATGGCGCAGGGCAGGGCAAGGTTAGTTAAGCAGTGACTCCAGGGAGTGCAAATAAATCTGAAGCATAGATCACAAAGTCTTCCCTCCAGTTTCTATATTCCTATGACGCCGAACACACTGGTGATGGGAGGACATATAAAAAGGTAATATATGTTGATTCGTTTATACCCATGTGTTCATCCACAATCTGCTTTCCCAGAGAGGAAGGACTGGATCACCTGGAATCCAATTTCTTTTTCTTTTACCAATTCAGTCCAAGACAGTTGGTCTGGCTTCCACATAATTCTCATTTTTAAAAAATGAGAAATAAGATGACAGCCATGAGTCACAGGAATTCACACTTCAGAAACCAAACCCTGACAGAAGAGTATATTTCTACACGGCCCTCAGAGTAACGCTTGGGAAACTTCCGAGTATACAGAAAATACGTTGGAAAATGGCTAGTTCCTGCCCAAAGGAAATACTACCAACCAAGTGCTCAGGACTGCCCTTGAAATCCTTAAATTTCTTTTGTCTGATTTACAAATGGAAAAAAATATGTCCCTGGTGATACAAGTAGGAGATGGAGTGAAGGAATACATCCCACTGTGGAGAAAGAAGAAAAGAGATTCTGGTGGCTCCGTGGCCTGCCGTGAGCACCTGGAAGCCTTCCTTTCCTTCCAGTGTCTTGCTGCTCCCAGGCCATTATGACCCTCCCACCGAGGTCCCCCAGTGTCAGAAAAGTCCAGTCTCTGAGCAAAGCCAGAAGCTCCATTCCTGCTGTCTCAGACATTAGCTCTTCTAGGTTGTATAACCTTAGGGACCTCCCATATAAATGCAGCAAACAGTATGTGGAGGGGCATAGGGAGACTGAATTCCTTAGGGGCTTGCTTGCATGTGAAGCTGGAAAAGATGTAAAAATTACCTGGTGCTGGAGACAAGCTTCACTAGGACTCTTTGGAGCTGTTGCCTGAAAAGGGTCAGGGATGGAGAAATGACAAGAGCAGAAGGACAACGGGGACCTTCCAAAAATTTTTTGGGAAAATATCTTCCCTTCCTAAAAATACACCTCTGCTTGCCCAGCAGCTTGAAAGAATCCTAACTGAAACAGTTTAGCACATTTACAGGAGTCCACTTTAAGGGAATGTGTCTGCATTGAACTGGACTCTCAGGTGAGGTAAGTAGAGTAAAAGTCGTACAAACTAGGAAAGTGAGGCTTAGACAAGCCAGATGACCTAATTACCTCCAGAGCTGGAGCTGGAACCATCTTACTGCAGAATTTCAAATTCTTTCTATTGTACCTAGCCCAGAGTTATAATCAGCAGGCAGGAGATCAAAATGGTTTTCCCACTGAAATATCTACGATGAGCCCAGTGTATCACGCTGACCTTTGGAACTTTCAACCTTCATCTCTCTGTTCTCCTGAATAGGGACTAGGAAGAGGGAGAAACTACAAGGGTTTTAAGGACAAACAACAGCAATTTGGTTTCCTCTCTGCAGTTCTCATTTACTTCCTCCTTGCTATTCTTCACATCATCCAAACACATATTAGGACAAAAACAGAAAAAGAGACACTAACATAGATAAACAGATGGATTGATGGATACAATTCATTTAAAAATAGTATATGAGATAATATTTTAATTCTGGTGAGTTATGCAGAATGTTTTAAAATCCTTATAAATAACCCCCAGATGGGAAATACATTCTTTTCCTTTGGTAGGACAAGGAAGGTTCATGAAATAAAAGGTTATAGACTTCAAGCCTATAGAATTATCAAAGTGCTAGAAGAAGAGTGTATTTCCTGAATTTTGGAAGACGTTCTTTAAAAACAATAAAAGGGATTACTCACACCCAGTTACATACTAGTCAGTAAACCTTGGAACTCACTCCACCAAGTAAGTCTAGGCTTTCAGATAAAGGCTTAATACAGAAGCAAGTTCAAGGACAGTTTGGATACTTTCAGGCATAGCAAGAACTCAGTGGGGAGCTGGGAAGTTTGAAGAATGCCTCCACTTTTTCTCAGCAATGGATGGTAACTGTGCTTTCTACAACATGTATCTTGATGCCTCTATCGCAGACAACCCAGGGCCACATAAAATAGCAAACAGGCCCAGTGTGACATATTCTTGAATAAGGAATGGGTCACAGTGTTCTTTTTCTGGCCTCGAGGCAGATTTCACTCCCTGTTCTGGATTGTTCTGCAGCTGTTGGCAGTGCTGACCATAGGAATCATTATCTTAAGAAAGATTTTCTTCAACGGAATGGGATGGGAACTTGGTGCATATTTAGAAAATATGTCATACATGTATCAAATGGAATTTTATTCCAGAGAGTCATAAAATAAAGGCAACAGAATGATCCTCGAATACCAGAACTGCTAAACGGAAGAAGGGGTGTATCTATCAATATAGAGCAGGCTTACAATACTAACAGACAACCTTAAAATTTCAGGGATTTAAAGCAACAAAGCTCTTTTTTTCTGCCCTCACTAGTACTACCTGTCCATCTCTGATCTGAGGTGAGGTGAAGGTGAGGGCTGAGACACTCAACACACTCAGGCACACAGTCTAAAGGCGCTTCTGTTATCTGTAGACTCCCTGTTCACAGGCAGGAAGAAGAGAGGCTAATTGTTCACTTCACACTGATACAAGTTTTTTCTGAAAATAACCTATCCTTTCTGTGGCCATTTTGTTGGCTGTTGCAAGTCACTCTGCCATGGTTAACTTTAAGGGTTTAGAGAAAGTGAAATTCTACTACATTCGAAAGGAGGACAAGAAATATTACTGAACACCTTATGCGCTACCAGCAGCATACTTCTTCATTCGGCTCAAGATGGCTGAGCCAACACCATTGTGTTCAAGGTGCAGGGACCAGGTATTAAAAAAAGAAAGAGCTTCCATATAGCAGCAAATTCCTTTTCCTGGGCTGTATTTTAAGAAAAGCATAAAGATTTTCACTACGAAATCCCAAATATCTACAGAAGCCAGGTAGGTGGCATAATATGTGAATCATCCAGGGGAAAAAAATATGTGTTAAACATATGGAAATAATCTATGATTCCATAAAGACATTCGCTCTCCCCCAAGTTTCTTCATAAATGGAGACTTCTCAATCGACTTTTGAAAGGGACATAAGAAAAAAGGGACATTCATTTACTTCTAAACAAAAACTGTGAGAGGAATGATAAATGGTGGCTGACACCCAGCCTTAGCCCATGAGCCAACAGAGAATGGAGAAGACAGAGGAAAACTGGAGAGTAAATGCTCCATGCAAAAGGGAGTACAACTCTAGCTGATTGTTGCCATGTGGAGAGGCAGGACCAATGTGGCCAGATTTTCCAATTTTATTTTTTAAGAAAGGTCAGAATTCTTGATGTGCACATACAATCTCTCATTTTTAAATGTTGGTGCAATTATTTTCAAAAGACACTCTCTGTGCCAAACAAAATATGATGTAGGCTGCATTTGGCCAATGGCCCACTAGTTCGTGGCTTTTGCTGGAATGAACAATTCTGTTATAAGTGTGGGTGTGGAGGGAAATGGGGAATTATATGGTCTCTAAGATCTTCTTGGGAGCTCAATAAATAGCACCCCTTTTCCTGAATTCTAAAGCAACTAAAAATATAAGACAAAGAAGTGAGCAGATGGGGGCCAAATTAGAACCTTACTTACTGAAGAAAGAAAGGTTGGGAGGGATGTGTAGCTGAGTTTCCTGGAATTAGACTCTAATTTCCAACACCACTGGGTCAGGCCTCTTATCCTTCCTTTTCTCACCTCCTGCATCCACCTAGAGGACGAATGCTCTCTATGATCAGCTGGTTCCCTAAAGAGAGAGAGGAAAGGGGATAGAGCTACCCATTTTTACTTTCTCCTTCAAGATTCTGCCATCAGATAGATAACTCACCTCTCCTCTCACTAACAGGGGTGGGTTAATGAAGGGGTTGTTGGAGCCCAGGAGTGTTTCATATACACAATAGCAATGGGGAGGACAGGATCTCCCTCAACAGTTATTTCCAGCCACCTCTAGCACACTGTAGATCTTTGCACAAGTTACAAAAAGGCACTCCACCCTGGCAGATGAATTGCAGAATGGCTCTTTCCTCTCGGCCTATGCAGCCCCAGGCTGGGGCATGCAGCTTGGCAAGTAGTACCAGGGCGAGATTCCAGCCCACACTTGCCTACTCGGCCTGGTGCCTAAGTACAAAAACCCACAACTGCCCATAGCAGCCTGCTTCAGACTCTAATAATCCTATCAATTTGCTTCCAGATTCTTCAGCCTCCAAAGGAACCACATTGTAAATAGCACCCACTCACTGTCCACCTCAAACAGTTGGAATTAATATTGGTCCAGGCTGTGTCAAGTTTGTGAACAGGGTGGAGTGGAGGAAAGGTTGGCTGCCTGGTGTAGCCTGTGGCTGTTTGATTATTATTGTTTTCTCAATTCACAATCACTAAGTTGGTACAAATTTTCAAAGAATGAACAGACACTTTTTTCAGCATGTCAGAATTTAGTGAGGCTATAATCATTTCTTCACAATGTTTTTCAGTAAGGAATATATTAAGGGAGACATTGTTTTAAAAGTTTCCATGTACAACTGTGGCTTGTCCCAAATTCTTTGTATTCAAATGTCAGACTATAATTGTTGGTTAGCAGCCAGGTTACCAGATGAGTTATAAAATGCATTTCAAATGCATATCAAAAGGACTTAAGAAAAATGCAATTAACAGCTGGTGTAGTTATGGCAGGCTACAGTTTCACTGTAAGAAATGAAAATAATAATACAATCTTCATTAGAGTTGGGCACATTTCTGTGTCGATGATATAACATCTTTATTTCTGGAGTTCAACTCAAGAAGGAAGGAAGACATAGCACTCTAATGAAACAAAACAACAGAAACAAGTGAAAAATTCTACTTATCAGAGGTGAGAGACATGCCCAGGAAGTGGAAAGCTGAATGAAAAACAAAGAATATTTAATTCAAACTGATTTCTCTGTAACATTTTATAACCAGGGATATGCAATCAGCACTGTCTCCCGAGAAACCCACACAGGATGGCAGGCTTCTAAATCATTCATATTTCTACTCAAGCCAGGTGCTTTAGAAAAAAAAATTATAAATGTTCAGTGTTATTTAGTTGGAAGTTAGTTCTTTGCTCAACCACATTGCCAACAAAAAGGATTTCACATTTTTACCAACCTATTTCCAGGTCACTGATGTGTTTTAAGAAAAGAAAGCAGACACAGCCGTCAGTTAATCTGTAAAGGCCACTCTTTTAAAACTGTTTGAGACCCATCATTCATTCATTCAATACTTATCAACCCTCTTTTATGGGGCATGAAGATAACAGCTTAATCAGCCTCACTTCCGTTCCTCTGTGAGCACAAAGTATGCAACCAAAGTTACTCTTCTGTCTTGTTTAAAATCCTCACATACTATCTCATTCAGAGAGTAAGTGACACATTTATTTACCCTCTAATAACTCATTGAAGAAGAAACAAGCAAACAAGGAAATAACTCCACTCCAGTCCACATCTAATTCTATGCGTGTTTTTTTAATAAAAATGATAATATATATTTATGATGATCATTTACATCTTAAAATAGAGAGAGATCTCCTGAATATAGGGAGGGGTTCTCTGCAGGGAGCAAGGGCAAATACACCCCTGTTCTCAACTGGGGTTACATTAACCTTGGGCAGAAGGTTGTGGCTGTGCCCTCTAGAATAGTGCATATGAGTTTCTTCATTTCTCCTTCTGACTCTATTTGGAGACTATGGGGTAAAAAGCAGGCCCACAGATTAACATTCCTAATGTAAGATGCCCATGACGATGAGCTTGCTTTCTCTTCTTCTCTCTTCCCTCACAAAGATAACAAACAGAGGAGGAAAGCGTGGCACATGGGGAAGTGGAGTTAAAATGTACTGCACGTTACTAATCCTAACATAACATTGGCAGCTTGCACCATCCCCCTGCCAAACCCAAATTAACACACTGCTTTACTGGAAGGCAAAGGCTGCAGCTATATTTATAGCTCAATTAACAAGTTTCATAACTAAACCTCCAGAAGTCCTAGGCAAACCTGACAAATGCTATGCATCTTAACACCACGGTGACCCTGCCAGAATGCCACCATCTTCTAACGGGGAACAACTCCTGCTATCACCTTGCGAGAACAATGATGATTGGCACTGGCCCATCTGATAAAGGGAGGCTGGCTGGGTAACTCAGCTCTTGTCAGGGGTACGTCTCATAACAACTCTCAACCAACACACATACGGTCGATTCAAGCAGGCGGCTAATTCTTCCTTTTGCAGACGATGGAAATGCCTGCTTCCTGGGAGCCAATGGCTGTGGAGAATGACTGCCATCTTATGACTCAGGAGCCTTGGTCCTTCCGGGAACAGTATAACAGAAACACAGAGGACGTCACTTGGAGGGTGTTATAGCTTCAAAAAAAAATAGAAAATCTCTTCATAATATCTTCTAAGCAGGTTATTTTTGCTAGAGGAAAAAGGTTCTTCAGAGGATTATTAGTGCCCAGACGGCACTGTTAGGGGACAGTAAAGTATTTTTAATATGGCATTTGACTTGGAGCAAACTGCCTTCAGGGTCCAGGTGGGCTTTCCCTTTCTTCAGGAAAAACACGAATGCTCGCATATCACAGTGGATTGTGATGATCTGCCTGCATGTCGCTGTGAGCCCTGGGAGGGAGGAGCCTTCTGCAACTATGTCCTCCAAGAAGTAAGCAGTAGTGAGGGTTCAGCATTTATGAATGAGGAAATTAATAAATGAATGAATAAATTAATAAATGGGCCAGGCACAGTGGCTCATGCCTATAATCTCAGCACTTTGGAAATCCAAGGCAGGAGGATCACCAGAGGTCACGAGTTCGAGACCAGCCTGTCCAACATGGTGAAACTTCATCTCTACTAAAAATATAAAAAGAAATTAGCTGGGCATGGTGGCAGGCACCTATAGTCCCAGCTACTTGGGAGGCTGAGGCAGGAGAATCTCTTGAACTTGGGAGGCAGATATGGCAGTGAGCTGAGACCTCACCACTGCACTCCAGCCTGGGTGACAGCAAGACCCTATCTCAAAAAAAAAAAGTAATAAACAATGCTGTTCTATTTTACAATATCAGAATGTAATAATTCTGCAAGCCTATGGCTTTAATTTTCAGGCTGGAGTTAAATGTACTCCATATACCATCCTCACACCTTCACATGAACCTAAACCCACCTCCAGCCACCTCTTTCATAGCTTTCCTCCTTATTAACAGCTGGTTATTTAGGTTACAGAAATTTGGAAAAACACATACCAGGACAAAGAAGATGAGGGGGAAAAAGAGAAAAAAGAAAGAAATTTGGAAACACACGACTTGCCAGTGAGGGCCCTCAATCCATTTCTTTTGTTTGAAACCCTTGACTACCAACATGGGGGAGAAACAGATGGACAAGCATGAACACTGCCTAATGTATTCAGGTACGTCACTGAACTTTAGTTTTCCTGTCTGTTTACAAAGGTCTTAATCTAGAATGATCTTTAAGTGCCTTTCCAACTTTACAATATTTTATTTTTCTGTCATCTAGTCATACGCATACATATTAATGTTATACTTATTCTCCATTGCCTCAAAAAAGATGACTGGAGAAGCTGTTTTTATTTAATACGCCAAAACTTCTGAATCAGGTTGGAGAGAGCCCACATGTTTTTGGTTCCCTTTGAGACCTTCTATTCCCAATCACAAGCATTCTTTCCAGAAAACACAAGTAGACCACTTGCTCAGGACACCTTTGTGGCTGCTGAAAAAGTATCATAAAAGCTGCCAGTACATCATAAAGAGGGTAGGACAAAGTGAGGTGCTGTCCTCGAGTTTGATAGGAGTAAGACTGAATACATTCTGCTAAGGTTCCAGGGTCTACTGCCTCTTCCTGCTTCTCCAACAGGACCTGGAACAGAGATGCCTTTGACATAAAGACAACAAAGAGGTGTCCACTGGACAAATATGATCCTAACATAAGTTTAGTGAGCCAGGTGATGTGTAGCTGCTGCCACAGATATTGTTTTAATATGAGTTCAAATAAATGCCTTTGGGTGGGTCATGTACTGTGCAGTTTATCACTGACCCTCACTACTCCCTATGTCTTGTACTCCAGTCTTTTCATTCATTCTGAGTATTGGTTCTTTGCTAAACTCACTGTATTGGTCTTTCCTCACTGGTATAGAATGCTAAGTCTTACAAGTCTAAGTTATTCATCTGTTTGCTCACTTTTACATACAGTGCTTAGAAGGGTGCATGGCTCATTTTAAGTGCTGTGTACTTATTTGTTGAATGAATTAATGAAACTCCCTACCAAATGCTTCCTTTCAAAGTGTCCTCACTCTCTGCTCATACCACCACAGAAGCCTTAATTTGACAAACATAGATTAAGCATTAGACATTGAACCAAGTACATACTGAGATTAATAATCCAAAGTTTCTTGTCTCAAAAAGCTCACATTTTTAAAGTCAAACACAATCATTAAAAAAAACTGACACAAGAACAGAAAACCAAACACCACCATGTTCTCACTCATAGGTGAGTGTTGAACAATGAGAACACATGGACACAGGGAGGGAAGCATCACACACTGGGGTCTGTTTGGGGGGAATAGGGGAGGGACAGAGGGATGTAGAGAGGTGGGGAGGGATAACATGGGGAGAAATGCCAGATATAGGTGACAAGGGGATGGAGGCAGCAAACCATATTGCCATGAATGTACCTATGCAATAATCCTGCATGTTCTGCACATGTACCCCAGAACCTACAGTGCAAATATATATATATATATATATATATATATATATATATATATATATATTCCACACATAATAGCTTTAATGAATGAGACATATTAAAAGTGTCTTGGAAAGATTGCTATGCTAGAGAGCAGGGTACATTTGTAATTTGCCTCAGGGGTAAAAACTTCATTACCTAGACAGGAGAGGGAGAGCTTTCCACATAGAGAGAATGGGCTAGGCAAAGCCACAGGGCTGTGAAAGTATACCTGCTTTGGCAAAAACTATTTAAGTCTAGGTAGAAAACAGAGCATGGTGGAGGGATGGCTGAGATGACACTCGAGAGGCATTGTGAATCCAGGATTGTAAAGATAATCACAGGCTGAGCTGAGGAGTTGAGATGCAATTCTGCAGGAAAAAAACAAAACAAAACTGAAGTGTTTCAAACAAGGAGTGCCAGGAAGAGAATGATGTCATAAAAAGTTGCTCCAACATCAATTCAGAGAGTAGGCTGTCATGAAGATCTGCCAGGAGCTTTATACCACAGCCCAGGGGAGGGGTGCTGGGAGCCTAAGACAAGACAGGAGAAGTTGAGTTTCTCTCGGGAGAAATTTATGAAAGAGAAATTTTGAAGATAGAATTAATAAGGATTATAAATCTTTCTACTATAAAGATACATGCACACGTATGTTTACTGTAGTACTGTATATAACAGTAAAGACTTAGAACCAACCCAATGCCTATAAATAATAGATTGGATAAAGAAAATGTGGCACATATACACTATGGAATACTATACAGCCATAAACAAGATTAATTTAATGTCCTTTGCAGGGACACAAATGGAGCTGGAAGCCATTGTTCTCAGCAAACTAACACAGGCAAATGCCACATGTTCTCACTCATAAGTGGGAGCTGAACAATGAGAACACATGGAAACAGGGAGAGGAACGTCACACACCGGAGCTTGTCTGGGGGTGAGGGGCAAGGGGAGAAAGAGCATTAGGACAAATACCTAATTAATGCATGTAGGGATTAAAACCTAGATGACAGGTTGATAGGTGCAGCAAACTACCAAGGCCCATGTATACCTATGTAACAAACCTGCACATTCTGCACATGTATCCCAGAACTTAAAGTAAAATAAAAATAAAAATAAAAAAGAAGATAGAAGTAACAAGTGATGTAACAAGTGAGGATGAAAGAGAAGAGATGAGAATGAAGCACAGGCCTGAGGTTCCTGGCTTGGGAGAGAAACTGGACAAATGATGTTGCCAATGAGTGGAGGACAGAAGTCATCAGAAGGACCACGGTCACTGCACTCTCACATCGTGATCCACGGTAGTCTTTATCAAGGAAGTTTCAGAAAAATGAGGGGATAAAAATAAGTGCAGTGGACCAAAGAATGAATGTGATATGAAGGATCAAAAGCCGGCAGAACAAGGTGTCATTTATTTATTTTTCAAAGAACTTGGTAAAGAGAGATTGGGGTGGGTGAGCAGAGCAAAAAAGATTTTTAGGGCATTGAGACTCTTCTGTATAATACATAATGGTAGACACATGTGCAAGCCCACAGAACGTACAGCACCAACAGTGAACCTGAACATCAGCTATGGACTTTGGTTGACAATGACGTGCCCATGTAGGCTCACGGATTGTAACACATGTACCACTGTGTGCAGGACATTGACAGGCAGGTTTTGCATGTGTGGGGATCGGGGTACATGGGAACTCTCTGTACTTTCTGCTTAATTTTGCTGTGAACTTTAAAAACTGCTTTAAAAAATAAAGTTTATTAATTTTTTAAAAACAGTGAAATTAAAGAGAAATAAGGTGATATCTTGAGAGGAAAACAAAGTCAGGAAAGATAATGGTATTTTCTTCCACAGAAAGTGTATCCACGTACTTGCATGTAAGTATTTTTAGGCTAAGTACTCTAGGAGGAAAATATTTGAGAGAGAAAATACAGTCGCATGCAAAAGAGTCCTTGGGAAGGACTTAAAACAGTGCCTGGTTCATAGTCATTGCTCAATAAATGTTATGTCATTATCATTACTATAATAACCATTACTTTTTTCTTTATTGTATAGTAATTTAGGTCACTGCCCCAGCTCACTAATGAGACCATTAGCTCATATAGGAAGGGTTGTGAGTGCTTAGAGTGTGTGTTTCTTATAAGCACTTTGTACAATTCTTTGAACAGAATACTCACTCATTGATTCAATCATTCAACATATTGAACAGATGACAGAATTAGAAACTACTTCAGGTGGTCTTTTTGGCTTCTTCCTTTATCTCAAGTGTACTTTAAGCATTTTTATTCTTACCTTTGAAGTACTATATAAATGTGCATTTAGCAAATGACTCTGGCCCTCTCAATGGCAATGCTGAACTTGTAGGTGTCAATATGAGACTTTCAGCCACAGATAACATAATTACAAGTCTGGAAGAAGGAGACAGAGGGCACTAGTTTGGTAGGATCAGAGACTCCATAATGACATCAAGATTGGGCTCCTTCTGCTTTATGACACAGGCTGGTTTCAGTACTGGCTTGATCCAAAGGCTGGTCTCCTCCAGCAACACAAGATGGCTGCAGTAGTTTTATTAGTCACATCCAGAGAACAAGATATCATTGCTGCCAGGGAACCTTTCTGGTGAGAAAGAACCTTTCCAAAAGACCCCCAACAGACTTCTCTTACATTTATTGGTCAGAATTATGTCATAAGCCCAAATCTCAAAGCATTTTCAGTAGCATTGGGGAACGGAGCTACCATGATTGCTTTAGAACAATCAGGGACCACCCCTTGAGAAGAGAAACAACCTTTTCAGGAGTACATGGTCTGCGGAGGACAGTGGATTTGGAATAAACAGGTCTGTGTTTGGATAGATAAAGGCATGAGGTGGATCAGAGAAATGGATGTTAGGCAGGCAGACAATAGTGTTCATCAGATTTGAATCAAAGCTAATATAGCAAAGGGGATAAAAGGATATAAAACATAAGATTTTATGTTTTATGTGAACATAAAATTTGCTTCTGAAAGTTACTCCATGAGAAAACAGATGATAGAGCAGTGAAGTCATGAGCAGGTAAATAATTACTTCAAGTTTCAACTAGGTGATGTGAGAAGGGCATTGTGAAAGTACTTGAAGATCACTGCATACATTGCTCTGCTGTCTCAGTATAGATTACATGATACAGACAGAGAGAGAGATTCTTCATCCATTCCACCAACATTTGAGTATCTGTCTTGTGTAATAGCTAATACCAAAATCTGGAAATAAATACTAATAAATCAGGTTCCTTTCACTAAAAGAGGAAGGAATCTAGAAGAAAAGACTAATAACTAAACAAGTAACTGTAATATGTGTTTGTAGATGCATGATAACTGTACAACACACAGTTTAGCACAAAATTAGGGTCAATTTTATTTGAGGGAAGGAAAGATTTCATAAAGGAATGCAGTGTTCGAACTGGGTCACAAAAAAAATTAGTTGCAAGGGGCTGGAAAGGGCATCTCAAAATGAAGAAATATTACAGCCAAAGGCAGAGAAGCATGCTCCCATGAAACCCCAAGTGGATCTGGATGGCTGGAAGGACTGCAGATGGAGGTAAGCCTGGAGATTTTGGCAGAACTAGATGATGGGGGGGCCTTTTTGTGTTGTATATAAATTGATATTTTATGCAATAAGTACCACTGAACACTTAACAAAGTGAACAGGTATTTTTACATGTCACTGGAAGCTGGGTCAAAGGGAGATTGGAATGAGAACAAGACTAGACGTGGGGAGTTCAGTTTAGAAGTTGCTTCAATAGTTCAGGTAAAAGCATGATACTACTTGACCCAGTGCAATAACAGAAAGACTATAGTAGGATGAGAAATAAAACACTTGATGAAACTAAGTAAAAATCTGAATGTGGAAAAAGAAATGAAAGAGTCCAGGATGATCGGATAGGTGAAAGTATAATTAATCAGGATGGAAAAGACAAGATGAGAAATTAAAACATAGGGCAATCAACTTATGCAGATTTGCCTAGGACTTTCCAAGTTGTAGTAATAAAAGATCTACATCCTGGGAAATCCTTCAGTTCCAGGCAAACCAGGCTGATTGGTTAGCATGCAAGGGAAAGTACATTTTGAGGAAAATTTGATAAGTTCTGTTTGGAAGATAATGGATTCCAAACCTACTATACAGTAGAACATTCAATTTGCATCTACTTGGCCCCAAAACAGATGGCCAGTTCAGTGAAAATTCAACCAGCAAGTATTCACTATGTCCCTTCAAAAAGGTGGTAGTAAAATAGTCTTCCATGTTTCCACTCTATCTTGTAGATACCACCATCCGGCTTTCACGTAGTTAATCTTGGGAGACCCTGACACAAGTGGTTAAATGGTCTTTCTCCACTGGGGTTCATAGGCTACAGATAGAACGTAAAGGATGATTGATGGACACTTTTTGAGTCATTTATGCAAATTACTAAAAAAAATTCCTTAAAGAAATGCATAGTATTATAACCCACGGTCATTTCTATCAAAGGAGCTACCATCTGTTCTTACTGCCTACAAAATCATTATTCATCACAAATCAGAGTGTTTCTATGCCTTATTAATCTTTCTATCACAAAGCCATACCTACACTGTCCATATATCAGCACTCAACAATTTGTTGCAAAAATAAATTGCCTTAAGCCCATAAATGTACATATTACACTTATTACACATTAAATCAAAACTGCTATAATTTCTAAGTTCCTTTACCTTTTTATCAATAATAATTTGAAAAGAGTAAATAAAGAAATTTTAGGTTTGAACAAGTTTGAGTGGATTGTAAACATTCAGTTTAGTTTCATGAAAAGCCGAGAAACATCATGACAAAAAGGAGGTTCCATTGAATACATTCATTTGTGCTTGAGACCAATATTGTCCCACCAATAGTACGCTCTATAAATTGACCCAGTGTTCTGAGAATCCTCAAATGTGTTATTTAAAACAATGGGGCAGACACTGAGGATGGTGTTCAACTTTTAACTTAGCAATTCCCACTACTGATTTAAACCAGACCTTTAGTGTTATTTTAACATAGGTTTTGGATTTAATTATCTTAAATGTCTAAATGAATGCAGACAATTCCCAAACTGTTTATCTCTTTTATGGTAAAATCTCTTCCCCTATCCCTGGAAATCTGTTTTAATTATTTAATCACTTTGGCTGAAACTCACAAAGCATTAAATTGTTAGTTGTTACTTAACATTCCTTATAAATTGCATTTATTAATTTCTGGGTAGAGCCTTGTCCATAGCTACAGTAATTTAAATTAGTACCACATGGTTACAGACCGATGCTGAATGATGATTAAATCTTTGGGACAAATTCAGTCTTTTAAGATATTCAAATGGTACTAGAGATAAGCTAACCAAATTTGGGTCCAAGAAGTTACAATTTATCAAAAATGTAATAAACCATGGCCAGAATATTCATTGTAAGCAGCACATAATGTGGTCCATGAAATGACATTTTAGCATCTCTCTCATTGTGGTCACAGGGAAGTCTGCTGACGGTGCAGACACAGCAATGCTCCATTGATATTTAACAGTTCCCATCTACAAGGTACTTTGCAATATTGTGGCTTTTTATACACTCAAGTCCCTCTGATACTCTATCAGTCATTTTGTTATTTGACAGAGTGACATACTCTGTTCTTGGTGTTTTAACTTCACAGGTGAAAACAATCAACATAGCACACAATGTTTCAGAATCTTAACAACAGAAGGAGGAGCTGTTGGGCCTTAGTGGCATTTCAGAAAGGCAGGAATTGCGAGGAGAAACAGCTCTGCAGGGACTTGACTCTAAACTAGTTAGGTATAGATGATGAGGGGTGCTCTGGTAGTGTCCTATCACAAGTCACAAAGGTGGAGAGGGGCTCTAGAACTCAGGTTTCCTTACTTGCAATCCATAACTACTTCAATACCTTTTACCACTACCGACTTCACTCAACTAATACATTCCTAGACCTAAAACTTGCTTGGATCATTGATTCAAGGGAACCCACTGGGGAAATCAAGTGATACAAATGAAATCCCTCCTTGCTTCTAAATCCTTAAAAAATTAGAGAAACAAAAAGAGGGAGATAGGCAGGGGATAGGGGAGACCGTAAGTGCCTCCTACTGGAAAGACTGACTGAAACACTCAGGTAAAATAGCAAAATCAACTCATAAAATAATAGATTCATCTTCCTGCAGCTAAAGATAAATATTAAATAATCCTGGGTGCTGCTGGCTGAAAATTAATTTCTGTAAGGCAAATAGTGTAGTACGTATATGTGTTTCAATTTCTGTTTGGCAAGGTGCCTATTTTGAGCATCCTGCACAGACCTTTGAAGTACTTGGGTTGCTCTGATAATGCAGATGCCTAAACAAGAATTGCCTCCTTGAGGCTCCCAGGCACTGTAAAAAGTGTGTTTTGGATCGTCAGGCTCCCAACTAATTCCAGGTATTCAGCCTAAAAACACAACATTTTTTAATGCATTAATGATACATTGCAGCCTTTCTGAATTGAATTGTGCCAGAAGATAGGAGTGACATTAACCTATTAGAGGAGTCACAAAGTGCTGAACCACTGCAATTTGTGTTCCCCAAATTACAGTCAGGTGCAGTGGCATGGGGTAAGTTGAAACAGGATATAGAGTGAGAAAAAAGTGCTTCAGATAGAGGTCTCTAATGATTAATTTACAATAGAAGGAAGGAACAAAGGGCAAATAATGCATTGTATTCTAAATCATGAACCTATTAGAGTCATCCTGCCTGTCTACTCTTACACCGCCTGAGAGCCAAGACATTTTATCCTCCTCGTTGTTTTAATGGTGCTTCTTTAAAACTGGTGTTTGCCAGATCACATAAAATGTCCTTAGGAAGCCAAACACACTCACTCAGGACCACTTCCACAAAAACTTTCAGGACAGTTAAAATAAAAACCACCACCAAAACAACACCAAAAATACACAACATAAACTTTTTCAGAATTTCCATCAAAGCCACAGTCATTATTTGTTTTAATCATAAACATGGATCCCTGGAAGAATCTGGTAGGGGTATGGGGGTTAGAGCATAATTTTCTGGACCAAATAGAGTGAGTTCTTACTAGTCATGGAAAGAAAAAAACGTTGCTGAGGAGTCTAAGAATGGAGCAACCCTCACTGCCAGTTTCTTTCTGTAGAAAGATTTGGTGGAATTCTGCATTTATAAAATGGAGCCATAAAGTGGGATCCTTCCGTTTGATGGTCTACCAATACTCCATGCCCCTTTCCAGAAGAAACATGCAGTCCAGCAAATTGACCACATTCTAACATGCATCATTGCATTCCGTCTTCTCTGAACACCTCCTGGAATTTCATGTGGTCTTCATTCCATATGGTAAATTAATACGAACTGCTGGAAAATTGCCCATGATGGTGACTGTGTTTCAATACTGAGCAACATGACTCCTGAATGAAGGTGAATGAGGGCACTTAACACACAGTATGGCAGCTTCTGCCAGGCATGCCAGGAAGAGGCCTCTGAGGCTGAATGTGGCTGTGTCTCCCAATCAGAGATGGGAAAGATTCCTGACTTCAGGAGAGAATACCAGGTGACACAGAGCTAAGAAATATTGTGTTCTTTTCTTCATCTTTCTTTCTAAGCTTGATTTATTTGACAAAATCAGTTAAGGGAAATGCTCTTTATCAGGTCTATCTTCCAGTTAATCCAAACCCTCTCTCTCTACCCGGTTCTCTCTCATTTTTCTGTCAGGGTTCACGACTACTGGAGGTGCTGCCCACAAGCCCACCAATGCTCAGAACTGCATTTCTTGTCACAGGGAAGAAAATATGCTTTTTTTTCATCATACGATAAACATTCAAAATGTAAAGACCTCCATAGACCGACATAAAGTGGGAATGACTTTTGAAGAACAACTTTAATAGGGATGGGAATCTGTGGCAGAGGGAGAAGGGTGGAAGAGATGGAAATAATAGCAGCACAGTTTCTGGAAAGGGGATGGAGAACAAGAGGGACCCACATGCGAAAGAGGAAAGGGTGTAGAGAAGAGAAACTGCGGAACGCCCAAGATTGATTTTATTCTTGTTAGGCCCAGATTTTCTAATGACAAACTTTGTAAATGTCTGTATTTTGTTTTTGAATAGCAATCTATTTAGAATTATCCAGCTCTAATTATTTTGCAATATTTCTGGGTACATTTCATAACCTGATATTTAGTTAAGAGCCCAGGATTACTGGCCACTGTGTTAGGCACAGGGGACCTGGCTGGGAATGGAACCAACATGGTTCTTGCCTCTCCAGACCTTCTGTCACTATAACAGCACTTGGTAAGCATTATGGAAAGAGTCTCACGGGGTTAGGGAAGGATCCCCAGAGGAAGTGACAGCTAAGCTGAGACTTCCTTCTTTTTTTCTTTTTTGTCCCCAAATAATTTTCTTTGGATTTTCACACTATCTCTAGTCCATGTAAATCAACATTCTCTGCATTTTGATTGGCAGATAAAAACTTCAGCCTTGCCTCTGCTAAAATTGCAGCAAAAATTCAATTATGTTATATTGGACTATTAGGGTTATGTTTTAATGATGATTTTCAGGTCAAATTCTTTTTTAAAAAAATTTTATTTTATTTATTTTTTTTACAAAATTTTACTTTAAGTTCTGGGATACATGTACAGAACATGAAGGTTTGTTACACATAGCTATATGTGTGCCATGGTGGTTTGCTGCACCTATCAACCCATCATCTAGGTTTTAAGCCCTGCATGCATTAGGAATTTGTCCTAATGCTCTCCCTCCCCTTGCTTTCCACTCCCCGACAGGCCCTGGCGTATGATGTTCCCCTCCCTGTGTCCATGTGTTCTTATTATTTAGCTCCCACTTATGAGTGAGAACATGTGGTGTTTGGTTTTCTGTTCCTGTGTTAATTTGCTGAGAATGATGGTTTCCAGCTTCATTCATGTTCCTGTACAGGACATGAACTCATTCTTTTTTGTGGTTGCATAGTATTCCATGGTGCATAGGTGCCACATTTTCTTGATCCTGTCTATCATTAATGGGCATTTCGGTTGGTTCCAAATCTTTGCTATTGTAAATAGTCAAGCTGAGACTTTCATAACATGGAGAAACAAGTCTGATCATCTTTATGAGTCCAATCTCACAATTTCAAAAGTTAGGAATCTCCTCTCTGCCCTGGCTAGGGCACCATAATGAGGCAACTAAGAAAACAGGGCTCATGTGGCAAGATGCAGAGCTTGTCAGACAGCAGACAAGATAGTGCCTCATCAATCCTGGGAGGCCAAAGAAGATGACAGTTGTGGAGTGGGGCTCAAGGCTAAACTTAAGTTTCTAAAATGTCCCAAGCAAAATGTGTGGCTATGCCTCTGAGGACATAAAACAAATACTACTCATGCCCCTGCATCCCCCTCTTCCTGGTAAAATGCCTTCAAAAAAAGAAAAGCAGATGCAAGTGGCAGTAAATGTTTGATTTTCTCTCCTCCCCTGTGTGCTGTGCCATTGTGCTTACTCTATGTCTTGCTTTATTCAGTGAGATGGTTCCCAGGGTCCTGGTTCTAACCACAAATGATAGTTGAGTACAAACGAGGTCTGTCAGAAGTGAAAGGACTTCAAAAAGGAATGTTACCAAAATCTTCATTTGACATTTGTAGTTTAGGGTAAATCAAATGTCCAACTCTACATGGACGGTTAAGCTTGATACAAAACAAGCCTGGAACAGCAGGGAATTAATCTGATCTCGCACCTTCAGAAAGGGTTATTATTTATTACTATCTTTGACCATATGCCCATGATGCAGAATACTTTGAAGTGTAAAAAAAATGCAATCATCCAAGGGCTTAGACTATCTCATGTCAAATATCTGTATGGTTAGGGGAAAAGTGAGTATTTGCCAGTATGCACAAAATATCTGAGGGATGAATGGTTCACTTTTGTTTAGATAGGCTGTCTGTTATACATGGGTTTAATTATTTTCTCCATTTGCTTTTATAAGCACTTTCTCTCCTGTTGTGTCAGGATTTTATTATTATTAATATTATTTTTAATCCTAGAAAAAAGGGAAAAGATTCAATAAGGAAAGAGTACAAATGCTGTAAAATCTACTGTAATAATGTGTTCAATAGGAACTGTGGTCATTGCAGGGTAAAGTTGCACACCTACTCATTCTTTTGTGATGATCATGTTTTTACTATTTCAAATTTAATACTTTTTCTAATATATTATATGTTACCTCCCATGTATTTAAGCTGTACTTAAAAGCATGCTAAGAACTGGTAATTCTTTAATGGTTGTTCACTTACAAGCGATTGTGGGTCATTACACAATCATTTAAAGGGCATTAATGAGAACCATTTAATGGTTTTAGTAGAATATCATTGTAAGGGACAGGGGAAAAGTTACTGGCTGTAAATTTTTATGACCATTTCTTACAAAACGTATTACTTTAAAGATTTATGTATGTAACAATGAGTACAATAAAAGCCATGCTAAAAATAATTTGAAATCAAAGTAATGCATATAGATAAGTCTTTGCTCTGCTGCCATTGGGTGGGCCTTTTAAAAAAATCTTCCTTTTCTCCTTCCTTCTCCTTTTTTTTTTTGTTGAGACAGAGTCTCGTCCTGTCGCCCAGATTGGAGTGCAATGGCACAATCTCAGCTCACTGCAACCTCCGCCTCCCAGGTTCAAATGATTCTTTTGCCTCAGCCTCCTGAGTAGCTGGGATTGCAGGTACCTGCCAACATGCCCAGCTAATTTTTGTATTTTTAGTAGAGACGGGGTTTCACCATGTTGACCAGGCTGGTTTCGAACTCCTGATCTCATGATCTGCCTGCTTTGGCCTCCCAAAGTGCTTGGGCTCATGTGTGAGGCACCGTGCCCGGCCTCCTTCTCCTCTTTCCTCTTCTCCTTCCTCCCTCCCTTTCTTTCCTCTCGCCTTCCCTGCCTCTCACCCTGCTTCATTCTTTCCATCTTCTTTCTAAAAGGACCCTTCAATACTATGAAAGACTTTGTTTTAATGAAAATGATTAGAGATTGATATATTAACTAAAACGTTTTCTAGTTGAAGCACAGGGTAGACAGAGGTAAATACAGCAGCACGGCATTGCATAGAAATGCCTAAATGTAGTGAGTCTTTGTTTATAGACCTTTCTTCAATATATCATTAGTTCAAACTATTTCCTCTTATATACCACAGGACTAAAATAGAATATCCAATACTTTCTAGGACATGAGTCCCTGAGGTAGGACAGGCAACTAAAAAGCAAGTAGCCCTGGTAGGATAGCCATGGAGATCTGTAATATACACACAGAAATCATCCTGACATGTGCGCAGAGGAGCAACATACATCTTGCTTCGTGCAGCTCACCTCTTGAAAAGAAATGGGTATTTGAGAAGCTCACTCTACTGAGGGAGTAACCTTATTAAAGTGCTTTAATAACACAACAGTCATCGTAATATGCCTGGTTTTGTCCACTTATGATTCTCATGGAATACATAATGAATAAGACAATGCCGCTTTCCCAGTATTCTTGCATAAGCAGAAAGGATATTTCTAATTAAAAAGGCAGAGTTAGCACAGCACATGAAATGAACAGAACCATATCTCTTGAAATGCTGAGATTTTACTATTTGCATTAAGTAACGTTTGTATTTCTTTCTGAATCTAGCCCAATACCCATTACCAATAAGATGAAGATTTAAGATAACTTGGTCAAAAGATGGTGAATTACAACTTTTAATTAAAATGTGGAAAATAGTGGCTTTAAAATAAACATGATAATACTTTCATGACCATTAATTTTTTATGGAGAGAACAACAAAGCAACCTGAATATTTTAGAATGTGACATTATAAAGTCAGACAAAGGGGATTTTTAGAAAGTTATGGCTGTCCCAGAGAGATGATTGTGCACTTGCTGCTCTTCACTTCTAGTGCCCTTAGAAACTCTAGCGGAATGCAACCCATGCATCTAGATCCACAGTGATTAATTTATTTGACTATACTCAGGTAAAGCCAATGATGATCGTGATGATAAGATAATAGGAAGATTTCGGGTTGGCACAGCATATTTACGTCAAAGAACAATAAATGTTAATTGATAATAGGGAGAAGAAGAGCTGATTTCTTAAGGTGACCCGTAAATATTTATATAAAATACAATTTTTATATATCTAATATAAGGATTAAACATTATTGATACTATGTTGTAGATTGCATATAGCAATGTGATTGAAAGATTGGTGATTTTGAGAGTGTGCACTGTGGTTAACTTCATCTTCATTAGTTCATATTCAGGCAGACTTAGCTTCACACTTTCTACCATTGTTTCTAACTCTTCCTCTAAATAAATGTCTATTACTATTAAGTCTTTTCTGACTAAATTTGTGTGCAGAGTCTTCTCTTCATCATTTTATTCATGCCAGTTTCTTCCAGGAATTACCCTGATTTCTCCCTGCCCACATACTGCCTCTCTGGATCAGCTCAAGCACACCTCTTTCAGGAAGCCTTCCTTGATTACTCGTGCTGAAGGCCTGGCTTCAAAAACCTAGCTCTACCATTGCATACTTAGGTGAACCCTAGTAGGAGTCACTGAGGAGCCAGGATTGTTCACCTTCTGGCAGGGCAGGCATTCTTTTGGATCAGTTGTCATTTTCATCTATAAAATGAGGAAATAATCATGTCTGCCTTATAAGGCAGGTGTAATAATCGCATGAAACACACATAAAAAAGCATCTGGAACAGCTTAGTTTCATAATAAATGTTTTACTTCCATCTCTCTTCGCTTATGTCTTGAATTCAGAGAAATTTCTAAGCCATTCAGATATACTAACTTATTATATTTACTTACTTTCTTGTGACTTTCAATTTTTATTTTGTGGACCTTCATTTTCCATTATGTCTCCCAGTCAGTCTATGATCCCCCAAAGGGAAGGACCCTTATTTATATATCATCATATTCCCTGTCTCATCTAGTATAGGTCCATATACACAGTTAGGATTAATAAATATATATGAGAAGAATTAATATTAGTCATTTTCTCCAGCGTTTGAATCAAATTTTATTTTTCATAAAATAAAAGCCCCAAATTCCGAACAATGTATTCTATTTTTGCATCTTCTGGTACACTGTACATGACTGAATTTACATACAGGGTGGTGAGGGAGGCATCAAATTGTTTTCAGGTAATTTCTTATCACTTGAGCTGAATAGCCACATTAGGTAACACGTGTACTAAGAAACCCAAGATTATACATTTGATTCTAATGTGAGTGTGTTTATTTTGCAGAATGAAATTTTCTATACCTAAGAACTTTACTTTTGTACTGCTGGGAAAGTGTCAGAAAATAAAAATAAAAGAGTGCTAATGACCCCAGGATGGTCTTAGGAAGTGAGCAGTGAGAGTCAACACAAACAGGAAAAATAAAAATTAAGTCTCATACGTTATGGATGGAAAGAAGATGGCTATGCTGTCTTGGTAGTCAAAGGGAAGTGAATTTTAACATTCACCATTTAACTTACAAGCTTCTTCCCATCATTGGAATGGGGCAGGTGTGATACATAAAGACAGCAGAGCAGAGTGGTTCTGAGTTTGGCCTTTGTTGCCAGATGGGCTAACTCTGCTCTGTAACTTGATCAAGTTACATTGCCATGCTCTGCCTCTGTTTCCTGACTGGTTAAAATGATAAGAGAGTAAGAGTTCCTCACAGCATTGTCAAGAGCCATAAAGAGGGAACCCAGGTAAAGCTCTCACAACAGTCCCTTATGAGGGCTATGCAAGGATCAGCTATTAACATGGCAGAATGTGAAACACCTCACTAGGATTCTGAGGTAGTGCGGATTTCTCTACTCTGTTCTCTGGCCTTTCATAATGAGCAGACCCCAAGCAGTGTGTTGAGAAATCCTGAGACTGGCCTCAATACCTGGGTCTTCCTTCCTCTCAGTCAGAGGGAGAGAAGTGAAGCAGAAGAAACATTACAGACAGCTCTTCCCCAAGACCTTTCTACAGTTGCTGTTACACCTTTAAAAGCCAGTCATCAAATGTATGTCCCATTTCTGTGATGCTTTGTGCCCGAGACACTCTCGGTGCTGATGACTTAGGTTTACATAACTGGATTTAGAAAGCACTAAACTAAGAGCAAAATAAGAGATGCAAAATAAGAAAATGCTCCCCAAGAGGTGAGGAAACATAATGAGATAAAGCAAAACAGGGGGCTACATTACTGACATATCCTCATTCTAGAGATTACAACAAAGCAAGTGTAGTTAAATGCATAATGAAGTCAGAATCAACAGTTTGTAACAAAGTTGAGCTCTTAGAATCAAAATGAAATGGTGGTAGTACCTTGAGACATTATATATCTGACTAGCAGTAGGAAATGTAATGATTTTGCGAATTATGCTGGGAGCTTGGTACATCCTTAAAAGGTATGCAGTATTATGTGTCAACTGATTTTGATGTGATTTCTAGAAAGAGAAAGGTAAGTTAAAAATAGAGATTCCATTTTAATGCATGTTTACTCTTGCCTTTGTCTGGAATCCAAAACCGACAACATGTTCTTCCCATTTACTGCTGCAGTATTATTTTTACATAAAGTTTGAAACCATGTGCACTGCCAAGGCACCCCTCCAAGAAGGTAAGCCCGATATTCCCATCTATCACATACCCTTCTGACTCTTTTTACTTAAGGGCTTGTCATTCAGTGGGGAGGAAGAGCCACCAAATACCAGCCACGTGGAGTTTTATTCCTTCATGCTGTTCGTGATAAACTTCGGGGAACATATTTAACATTCTACAAAAAATGAAATTTCTGGGGCCACCCAGCAGGAGGATAATATCACCATTCTTACAGCAGCACTGAGCTTTAAAACACTGCCAAACCGTCCAGGCACAGAATCTGACAAAAAAGGGGGAGTGGTGGTGGATAATTTCTGCAAGCTTCTAAACCACTCAGTATTAATCTGCTCATCCCCCCATGCTATTATTATTATGTTGTTGTTGCTGTTGTTATTATTGCTCTTTGTCTCCTTAGGCATAGTATCCTCTGGGAAGACAGAACTGTTCACCTTCTGGCAGGGTAGTCATTCTTCTGCATCGCAGAGTATCATTTAGCCAGTTTCTCTGAGTTGCTAAATTGCCGAAAAAACCATGGGGGTTTGGGCTTCATGCCTGGAAGAGGCACAGCTGGGGACAGGTTCAGGGTGCATGCCCTCACCATTCTCCTGTATTCCTTTGGCCCCATTTCCTAAAACCTGGAAGAATAAACAAAGTTGCCAGAACCTGGCTTTGTCTCCAAATTCACTTTAACCATCATTTCGGAGGATCTAATAGGCCCCAGGTCTGTGCTTGCAACTGTTCAGAAATAAGAGATTCCAAGTTTTAGGAGCAAGTTGAAGTTGAGACATTTTATATTCACACACACACACACACACACACACACAATCAGGCCTTAAAGAGCATAGGGTACAAATGTCCTTAAGCTCTCCTGTCCTTAGAAATGTGTTAGAACAGCCCTAGCAAAGCCCTAGGGAAAGTGCTGTTGCTGGGACATTAACCAAGATATTTGGAGATCTCACTTTTCTGCTGGAAGCAGGAGAGCAGGGACAATGTTAATTGCAAGAAAATGAGCAAAGAAGCGGGTTTTAACTTTCATGCTCTAACAGGGCAAGAGAGGGAGATTACAAGGAAAGCACAAAGGCAAATGCATGAAGCCGTCTTCTGCCTCCCAAGGGAAGGAGATGAGCATCACAGGATTTGCTGCAGAGGCCCACGGCCAGCACAATCTATTAAATAGCTCAAGTTAGTCAATGTGGAAGAAATTTTTAGACACACATGCCCAACCATATGTGCATGGCCAAGATTTAAAATAGAAAAGTGAGAGACTGTTGGATGACTGAGGATTTTTCCCTTGCCAGGAAGTCCTCCTTAAGGATTTCATAGCTTGCAAAAGAGAATTGCTTGCCAGACAAGCCAAGAAAAAGACACAGAAGATTGGGACCTGCTTCCTTAATGATGAAATGTCACGCTGCTATGTAAATCAACCTGAAGAAAAGAGGCAGGCATGATTAAGATGGCTCTGCAGAAACAAGAGAGGTTTCTTGACATCTCCTCCCTAAACTGCTTTAATTCCTCAAATCTCAGGGCTAGAAGCATGCACACAATGGAATCTTATGGCAGTCACATTGGGCAATAAGGGAACACCTGTGCCATAGGATTTCTGCGTTGCAATAAAAAAATTACACTATGTGGCTACAATTAATAAGGGGCAAATTTCCTGTATTATCAAGTTAGTGGCAGGTCAAAGAGCTGCCCCACTGACTTGCAGTGTGTTTTTAATGTACGTGGAATGAGACTACAACAAAAGACATGGATCCTATTAGCCACAGGAGTATCAGCTTGAATAATTTTCCATTACACTAGATAGATGTTTTTTGAGGGACATTCTACCAAACAGCCACCTCAGAAAGCCTATGCTTTAGTTATTCTCTCTGCCTCCCCTCCTATCTTTTCTCCTCCCCAGTCTTCCTGAGACCATTAGAAAGAACTTAGATGGTGCAACATTCCATAGCATGGTATACAAAACACTGATATAGCTTATGATGGCTACTGTTTGGGTATGTAATTACCCAACAGTCATAGTTGAAGATGTGCTTGTCATCTTGGGGAAAAGCGTGGTTTGGGTACAGCGTAAAACATAAAGCTATCCTTTCATACCTTGGAAGCTTCAGTGCTGCAGGGCTCTGGCTCTAGGGTCATTTGGTGTAATTTGTGTGTTTCATAAGAATTACAATATCTTCCATAACCCAGGAAGTTTCCTCCTAAATTGTGCCACCAATTTTCAATTCACTTAGATCCCTATAATTTTATGACTAGAAGGGGCTTTAGACTTGATTTAATCAAATTATGTCATTTTACAGAAGAGAAAGGTGAGGCCCTGAAATGTTAAGTGAGTTTTTATATTACAAAACTACTTGGTAGGTAAGTCAGGATGAGTTTCTCAGTCCTCTAACTTCTAGTCTAGTATTTCCAACACTATACCATACTTCAGCATCATGCTGTATAATTACTTTTCCATGCTTTTAAGAATAATATGGATCTCTCTAGTAAAAATTGGTACTTCTTTTCAAATCTCAGCCTCCTAAAGTGAGAATGATCTCTGATGACACACTGGAAAACAAGAATTCCCTACCAGGAAAAATAATGAGAAGATGGATTGCCACTGATAAAAAATCAAACTGGGACTGTCTGAGTTGTATTAATTGATGCCAGAAACAATTCTGTATTATGAAGAAATTATTAACATGATTTGAAAAATCAGCCCATGAACCTCTGTCAACCATAAATGCCTCCCCACAGTAAGTAGGAATCTCTGTTCCATAGGCAGTGATGTGGCTGCCATGCTCCTCTATAGGGACTCACCCAAAATAATCACCTCCACTATCATCAGCGCCCAATTTGGTGTGTTTTCTATGCAAAGGGCCAACTAAGTGCCAGGACTAGCAATCTTCATTTACATCCTGGGTGTAAAGGTGATAGAACATGGAGTCCACCTACTTGCCTCCCAGAGAGACAGGAGTGCAACTTCACACTAGAAGATTATGCCATAGCTCTCTAGGGAAACTCATCCCATAGTCTTCTAATCATGCCATTGACGTCTCTAACCCATGGGCTACATTTGGTTTTCATCTCTTTTGTTAACTTCGATTACTCTTTTAAGGTACCATGGGGAAATTTTCTAAATCCTTAACAGTGTAGCTCTGTCACTATTGGGGAATTACACAATCAAGCAAAACAACTCGGCTTTGTACCCCCTTTTTCTTCTTTTCTACCTTTGCCATATAGTTCAGGACAATGAAAACAGCAATTAACAGCACATTCAGAGACTTGCGTTTCAGTTCTGACACGTTAACTACACAGCTAGGGAGTGTCACTTGATCTTTCCGGGCCTCATCTCTTCATCTGCAAAATGGAAGCATTAAAGGAGATAGACTTACATGTTTCTTGAATCTTTAATATTCTGGGAACCTCTTATAGCACAGGACTATCAACAGACACAGGATATCAGAAATTATAAAGCCCCTGGCAGATAAAGTTTAAAATTCTCGGAGGGGGAGATCCAAGATGGCCGCTTAGGAGGAACTCGGGAATGCAGCTCCGAGAGAAAGCACAGAGGGTGAGTGGACGCCGTATTTCCAGACTGATTTTTACTGCCCACAGACCAGGAGATTCACACGCAGAGAAGCCACACGGGTCGCCAGCGCCGCTGGTGCCGCTGGCTTGAACGGCGCAGCCGCTGGGCCGGCACCCTGAGGCAACGCCTCACTGTACAAAGTGAGAGAGTCTGAGTCCCCTATAAGCCAGCAAGGGGAGCTGAAACGGGGAGCCAGGCCAGCGCCACGAATCTCAGAGCCGCGGCTTTAGCCAACGCAGCGGCTCCGGAGGCAGATCAGATGAGACGGTGTCCCCTCTTACCCAGCAAGAAGACCTGAAACACAACTGAAACCGGGACGGTCCAGCTCTGTGGAGGAGGGGCATTCTCCATAGGCACCCTGCTGTTCCCAGGGCAATCTAACAAGGCAATCCGCCACTACAGAGACTCCGTCACTACAGGGGCGGGCCAACATCGCGGAAGCAGTTCTAACTACACCCAGAAGTTCACACGAAGCTGGGTGGAGCCCACAGCAGCTTAGCGAAGCCTCTGCAAACTGAGTGTGACTAGGCTGCCACCTTGTGGGCAGGGAAAACAGCAACCGCACAGGGGAACACCATAAAACCGTAACTCCCGGGACAGAACACCTGGGGGGAAGAGCAGGGGGTTTATGAGTTCTGCCACAGCAGACTTAAAATTACCAAAATCAGAAAGACAACAACTACAAAGTCAACAGGTGGATAAATCCACAAAGATGGGAAGAAACCAGCGCAAAAAGGATGAAAACACCCAAAACCAGAACACTTCTCCTCCTACAAGGGATCACAACTCCTCACCAGCAAGGGAACAAGACTGGATGGAGAATGAGGGTGATGAAATGACAGAATCAGCTTTCAGAAAGTGGATAATAAGAAACTTCCGTGAGCTAAAAGAACATGTTCTAACCCAATGCAAAGAAACTAAGAACCTTGAAAAAAGACTTGACGAAATGCTAACAAGAATGGACAACTTAGAGAGGAATATGAGCGAATTGATGGAGCTGAAAAACACAACACGAGAACTTCGTGAAGCATGCACAAGTTTCAACAGCCGAATTGACCAAGCAGAAGAAAGGATATCAGAGGTCGAAGATCAACTGAATGAAATAAAACGAGAAGGCAAGATTAGAGAAAACAGGGTAAAAAGGAATGAACAAAGTCAACAAGAAATATGGGACTATGTGAAAAGACCTAATCTACGTTTGATAGGTGTACCTGAATGTGACGAAGAGAATGAATCCAAGCTGGAAAATACTCTTCAGGATATTATCCAGGAAAACTTCCCCAACCTAACAAGGCAGGCCAAGATTCAAGTCCAGGAAATACAGAGAACACCACAAAGATACTCCTCTAGAAGAGCAACCCCAAGACACATAATCATCAGATTCACCAGGGTTGAAATGAAGGAGAAAATACTAAGGGCAGCCAGAGAGAAAGGTCGGGTTACCCACAAAGGGAAGCCCATCAGACTCACTGCAGATCTCTCAGCAGAAACCCTACAGGCCAGAAGAGAGTGGGGGCCGATATTCAACATCCTTAAGGAAAAGAACTTTCAACCCAGAATTTCGTATCCAGCCAAACTAAGCTTCATAAGTGAAGGAAAAATAAAATCCTTTGTGAACAAGCAAGAACTCAGAGAGTTCATCACCACCAGACCAGCTCTACAAGAGCTCCTGAAGGAGGCACTACACATAGAAAAGAACAACCAGTACCAGCCACTCCAAAAACACATGAAAAGGTAAAGAGCATCAACACAATGAAGAATCTGGATCAACCAAAGGGCAAAACAGCCACCTAGCACCAAAATGACAGGATCGAATTCACACATAACAATATTAACCCTAAATGTAAACGGACTAAATGCCCCAATCAAAAGACACAGACTGGCAAATTGGATAAAAAGCCAAAACCCATCAGTGTGCTGTATCCAGGAAACCCATCTCGCATGCAAGGATACACAAAGGCTCAAAATAAAGGGATGGAGGAAGATTTACCAAGCAAATGGAGAGCAAAAAAAAGCAGGAGTTGCAATTCTCATCTCTGATAAAATAGACTTTAAAGCAACAAAGATCAAAAGAGACAAAGAAGGACATTACATAATGGTAAAAGGATCAATGCAGCAAGAAGAGCTAACGATCCTAAATATATATGCACCTAATACAGGAGCACCCAGATACATAAGGCAAGTTCTTAAAGACTTACAAAGAGACTTAGACTCCCACACAATAATAGTGGGAGACTTCAACACACCATTGTCAATATTAGACAGATCAACGAGACAGAAAATTAACAAGGATATCCAGGACTTGAACTCAGACCTGGAACAAGCAAACCTAATAGACATTTACAGAACTCTCCATCCCAAATCCACAGAATATACATTCTTCTCAGCACCACATCACACCTACTCTAAAATTGACCACATAATTGGAAGTAAATCACTCCTCAGCAAATGCAAAAGAACGGAAACCATAACAAACAGTCTCTCAGACCACAGTGCAATCAAGTTAGAACTCAGAATTCAGAAACCAACCCAGAACCGCACAGCCTCATGGAAAATGAACAACTTTCTCCTGAATGTTGACTGGATAAACAATGAAATGAAGGCAGAAATAAAGACGTTCTTCGAAACCAACGAGAATGAAGACACCACATACCAGAATCTCTGGGACACATTTAAAGCAGTCTCTAGAGGAAAATATATAGCAATAAGTGCCCACATGAGAAGAAGGGAGAGATCTAAAATTGACACCCTATCGTCAAAATTGAAAGAGCTAGAGGAGCAAGATCAAAAAAACTCAAAACCTAGCAGAAGACAAGAAATAACTAAGATCAAAGCAGAATTGAAGGAGATAGAGACACGAAAAACCCTTCAAAAAATCAATAAATCCAGGAGCTGGTTTTTTGAAAAGATCAACAAAATAGACAGACCACTAGCCAGACTAATAAAAAAGAAAAGAGAGAATAATCAAATAGATGCAATAAAAAATGACAAAGGGGATATCACCACAGATTCCACAGAAATTCAAACCATCATCAGAGATTATTACAAACAACTCTATGCACATAAATTAGAAAACCTGGAGGAAATGGATAAATTCCTGGACAGCTGCCTCCTCCCAAGCCTAAACCAGGAAGAAGCCGAAACCCTGAATAGACCAATAACAAGGTCTGAAGTCGAGGCAGCAATTAAGAGCCTACCACCCAAAAAAAGCCCAGGCCCAGATGGGTTCACAGCCGAATTCTACCAGACATACAAAGAGGAACTGATACCATTCATACTGAAACTATTCCAAATAATCCAAAAAGAGGGAATCCTTCCCAAATCATTTTATGAGACCAACATCATCCTAATACCAAAACCTGGCAGAGACTCAGCAAGAAAAGAAAACTACAGGCCAATATCCATGATGAACATAGATGCAAAAATCTTCAATAAAATAATGGCAAGCCGATTACAACAGCACATCAAAAAGCTTATCCACCATGATCAAGTAGGATTCATCCCGGGGATGCAAGGCTGGTTCAATATACGCAAGTCTATAAATGTAATTCACCACATAAACAGAACCAAAGACAAAAACCACATGATTATCTCAATCGATGCAGAGAAGGCCTTCGACAAAATTCAACAGCCCTTTATGCTAAAAACCCTCAATAAACTAGGTATCGATGGAACGTATCTCAAAATAATAAAAGCTATTTACGACAAACCGACAGCCAATATCATACTGAACGGGCAAAAACTGGAAGCATTCCCTTTGAAATCTGGCACTAGACAAGGATGCCCTCTCTCACCACTCCTATTCAATATAGTACTGGAAGTTCTAGCCAGAGCAATCAGGCAAGAAAAAGAAATAAAGGGTATTCAATTAGGAAAGGAGGAAGTCAAATTGTCTCTATTTGCAGACGACATGATTGTATATCTAGAAGACCCCCTCATCTCAGCCCAAAAGCTCCTGAAACTGATAAGCAACTTCAGCAAAGTCTCAGGATACAAAATCAATGTGCAAAAATCACAGGCATTCCTATACACCAATAACAGACTTAAAGAGAGCCAAATCAAGAACGAACTGCCATTCACAATTGCTACAAAAAGAATAAAATACCTAGGAATACAACTAACAAGGAATGTAAAGGACCTCTTCAAGGAGAACTACAAATCACTGCTCAACGAAATAAGAGAGGACACAAACAGATGGAGAAACATTCCATGTTCATGGTTAGGAAGAATTAATATCGTGAAAATGGCCATACTGCCCAAAGTAATATACAGATTCAATGCTATCCCCATCAAGCTACCAATGACCTTCTTCACAGAACTGGAAAAAACCACCTTAAACTTCATATGGAACCAAAAGAGAGCCCGCATAGCCAAGTCAATTCTAAGCAAAAAGAACAAAGCAGGAGGCATCACACTACCAGACATCAAACTCTACTACAAGGCTACAGTAATCAAAACAGCATGGTACTGGTACCAAAACAGAGATATAGACCAATGGAACAGAACAGAGGCGTCGGAGGCAACACAACATATCTACAACCACCCGATCTTTGACAAACCTGATAAAAACAAGCAATGGGGAAAGGATTCCCTGTTCAATAAGTGGTGTTGGGAAAACTGGCTAGCCATATGCAGAAAGCAGAAACTGGACCCCTTCCTGACACCTTACACTAAAATTGACTCCAGATGGATTAAAGACTTAAACATAAGACCTAACACCATAAAATCACTAGAAGGAAACCTAGGCAAAACCATTCAGGACATAGGCGTAGGCAAGGACTTCATGACCAAAACACCAAAAGCATTGGCAACAAAAGCCAAAATAGACAAATGGGACCTAATCAAACTCCACAGCTTCTGCACAGCAAAAGAAACAGTCAATAGAGTGAATCGGCAACCAACAGAATGGGAAAAAATTTTTGCAGCCTACCCATCTGACAAAGGGCTGATATCCAGAATTTACAACGAGCTAAAAAAGATTTACAAGAAAAAAACAAACAAGCCCATTCAAAAGTGGGCGAAGGATATGAACAGATACTTTACAAAAGAAGACATACATGAGGCCAACAAGCATATGAAAAAATGCTCATCATCACTGGCCATTAGAGAAATGCAAATCAAAACTACATTGAGATACCATCTCACACCAGTTAGAATGGCAATCATTAAGAAATCTGGAGACAACAGATGCTGGAGAGGATGTGGAGAAATAGGAACACTTTTACACTGTTGGTGGGAGTGTAAATTAGTTCAACCATTGTGGAAAACAGTGTGGCGATTCCTCAAGGACCTAGAAATAGAAATTCCATTTGACCCAGCAATCCCATTACTGGGCATATATCCAAAGGATTATAAATCGTTCTACTATAAGGACACATGCACACGAATGTTCATAGCAGCACAGTTTACAATAGCAAAGACCTGGAACCAACCCAAATGCCCATCGATGATAGACTGGACAGGAAAAATGTGGCACATGTACACCATGGAATACTATGCAGCCATTAAAAACGAGGAGTTTGCGTCCTTTGTAGGGACATGGATGAACCTGGAAACCATCATTCTCAGCAAACTGACACAAGAACACAAAATCAAACACCACATGTTCTCACTCATAGGCGGGTGTTGAACAAGGAGAACATATGGACACAGGGAGGGGAGCACTATACAAGGGGGTCTGTTGTGGGGGAGTGGGGGGGACAGTGGGGGGGTGGGGAATTGGGGAGGGATAGCATGGGGAGAAATGCCAGATATGGGTGAAGGGGAGGAAGGCAGCAAATCACACTGCCACGTATGCACCTATGCAACAACCTTGCATGTTTTTCACATGTACCCCAAAACCTAAAATGCAATAAATAAATAAATTAAAAAAAAAAAAAAAAAAAAAAAAAAAAAAAAAAAAAAAGTTTAAAATTCTCTTAATTGTAGTGTCTAACAAATCCTGAGCTACCAATAAATAATCAACTGTCAAGGGAAGGCATCCCAGTAGTACTTATTGCCCTGCAAGTTGCTATGAAATACTATTGTCAAGTACTAGTAATGGTACTTGAATTACTGTATGTATTCTGGTAATTACTGTATGCAATTCACAAATATGCAATAGCATGTACATTGTAATGATAAGGATAACAATAGAGTTGATAACAACTTAGGCTTCTATAAGATTATTTCACTTAGGATTTTGAAGTGTTTCATAAACATTGGCTCATTTATTTTCTGAATACCAAAAATCCAAGTTACAGCTGGGGACAGACAGGGAGGGAGCAAAAGTGTATATCTACACTTTGGAGATGGGTAATCCTGGCCCTGGCAAACGTACTGATTTCCCCCGGGTGACACAAAGCCAGGGACGGGCCTGGGAACACAGGCCCAGTTTCTGGGTATGTAGCCTGCTGCTCAGAACACAGTCTACCCCAGCTCTCCAATTTACAGTACGAAGTTTATGACATGGCATTACCCAGGCACTTTCAGGTGTCAATTTCCTTTACAATTTTATAAAATATCATTTGGAAGGAGGAAGAAATTTATGCTTGTGCACTAAGAGCTCTCCTGTCTGTCTACTCTCTTGGGATAAGAGTTTGTTTCACTGAACAGAGTTGCAAATACCAGGCACACAGTGCTGTGAAAGCCATGGGGTTTGTTTTTAATTTAAAGAATGGCTCTGATTTGGCTACACGTTTTAAGCAGGCACTGTATAATACAAATCCACTGAATTCACTCAGACGGGAACAAGTTATGCCATCCTAATACTGTCTAGAATCCAGATGTATAGTTACTGTTTTCTTTTGCTTTCGTTTTTTTTTTTCTCTTGCTGCACAAAATTAGTTCCTTGGATACCAAGATTCTAGAGGCTCATTGTCTTGCAAAATATTCAGGTGCCTCACAACAATCTATAATAATAAACCTCTAGTGTTATAGCAAAACAGATAAAAATGTGAAATAATATATGTGTGTATATACATGCATGTATACATAAAATGAAATATAGACGT
Source organism: Aotus nancymaae (assembly GCF_030222135.1). Lineage (NCBI taxonomy): Eukaryota > Metazoa > Chordata > Mammalia > Primates > Aotidae > Aotus > Aotus nancymaae. Next base: position 57,664,865 of record NW_026988471.1, on the reverse strand, counting down.
GGTATGAGAGAGTGAATTACAAACACAAATAAAGAAAAACCAGGTAGGGAGACAGTGAGATAGCTTCTCTTCCAATCATGTGAACTGAGAAATAGAATGGATGCTCATTAAAGTAGTTTACTGGGACTCCAATTTGTTCTGTGATTAAGAGGTATCGGTTAGAGGAGATTGGTGAGGGAGATCAATATTCTTGTCTTCATTCTTAATTCTTCTTTAATGTCTCTGTCTCCACAGGGCAGCTGAATCAGAGCTGTAGAGTAAATCTTTATCCACCAGGGGGCTGCAATTCAGGGGGGAAAAAAAAAGGTCTGGTCTAGCTTAGTCAGATAAATCAAGTTGATACCCAGCTTTCTTTGTCCTCAAACTCCCAACTTCTGTTCAAGTATAGCTATGTTTCTGACTAGTGGATGTGATAAGGATGAGGCATGGAGAATAGCCTTGGCTGGAGTCGTGAAGAAAGTCATTCCTGAATCTTGGCCGGGCGCGGTGGCTCAAGCCTGTAATCCCAGCACTTTGGGAGGCCGAGGCGGGTGGATCACGAGGTCAAGAGATCGAGACCATCCTGGTCAACATGGTGAAACCCCGTCTCTACTAATACAGAAAATTAGCTGGGCATGGTGGCGCGTGCCTGTAATCCCAGCTACTCAGGAGGCTGAGGCAGGAGAATTGCCTGAACCCAGGAGACGGAGGTTGCGGTGAGCCGAGATCGCGCCATTGCACTCCAGCCTGGGTAACAAGAGCGAAACTCCGTCTCAAAAAAAAAAATAAATAAATAAAAAATAAAATAAAATAAAAAAATAAAATAAAAAAAAAGAAAGTCATTCCTGAATCTTAAAATGATATAATGGTGTACTATACCTAACAGGGTCTTTCACACCAAAGTACCTCAGCAATGGTATCCTTCCACATCCTCATCTTTCTCTACAAAAGCGGAGGGGAATTCTTACCTAAAACTCATTGGTGCCATCAGCTGAGGCCCATAGTGATAGAATTTATTTTCTTCTCTCCTAGTCTCCCAGGTTCAACCTCTCTGGCAGTGGCTCCAAACCAGGGGTTATTTCACTTTCCAGGATACATATGCAATGTCAGGGAATACTCAATTGTCACAAGTAAGGGGAGGAGTACTACTACTGGCCTCTAGTGGGTAGAGCCCAGGGATGCTGCTAAACATCGTACAATACTTAGGAAACCCCCTGTCAACAAAGAATTACCCACCTCAAAATGTGAGTAGTGCTGAGACTGAGAAACCCTGCCTTACAGTGATGAGGAGACCTTGATGTTTCAACTTGAATGGCTGGTGGGTGACACACCTCATTGAACTCTGGATCTTTGGCCCAGTATTACTCTAATAATCTGAAAAGTAATGCTTTCTCCTGCTTTGCAACATGCCTGTTACATTGAGCTAAACATATGGTCAATCTTGCTGTCACTTGTTCCAAAAAAAAGTCAGAGATACTTTACTCAGGACACTGGCAAGGGGCTAAGAGGTGGGAAAGAGTTTATTTTTTAAGATTTTGTTGTAAGCCTCTGTGCCTATAAATTTTTAAGCTATTTGTATGTTGCAGGCTGCCATATATTCATTAAAACCTGTTCCTGTTACTTCCTGGACACACAGACTACATTTCCCAGCCTCTTTTGAAGTTGGGAGGCCATGTGACTGAGTCTTAGCCTATGGAATGTGAGAGAATGTGATAAAAGCATTCCTATGCATAGCCCATAAAAATGTATCACATGACCCTCGCTCTTTCCCTGATCCCTGATCAAACACCAGGTTTCTAGCAAAATGAATCGAAGGTCAGAAAGGATGATGGATCCACCAGATGCAAAGAGCCTGAGTCCCCAAAGAACAGTTTTGAAGACCACTTGTTAACTAGAAACATCTGCACTGGACTTTACGTGAATAACAAAAGAAGCCAATGAGAGTGTGGGGTTGTTACAACATCTAGCATTAATTACCCCAAATTATTTTAATATGCATGAATTACTTTAATTTTACAAGTTATAATTCAAATATAAATCATTTAGTTGGTTTAAAATTTTTTGTGGAAAGCATGTTGCTGTCTGGCTTCTGTTCCAGAGTTACAATAAGGCCACTGAATTTTTTTTGCAAATGTAAACTGACCTATATTACTCTCAACCTTAAAGCATTTCACTGGCCACGTATTGCCCTTAGCATAAGTTTTTTAAATTTGTCATGATTCACATGTCCCTTCACAACTGCAAGAGAATCCAGTGCTTGAGGAAGAAACTCAGTGGTGTGTTGTTGAAGAGAAAAGCTTCACCTTCCACTACTGAAAGGGAAAGACCCAGTTACCTCTTTTGATACTGCTAGTAGCTAAAGTGTAAACTCAAACAATCTAACACGATTACTTGAGATTTTAAATCTTAAGGAAATAAAGCACAAACAAAGGAAACATTGAGAAACTATTCACAGTGGTAGGCATGAGAATGAAGCTGCAAGGGCACCAAATTTCCAGCAGGGCCTTGGCTTTGTGGTCCTGCTACCAAGCCTCCTTTAGAGCTTGCCTATTTATAAATTTGAACTTGGTTATTAAGATTCCCATTGGTGCTGTGAGAATTTATAAATTCAATTTCTGCTCTATTAACCAATTTTAGAGTCTATTGCTTGCAAGCAAAACCTCTGAGTAATAGAATATCATCCCCTCACCCCCAGGATTGTAAGCTCCAAGAAGGCAGAAGCTGTGTCTGTTTTGGTCAACATTATATGTTCATTCTTCCTGCTACACAGTAGAAGCTGATTCGATATTCTTAAATAAATGCATGAATGAAGATACAGGTAGGCAATCAGGCAAATGTACACATCAGCATCAGCCCCCAAAGGGTAAACTATCCCCTCCACTCTAAAATCAAGAGTTAATAAGTTGGGAGGTCAGCAAATTAGGGACGGTAGGGTTGAAGTGGAAGAGAAATGGCACCTGAGTGATGAGAGTAAGGGACTGTGGGGATGCTTTGCTGGTTAAGGGCTGTAGGGAAGAAAAGCCAACTCTAACTCTCTTGCCTCCTGCTAGATACTGTGAACAGTGCAATAATTTCAGTTTTCAAGTAAATATTAGCAAGTATATCTCCTTCCCAAGTTCTCCAGTAAGTGACTGCTTCCCAAGCATATGGAGCTTGGTACTGGGGAGTCAGAAAACATAGGTTCCCTCTTGAAAAGTGATTTCCCTTTTCCGACCCTCAGTATCCTGGCTCCACCTGCTTCAGCTACCTGGCAGTCTGGCTTTTAGAATTGTATTGGTCCATTTTTACACTGCTAATAAAGTTATATCCGAGACTGGGAAGAAAAATAGGTTTAATGGACTCACAGGTCCTTGTAACTGAGGAGGCCTCACAATCATGGTGGAAGGTGAAAGGGGTATCTTACATAGTGGTGGAAAAAGAGAATGAGAGAAGCAAAAGCAGAAAATCCTTTACAAAACCATCAGCTCTCGTGAGATTTATTCACTACCACAAGAACAGTATGGGGAAAACCAACTCCATGATTCAATTATCTCCCACTGAGTCCCTCCCAAAGCACATGGGAATTACGGAAGTAGAATTCGAGATGGGATTTGGGCAGGGACACACTGCAAAACCATACCAAGAATTCAAGAAAATAATGCATTTCATAATGCTTTATAAATTGAAAAAGCATTATACAAACGTATAGCAAGATCTTTAAGTCCACAATTCACCTTAAGAATGGCAACAAAAATCTCAAAAAAGCACCTCAATTACTCAAGAAAGCAGAATGTCTTTCTACAAGGTGGGCTGCAAATCCAGTTTACATTGTAATGATACTTTTTCTTCCACAGGCAGAAATCAGCCATTCTTGTTAGCATGGCTACTCAAGAGTGGAAATAAGTTGCTTTATGGAGGTATCACTAAGGGAATGAGGGTTGGTTGAGAATCAATTAAGAAAGGAATGCAAATGAGAGTTAGATGGTGGAAATTTTTGTGGAAATCCCAGAGAAGCTTTGCATATAGTGGGTGCAATGTGATATCATAGAGTCAAGTTAAAGTCTTCTGGAGAACTTCATTCCTGTTCATGTTACTCATTCGGGAACATGCCCCCTGAATTTTCTCATGAGGCATAATGATGACTGCAGACAGAAGTTATTTGTCATTAGAACTTTTCATAGAAGACAACAGGGACATTAACCAGCATGCCACCCTTTGGGGATAGAGCAAGAGACTAGCAGATAAGTTACAATTTCAATCCCTGGGAGGATTTTAAGGCCACCATTACACACGCAAACACATAAACCCTCCATCTGTGGCTTATGACTAAAGCTCATTTGTAGAGTTTGCTAAAGTCTATCATTGAATATGAACCTAAATTTTGACTCCTTTCAAAATGCGTAAGCCCCAAAGAGAACAAATATTTTATACAGAGTGACATGAATGAAAATGCACAGGAGAATGACTAGGGAAATCTGAGTTCTAATTCAGGTTCAGCCACTAAACTAACTTGTTTAAGAACCATAACCACTATAGGGGCAAAGAGGTAATACCTTTTCCTTACCCACTACAGCAGTCATGGCCAACATTCCTATAACAAAAGATGTGTCCATAAGAAAAAAGCATAAAAAATTTACTTATCAATGTTTTATGTGAAACAGGAGCCTTCAGAAATGCAGATGAAAAGACCCAGGAAAACTGCATGTTTTTATGTTAAGTCTGATGAGAAACATAGATAGTTATAGATAAACATAATTAGATAAAAGGGTATAATCTAATGGTAATAGACTGAGGCAGGGAAACCTAGCAAGGCCTGTCTGCTTAGATTCTTCCTGGCTCCCTGTGGTGGTACTTCTTCCCTCCAGGTATAGGGTGAGATACCTGTCACATGAGGGTCTGGTGACCAACTTTCAGAGAAGGTGGAGGGGTAGGTCAGACAGTGATATTTCTAGGTTTTATGGTTTGCTCTGGGGAAGTAAGAGGAGTGGGAGACAGAAGAGTAGGAGAAAGTCAGAGTGACCTTCTTGCTTTGGAAGCTGAACTGTCTCCTTCAGCTCAAAAATACTCAGCATGTCAAGGTATCATATTTTGGGGTATCATGTTGTGAGCCCCGGTACCACCTGGAAGTTATTTTCCTCATCTGTATGATGAGTGTGTTTAAATAGAAGAGGTAGATTTCAAAGACATTCTAGCAGTAGATTTCTTTCCTTAAGTCAGCCTTTAATTTGTGTTCAATATATAAAAATACCTAAGAATGGAAGTACTGCTCTGCTTGGATCAGAGGGTAGGGATTAGGTAAAAGGCTCTCTGTAGAACAAGCGTAGAAAGCATTAACCAAGCTAAGCTCGTAACAGAGCTCCATGAACTTTTGTTATTTATGGAGTAAATAGGGTCTAAAAGTCAATGAGAGGATGGAGTAAGGAGGAAAGTAAGAGAGGACAAAGAGCAAGTTTGGGAAGATATGTTTTATCTCATTCACAACTGGGCCTAATGTTGGTCTGGCTGCTACTTAAGCAAACAATACTCTGGAATCTTGGATGCTGATCCCCAACAAATGGCAAGAATATAGTAGGTGAGTGTTCTGTTAACTAGGTAAGGCTGGTCAGGCAATCTCATTAGAGATATGCATGAAGTTATCAGAGACTTGTAAATCTCTGTGGATAAACCCCTTCTCACTTCAGCCCAATCTTCTGCACTTGCAGCTGGTGCCCACTGGTTGCAAATCAGTGGCTGGGCTAGCTAAGAGTCAATCTCTTACATCCTCTGATCTATACGCAAAACAGGGGGTCAGGGCAAGACAGGGGGAACTGAGTTGGATGCAGACAGCCAGAGAGCAGCCTCTTGCCATAATTAATTCCCACATAACTCCTTCATGGCAGCCTCCCTCCCTCAAAAAGATGGACATATTTATCAAACAAGAAATAAAAGAGGGGGGAAAAAGACCTAAACATCCGTTCCTAAAATTCATGTAGGTTTGAGGACCCAGATTTAAAACTTACCATGTCCCCAAGTTAAGCACATATCTGGCCAAACATGATGTTTCCATTCAAAAGTTTCAACCTGCTGGAGAAAGAAGTTCTTGCTTCAGAAACTCAAATGCACTGATTAAAAGTGAGTGCCACAAACACACACTCCAATATCATCAAGAGCGAGTCAGAACCCACACCAGAGTTAACAGGAAACTCGCTCGAAGACAGTCAGAGTCGCCACTGAAACAAAAGCCAGGCTCTGAATGCCAGCTCAGCAGGCAGCTCTTGCCTTTTCAATGGGACTTGCTCTTTGATGTGTGTTTTTTAACCGCAACTTTCATGTGGTGATGGAAGAAGCTAAGAGCAAGGTGGTAGCATTATGTGAAGACCAATGCTTTCAAATGCCCTTTGCCCTTCAACAGCACCTGGCAGACAAAGAAGAACCACATAGACGGGAGAAGCCTACCTGTTTTTTAAAGAATATCTGTGCTAGCAGAATCCAAAAGGGTGAGAAGGAGCACGCTCTTCAATGGCAGAAAAAAATTTGGTGGGGCCACTTAGACAGAGAGATTTGGCTTAAAATAAAGGTTCATTTACAGTTTCATCTGGATCATAACCCAAATTAAAATTATTTGTGTCCAATTAGCTTAAAATAAAATATCCCCATGTGTGGCAAGTGTTTAACACATTTATTTTCAGTAGTGAGAGAATGAAGCAGCAGACAGGACCTGCACCCTTCAGAGGCTATACAGGTATGTCTCGTTTTGCATAACACGCACATTCCTGAACAAGCTCAGTGGAAGTGAAATAACATTTTTACATATAAGTTGTCTGCTATTTTAAAAGCATGTCACTGATAAAACCAATGATCTCTGTTTAATGACCATAAACAGAGCTTTGTATGCCTCTGGGTTTGCTTAATGAGGTTGATTTAACTTGAAAGATTTAAGCCCCCTGTTTGGGGCAGTCTTACAGCATTAAGTTCCTACTGGAAACCTTTAAAAGCTGTTTTGGGTCAGCTGACCCAAAAAGTCCACAGAAGAGCCTGAAATGCATCTCTATGATTGGGTAGGTACAGGCAACTAGGCTTCCTTAGCTGCTACACTGAACTACATATTATGTGATCTTTCATAGAATTGGGATGAGGGCAGGCTGTTCTCAGGAACTGGAAGATAGGGAGAAGTATTATGGGTAGGGCATGTCCATGGTGTGGGAGGGGAGGTCCTCCAGGTTCATGTTTCCAGGTAGCCCATGCTGCATTGAAAGTCAAGGGTTCAGAGGGTGGTAACCAAGTGTGGTCAAGCTGCCTGGCCTGAGGAAAGCACAGTCAGAGCCAAGAGGCTTTCCATATCCCCAGGGGCACCAACTGGAAACTGCCTATTCAGAGCCTGGCTAGGAGGAAGGCTGACCAAGAAGCAGGAAGAAGGTAAGGGAAGGAGAAGAAAAGAAAGAGCAAGAGAGGACTCCTTAATATACACTGGCAAAGGCTAGAGAGGCACATGTGTGGCTGATGGCATGATTTTATTTAATTGGTTAAAAGGATTAGTTGCATGTAAAATCATTAACAAAATCTAAGATGCTGGTGTCTACCCATGCACCCCGCACCATACCTTATCTCTTGAGGCTTAATGGATATATTTTCAGCACAAATAAAAGAAAGCAAAGTGAGGCATCAAGAGGTGCTTATTGAAAGTTGAAAAAATATATTTTTAATACTATTTTCTCCATTTTTATAATTTTCATTGTCATTGCTGATGAATGCATGTTGTTGTTTTAAGAGAGTTTATAGATGTTTGATGTACACTGCCATTTCAATAATAGCAACATGCTCTATGAGCCCCCACAACGGCATCAACCCCATTATATTAGAGCAGTTATCGGAGCTCTCACTCTTGGAGAGCAGAAAAAGCTGCTGCCTGCCCAGGCCCTGGTCTATCTCCATTGGCTTCACTGACCCCACAGGCGGAATGACTAGACCTTCTCCATGCTGTCATTGCCTCAAACCCAGACACCAGCTGCTTTTACACCTGGAGTGCCCTTTCCTTCCCTCTGCCTCTGGGCAACTTTGACTTCACCTCTGCAATGCAGCTCAGTTTTCACCTTTCCTAGGCAGCCATCTGTGATGGTTAATATTGAGTGCCAACTTGATTGGACCGAAGAATGAAAAGTATTGTTCCTTGGTGTGTCTGTGAGTGTGTTGCCAAAGGAGGTTAACATTTGAGTCAATGGACTGGGAGAGGCAGACCCATCATCAATCTGGGTGGGCACCATCTAATCGGCTGCTAGTGCAGCTAGAATAAAGCAGCCAGAAGAACATGGAAGGACTAGACTTGCCGAGCCTTTGGACTCCATCTTTCTCCCTTGCTGGATGCTTCCTGTCCTCAAACATCAGACCCTAAGTTCTTCAGCTTTTGGACTCTTGGACTTAACACCAGTGATTTTCCAGGGGCTCTTGGGCCTCTGGCCACAGACTAAAGGCTACGTTATGAGCTTCTCTTCTTTTGAGGTTTTGGGACTTGGACTGGTTTCCTAGCTCCTCTGCTTGCAGACAGCCTGTAGTGAGACTTCACCCTCTGAACATGTGAGTTCACTACTCCTAATAAACTCTTCTTCATATATTCATCTATCTCATTAGTTCTGTCCCTTTAGAGAACACTGACCAACACACCATCCTGTCCTAGCACTCATCAGGTGGAAGCGTAACTTTCTGTGTAGCTGCTCATGCCCAGCCAACCTGTAAGCGCTCTGAAGGCAGGAAGAGGGCCTTGCTCCTGTAGTCCCAGTACCTGTCATAGTGCCAGGTAAGTATTCATTTGCTATTCCTCAAAACACGGAGCCACACAGGAGCCAGCAGGATGCCCCTCCACCACAACCCTGGGCTGCCCTGCAGAGGTACTTCCTGACCCAAGCTCACACTTTTTTATGCTCCAAAAAGCATCTAGTCCAGCAGTATGGCAGGCTTTTCCATCTTCTTTCGTATGTTTTATAGGCTATAATCTGAGAAAGGTAGTGCTAAGAGGTATAGGAAACTGGCCAAGGCCCACATAAATAAAGTATCTGCATGAGCTTTAAGTAAAGTTACAAAAAAATTGGAGAGTTTCTTGTGGTTTGAGTTAGGACAACTGGGAAGAGCCTCACTTTATGTTGAGCACATACATATGAAATATTTATTTTGTGTATTAGTTTGGGTTCTCTGAGACGCAAATGCCAGGATGGGATTAAATATGTGACAGATTTAATGAGGAAGTACCTGTCAAGGCTGAAAGACAGGGAGCTGGAGAAGGCAGAGCGAGCCTTCAGATCATGCCATAAGTCTGACCTTGTGAAGGAGAGGGGGAAAGAAGGAAGGCTGGATAGAAAGAATCTCCACTGCAACACAGATACAAGAAAGATCCAGCCAGGCCAATGGTAAGTCTCTCTATTCCCCTCACCCCATTTCCGTCTCCATCTCTTTCCTTGAATCTGCGTTTGAAATTTTAGATTGTTTATGACCTCAAGAAGTAGGCATTGTTATTATTAAAGCCACCATTAAGTACGGAAGCACTCTGTTTCAAAAGCCATCACAAAGGAAATAAATATCTCATTCTGCCATAAGACTCAATCTTGAGTCTTAACAGGATCTCAAAGTGGGTTGAGTGAGAAATAAAAACCACTAACATTCATTGAGTAGTTATAGGTGTCATGTTCTGGCCTAAGTTCTCCACATGACTTAACTCACTCGGTCTTTGCAATAATTCTGTCAGGTAGGTACTAAACTGCCTCCATTTAAAGATAAAGAAACTGAAGCCTAGATTGTTTAAATGACTTGTTCATCATCACAAAACTAGTGACTGGCAGAAGACCATTCAAAAGCAGCCCACACTCATAACTACCACATTTGATAGTAACCCAAGTAACCCAGCCTGGTATATGGCAGAGGCAGCTATGCAATACAATTTCTGTTCTTCTTTCCATACTTTGGAGTTGTTACTGGGAAATAGATTTCTCAGCTTCCCACCTCAACTCCTGCATGGTTTTATGACTCATATTTGTCAACAGAGTGTGAAAGAAAGTGATTGTGCCACTTCTGGGCCAAGGCCAAAAGAAAACGGTGCAGATTCCCCATAGGAACTTCCCCTTCTATCACCCGAAGCCATTGATGCATTGTGACCTTCGAAACCACATGTTGCTGATGGCAGAGCTTCTGTCAGTTGGGGCCTTTGAATGTCTGTGGAACAGGAACGCTCTCTACTGACTTGAAACCAACTTGGCCCCTCTGCTTTATTGAGTTTAAGTCAATATAATTGGAGAATCTCTGTGATAGAACAGTTACCCTTCTGACCTAATATGGTAGAAAGATGTCTTGCTACAGGGGTGTGAAGTAATTGGCTTAAGGCCATAGGAAGTAGTAATGGTAGGGGTAGGAATAAAATGTAGAACTAGCTAATGGGGAAGCTTTTGTTCCTGGCATTGCACTGAGATGGGGCAGTTGGCGAGAGGGAGAGAACCAGGAGTCTCAGAAGGCCTGGAAGAAATCCACTCCAACTCATTGCAGTCTCTGAGGAACTAGTCTAGAAAGTGAGACCCAGAAGACTTAGTCCCAAGACTCAGAGCCAAGTGTTGATGAGGAGAATGTGTCCATCACACTGAAGGAGAATCCAGGTACCACTGTGACATGCAAGGCTCAGGAAGCTGGCCTAAAACAGGAAAGCACCAAGAACTGTTCTACGGGCCTGACAGACTGTCAGAGCCTGCCTAAGCAGGAGAGTCTTCCACAATAGGAAGAAAAACAGGAGCAGAAGAAAAAGCCCATCCCATGGGGCATTTGTGGCTGGCATGAGGAAAACTCCAGTTTGATGTGTATAAGGACATACAGAGACTCACCAATGCACCATAGGGTCCCCAAACTCATTTCAAAACCAAACAGTGAAGTTATCAGGAAAAGCTGGATATTCTCTCTGTTTAATTACCTTCCTCTGGCTAAAGGACACTAAAATGCTGAGAGTCTTTTGTAAGCTGAAAATAGTCAATGCATTGTTAACAACAGATATTTAAAAACACTGGGCATCTCTGAACACAAGTTTCCCTTGGGCCTCTATGGTTTCCACTCATGGTCTTAAGGAAGATCCCATTTATGTATGTAGAATGAGCTCTAAACCCTGTGAAACAACTAGGCCTTTTTGTGCTAAGAGTTCAAATTTCCAGACCTGTTCCTATTGTGGATCCTATTCAAACACAGCATCTTCATGGAACCCCGGGGTAAGGGAAGTACGATATAATATGTTTTTTCCAGGGGACAAAGGGTGCAAACTCTCCAAAAGTACCCTGCCTACTGAGTGTACATCATGCATTCTAAAAACACATAAGTGCTCTTCTGCCTTCGCAAAGAAGGTAAAAGCAAGAAAGTGGATTAAATGGACAAACTACGGCATACTTCATATTTGGATATTATATTGTCTTCAGTAAAGTGTTTCTAATGTTCTTGAGACTTACAAATAATAAAAAGGGTATCCCCTCCATTGAAATCCAAGTAAATACGCTGTAATTGGTTTAAAGTGCTTTTAATACTAGTGTTCTCACGTTTTAAAACTCTTTTTTCCAAGTTTCAATAACATGTTCTTGAAAGATAGACTCTCTAAGTATTTCTTTGTCCTTAGGAAGACACTCAAATCACTTTTCTAAACTGATGGTCTGGCATCCTTCCAAAACTGATTTAGAAGTTATGGCTCACACCCCATGTCTGAATCTTCTAACCTTGGCACATTCCTAAGTCCTATGAATAGGGTTGGCAGTTGGGAAGGCTGGCTATAAAAAGAGAGAGAGCTGCATGTATCTAGCTCTGTTTAGCAAATTTTGCTTTCATGAAAATCCTAGAGAGTCAAGAAGACATTGCCAAGATACCTACAAGAACTCAGTAACCTGTTGGACTATTCCATATGCCGTATCACACTCTGAATCACTTAAATTTGTCTAGTGTTTTGTAGTTTGCAAAACATTTTCATATTTATTATCTCATTTGATCAATATAATGGTCCTGTGAAAATATACGAGGTAAATATTATTATCCCCATTTGAAAGATAAAGATACTGAGGCACAGGGGGAGTTATGTCAAACAGCACCCAGCTGATTAATGACTGAGCTGAGAAAGACACTTGGTCTCCAGGCAGTGAGTTTGATTATCCTCCCACTATACCACTCTGCCTCCTCAGAAGCCTTTAGCTCCAGTTCATCAGTTTCCAATCTGCTTCTAATGCTGGCTAGATTGTTCATAGTGCTGGTCATACCGGGCCAAAGAGAAGAGATTTGTTACGGTGAGGAATGCCACTGCCAAGTAGAATTTAAGTAAGTATTGGCAGAGCTATCAGTAGAGAAAAAAGCCCCTTTATCCACAGTATCTTAGAACTCCAGTGCAAGCACTCATCATTTTCACTAATGTGCAATTTCTCTCAAAGCTCTTTGGAGTTAGGAACTTGCTTTGCCTACTGTGAGAAAGGCATCCACCAAGCTAAATTGGGCCCTCAGGCATGCACCCAGCTTTATCAGAAGCCAATACTGTTTAGATGGAGTCCTTCCATGCACATCTCCCAGGACGGTTTTAGACAGCCTATGAGTATACTTTATTTCCTTTAAAACAAGTAACCTAGAAAATGAAATAACACATATTAGATTAAGCTCTGTCCCATTTGGCTAATTCAGAAGTTAATGGAAGGTCTCTTTCGGTCATTGGTATTGGCAGAGACACATTTAGTAAATTCTCATGGGAACCTCACACAGGTACCGTAGCAGCTCTTACCCATAAATTAAGAATGGCTCTTAAAGGCAGCTTTTTCCTCTCTAGGAGGGTGCCATTCAGATTTCTCTTGAAAAAGGCCCTGCTCACCAACTCCCAAAACAATACAAAGAAAGGGCAGGGGAGAGGGGGAGCAGAAGAAGGAAAGAAAGGGAAGGAACAAGAGAGGGATAGAAAGAAATAGAGACCTTATAAATGGATATGACACAGGGTGGAAAGAGAAGAAGTCAGATCACTAACAAATAAATACACTGAAGGGGCCCACTATGCGTGAAGTTTATTGGCAATTAACAAGGTTATCTCTTTGAACGATGTGCAAGGTGTAGCACTGGTCTGCTTATATTGAGGATTTAATGCAGAGTGCTGATTTATAATGGTTCTGTGAAAGGCTAACCTTGGAAATAGTGTAAGCAATACAAAATAAAGCATGACTATTTCTTGACTTTAACCCTAGTACCTATATTCCAGTAAAAATACCCACAAACAAATCATTTTCTGAAAACACATTCTATCTAATTGTTTCTGTGATCTTCTGTTTTGTCAGAGTTGATGAAGGTATTCCACCTGCCTGCTACTTTTCCAGGAGTGAGTCCTCGTCTAATGAAGAATAAAAAATACAATGACCTCCTCATGTGCCCTGAGCCTACCTACCATGATGGAAAGACTATTCATATTATAAACAGTTAAATTATTTTACTTTATATTTCTATAATTATATATAAGTGGAAGAGGTCTGTAAATTTTTAAATCTTATTATATTACTCTCTTTCTTGTTTTTTGGTATCAGAGTGATGCTAACATCATAAAATGAATTAGGCAGTTTTCAATATTTATCTATACTTAGGAATAATCTAAAATTAATTGGCCTTTGAATATCCCAGGATTTGTTTTGTTTCAGAGGTAATACTTTAGCCACTTTTAAAATCTTATTTAAAAGTTACTTAATTTCATCTTTGGCTACTACTTTAGTTATTTCTTTCCAATTATTCTCAAATAATTTTGTCAATTTATACTTTTCCAAAATATTTTCATTTCACTGTGGTTTCAAACATATTGGAACATAAGTACACAATTATCTTATAATTTTTATCACCCCTGAATCTACTCTAAAACTCAAGCTCCCATTTCTAATTTTGTTTATGGTATCCCTTCCCCTCATTGTAATTGGCAAGGTTTTATCAATTAATAAAATAACTTATAAAATAAATAAGCTAATAACATTATATATAATATGTACATATCACATATTATAAATACAAATATTTAAGTATAATTTATTTATAAATATATTATTAAAATGAAATTTAAAATAAAATAGATTTTCCTAATACCCAGAGATTGATTCATCACTTTTACTATCTTTACATTTCTCATTCTGGTTTCTATCTTTATTTCTTTCTTCCTGATAATTTTATGTTTATTTAATTTCTAGAGTTTTACTTTTAATTCATTTGTAGTTATCCTTTCTTTATTCCCCCAAAGAAATAGAATATTTAAGGCTATTACTTCACCTCTGAATATAGCATTGGCTGAGACTCATAGTTCTGACATGTAGCCTTCTCATATTTATTGTTTATTATATATTACTTATTGTACACAGTTTATTACATATAGTTTGTTGTATACGTTATTCTCTATGCCCTTTGAATAATACATTAGCTAAAATACTCTGAAAAGATGAATAATCTCTTTAAAATACTGTATAATAGTCAGAAGAGAAAAATAGCTTGATTTATCCATAAGAACTTGAGTTACAACTAAAAGGGCACTTTTCACTATTAACTATTACATATTAGCATCTAAGTTTTTAGTCAGGTCGTTTTTAGCTCTTCCTAAATACACATTGGTGCATATTCTACTTTGATTTCCTGAAGTTGGGGATCAAGTCTTGAAGCACAGAAACTAACACATTAAAGACTTCAAAGAGCTAGACACAGTGGCTCACACCAATAATTCTAGCACTTTGGGAGACTGAGGCAGGAGGATCATATGAGCTTGGGAGTTCAAGACCAGCCTGGGCAACAGAGTGAGACCACATCTCTCCAAAAAATTTAAAAAGTTAGCTGGATGTGATGGCATGTTCCTGTGGTCCCAGCTACTTGGGAGGCTGAGGCAAGAGTACTGCTTGAGCCCAGAAAGGTTGAGGTTATGGTGAGCTAAGATCATGCCATGGCACTCTAGCCTGGGTGACAGAGCAAGACCTTGTCTCAAAAAAGAGAAAGAAAACCTCAAAGAGAATGTTTGATATATAAAAATTTTACTAAAACTACCAATGGAAACAAAAATTAATGGATCAATATTTTTCACATATTCTTCAATAAAGTTGTCTTCAATAGAAGATTATATAGAGAAGAGCAACAGAAAAAAAGAGAAAGGAACCATGAAATGAAGTTCTCTCTTTCCTGTGGCCAATTATGAACCACTGATAGACATTGCTTCAAATAGATTGTTAAAAAATATGTTCATTCCTATGTATTTTTTTCTTTGCTAATTTCTACCTTCCTTCCTCCCTTCTTTCACTTCCTTTCTTCCTTTTCCTTCGTCTCTCCATCCCTCCTGCCATTCTTCAATAGTGCTCACAAACCACTCTTTAGTGACAAGAGCTGACACTCTTTTATTGGATTTGGGGTCTGATTTATATAAAAGGATCAGCAGTGCCCACCCACCTCTCACTCACAATCTGCTACTATTCTAGTCAGAAATCGTCTCTGTTATTCCGTGGGTGGAATGGAATTTCTCCTCTTCTCCACATAAATTCCCTATCTTCACAGCACAGTCACAATCCAACTGGAAAGCAGGTTATCTTCTTCCCACCTTACTTTGAGTTGATTGTTATAAAATATCAAAAATTAGTACAAAACACTTAAACTGCTTTAGAGACCTTGAAAGAAATATTAAACAATTATTTAGTTAAAAATAATTGCTTAACTGCAATGTGTCAGGGAATCAAATGCCACTAGGCAGAAAAGTAACTGCTTGGGAATAGAACCCCTGTGAAAGCCAAGCAGAGGCTGGTAGAAAGTGGGAAGCAGATGGCATGGCCACTTTAACCATGCACCTGTACCATGGTTCAGAGCCTTTCAAGGCAGGCCACGGAGGAGAGGAATGAACCCCATTTTACAAATGGAGACTATGAACATTAGAGAGAGTAAACGGCATTCCCAAAAGTCAGAGCCCTGATTTGTGTCCAGGTCTTCAGTTCCCCAAACAGCCCTACCACATCACAGTTGTACGCTGCCGCTTTTTAAGGGTCTGCTCCAACAGAAAAGATCAAATCACCATCCACTTGTGCATTTCTCTGCCTCTAGACTTTTGGACCGATGAACTGCTCTCTCTTCACTTTGTTCCATGTGTCTAAATTCCACACATTCTTCAGGGAGAAAGCCGAGTCTCACCTCTGCCACCTGTCTTTCCCTAGGACTTCATTGCTTTATATTCTTCCCTCATCGTGCCTGGGGCACTCACCTAGCAAGGAACCACAAGTGTGGATTTGACTTATGACTGACTGTAAGCTGGTTCAGGGCAGGAGCTGTAGGTTCCTTGAAGAGCACAGGACCCATGTGTCAATGGAGTGGTATACCACAAATCTCAGATGATTTTAGGTATGGAAGAGGACCTTGTGAGAAGAAAAGAAAACACTGAAAATCAGAGAAACCAAGAAGCCACAGAGCCCCACTAAGTACACACTGTCAACTAAGACAGACTATCAGGTAGGAATGTTGAGGAAAATGTTCAGGGGCAAATATTCTAAGACACTAACTTAAGAATTCACTGTCAATAAACTGTTCTCTCTGTAAAACTCTAACACTTATACTGACATCTTTATCCCACACAAATATATTGCCTAAAATCAACAAAACTTTCCCTAAATGATTATTCCCAAGCAATTAGTAGCTTCCTATTAACTGGTTGAATTTTGAGAATTTAACCTGGAAATTTTATTAGGATCTGAAATTTTCTTTTGGGTGATTTTTTTTCCATTGTGGTCTAAATTTTCCAATTTTACGTACCTATTTAAATCGATATTTCAATGCTTATGTAATATTTAAGGACTGCATTATTTTTCAATTTTTTCCCATAAAATACTAACAGTCTTCTCTTGCAATTTTAAAGTATCTATAATACATATTAGCTGTATGGGGTATCCAATTTATTTCCTTTCTCACTGAATACAAGAAGAAAGTTTTCACCAATTTTCTAAAATTGCAATTGCCACACAGCCATGACTAAATATGCCACAAATTTACACAACACTTAGAGAGCCTGTCCTGTGTCTGCCTTTCCGATATGCCCCAACCATTATTTTACTGTTATATGAAACGAATTTGTTTTGAAGAGCTTCCGACATCTCTCTAGTTTGCATTGTCCTTCTTCCATGTCTGTGTATTGTTCGCAGGCAGGGAATCTAATTCCCTAGGAAGCATATTATCTGAAACTTACAATCTGTATATGCCACAATGTTTAATTTTTTTCTAAATTTCCTCCCATCCTCTTTGTCAATACTTATTTTTAAAAGTCATTATTGCCTTCCAGCTGTCCAAATTTTCTTCTCATTTTTCTCTTAAAAACTGACTTAAAGCAGGAAGTCAATATCTCAGCCATCATTAATTTCATGCCCTTCTCTCACTTACTCAGTAGTCTTTTTCTCTTGAGGATCACTTTTTTTCCCTGATACATTTATAAAAGACCTCCTTACTCCATTTAACCTCTTTTACTAGCAATATCTCATTTCCCAGTTTCGCACTCCTTATCTTTTCTTTAGTAACTTTAAGTTGTTCTGTCTATTTTTATATAGTTCTTGCCGTCTCCACTCTCAGGGCAATTGTCCTGTTATGTACGGATCTTGAGCAGCCACTGAGGATAACAGACTGTCTTTTTACTAGACTCCTAGAGGCAGAAGGGCCCTGCAGTCCCTGTGTACTGCCCAGTTCTCTCACTTTGACCGTGAAATGGAGGCTGTTACACTTTCATTATACTGTCTTAGACTACTTCACACCTGTCTACAATTGTGAATCTTCATACTTACTCCCTTTGCATCATCCATATTAGATTTCCTTCCAATCTCATGTTTTCCAGTGAGGAATAATACTTTGTGGTGCCGTTATCAATGATCACATTTCTAAATAGGCCTCAGGAAGGATGGACTTGATTTACTCTATTAAGGCCTGGTTATTTGCATACTGTTAAGTCGTTTGTATGCTGGCAGATCCTAGAACCCGTTTCAGAGACTTCCCATAGTTCTCTCTTAATCACAAGGTGTAGCTTATTTTCATTCTCTATAAAATTTTTTTTTATTTTCCTCTCTCACACCATTCTCTGCCACTGGAAATAATACATACTAACACAAGCATATCATTGCAAGATAGTCTCTACCTTCCGAGCTAATGTTCTCTTTGACATAATTCATCATCCTCTCTGATTTTTCGGAGCTGGTGACAATGGTGACACCCCTAATATCTGAATGATGTCCTTCATAAATATTTTGCTGAATGATTGATATCTCCTCTAGTTATGTTTCTCACACCTCTTCCCCTCAGCATATAACAGATGGGATTCCATCACAGAAGCAGATGTTATGGAAAGAGTATCAGGGGCCCAGAAGCCCTAATTCTAGCCCCAGCTCTTCCATTAACTACCTCCACTGTCTCCACTAAACACTTAACCTCTCTGGGCCTCCATTTCTATGTCTGTAAATCGAAGTTGAAAACATCTTCTTCATGGAGTACTAAAGCGATCAGAAAAGATATATACAGAAAATGTTTCCTACTATAAAGGAGTTTGATACTTGAATTTTTTGTATTTCTTTGCCAAATTGTGCTAACTTTTTATAATCAAATTAAATATGCATTATTTCTGTTTCACCCCTGTCACCTATGTGCTTTTCATAACAATGAGCAAACAAACACACTTTTAGGAAGGTCAGTTTCAATGTGAGAAATTCCTCATGGTGAATTTTCAGTGGCTAAACAAAAGGATAATTTTAACCACTCCCACCTCACTCTCAAACCATGTCTCATTAGCAACCACATTCTCTCCATTTATTTGTATAAGTTAGGAGAGGCCCTGCAGGGAGAAGCAGAGCTCTTGTTTGATTTTTGACTGGGCTTCATTCATTGAAGTAAGGTGTCAAGGCTGCCTGTGGATCTGGAAAGCATTTTGGAAGTAAGAAGCAGACAAATGTAAATCTTTTAAACCCCTATGATAAGCAAACTCTCCTCAGTTCAACATATAAATATAAACACTAAATCAAATCAGATGCTTATACATTTTGTAATCCTATCATAAAACATTTTGTTTTGACAGCTTGGTAATGTAAAGTAGAAACACCGACAGCCAAAAGAATCAGCTTCTTTGCCTGCCTACTACCTGAAGGTCTAGTCTTTCCTGTATATAAATAGGGAAAAAAAATGTATGTTTATGTAAAGGGAAACACTGATTTACTAGAACTGATTGCTTCATAGTCTAATTACTTTTCAACTGGCTGTTCCAAATTAAGATGTCATTGATGGCTTTTGGTGATATATTTTATTTTAAGCAAATTTATTCTATAATAGAGAACATCATAATGGGAAACAGAGTTCCTACTCTTCCCTCCTCTTTGTAGCCTGATATCTTGACAAGTAAATTAAATTTAGCAGTTAAAATGCTTCCATTAGTAATTTTATTAAGTTAATTAAAGAATCTCTCTTTCTGAATTTTAACTACCTTCCTTTCAGAACCATGTTGATTTCTTTTTTCTTTTTTTAATTTCATGTATTTAGGGACTGCAATATATTCTAGGACCAATCAACAACTCTATCAGTATTGTATTCCTGTGGCCGAGATGCTACCAAGCAAATCAAGGAAAGAGCAGAAATAGCCTAACAGTCTTTGAAAGAGATGGTCTGCTTCATCCACAGAAGAACTAGGGTTTTAATATGTTCTTTTTAAAAAAGAAAGAGGAAAAAGAACGTAGAGGAAAAAAGGAAAAGGAAAATATACTTTTGAGAATATCTATGTTTTTTGTAAATGGCAGAACTACTAACTAGTGTCGCCATACCTAAAGGATAAATTGTAAGTCGTTCAAGTAGGTTCAGTGATAAATGGGAAGAGGAAAAAAATCCAACCCTTTTTCTTATTCAGTAATACAAGTATGCAAGTAGTACTGATCAAGATACTGAAGTTGGCAAAGCTCATGTTAAATGAAATCTTGGGCCCTCTCCAGGGAGTGGCGTTTTAAAATAACCTGAATATTTGTAAGAGACTTAGGGTGAAAACGAGTTGTCTCATGGCCCGTTGCCTGTTTCTTGTGGGAGGTGTTCTTCAACTCAGGAATTATAGAAAGTATTTTTGGAGCTGGAAGGCAGCATAGAGGAAGTTTTATCTTATCCTTTCATTTTAAAGATGAGGAAACTGAGGGCCAGGGATTAACAACGTTGCCACCACCAATAATAATCATAGCAGCTGTAACAATGGTGGCTAATATTTATTGAGCTTGAAGCTGTGAAATTTGCATACAACATTTCATTTAAAAGCCCCACAAGGGAGATTCTTCTAATGTCCCAACTGTACAGATACAGGAAACAATGCCTGAAGAAGGTTAAATAACCTGTGCAAAACCTGTGACTCCCTAGTCCCATATCCCTAATTAGTGCCCATCATTACTTTAGATGAATGACTTGGGGTCCTGCAACTAGTTAGTGATTCCTCCAAGGCTAAAGCTGAGGGCAGCTGCTTCTTAGCACTGCACTTTATAAAACTAGGCCATATGAAGAAAACTGTAAAACCAATGGTCAAGCAGAGGCTTGGGCATTGAGAAGACAGTATGATTTCTTTTTTTAAAAATCCCATTGCCAGAGTACCCAGTGAGATAGTTGCTTTGTGGGTGAAACCTTATCAAAGGCTGCACCCATGTGTTCAGACCTGAAGTGACATTTCATTGAAAATTGGGGGATTCTATCCTTTACTCATTCATTGAGGAAATAAAGGAAAGCCAAAAATATAGTCCATGGCAATTACTATTAATACCTCCCATCATCTCTCATTTTCTAATACCCTGCTTTTCTGAATAGCTCACTCTGTGAGCTCACATGCTCACTGTTCGAACTCCATCATCTCTTCCCAAATCACTCCCACCATCTCCCAGAATTCTCATGCCACATCCTCACTCACTGGAGTCTCTCCACACATACACCTCAGGTATCAGCCACCCCACCCACTTCTGCCTTTTTATTCTGGAGGATTGATTGCCTTTCATTGCTATATGCCAAACTCACTACTTTGCTCATGAGAGTAGGTCATCATGGCTTTTGTTCCTTCTATTCTTCCCCAATTCTTTAGATTCTGTTTCACAAACCCCCCAGAATAAATCTGGCAACTCATAGGCCTATTCAAACAGGACAAAAAGGTGAAGCCAGAACTTATCTAATAGGCCAGAAGAGAGAAACAAGTGAGACTGAGGTATTAACTGCATGTGTAAATATATATATATACACACACACACACACACATATATACACACACACATGCACACAGTATACATGTGTATGTGTATGTATAAACACATACACATGCACATATTCGTTTTTCCCTCTTTTCATACTGAAAAAAGCTAAGATGGCAAGTACCTACTCCAGATGACCTTTTTATATTCTGGGGAGCCCAATTCACTTTCTGTATATTTTTTTCTCAAACATCAAGATAAAAAGGATTTAAAGGCTTTATTGCCTTTTGCACCTTTGATCTTTTGTAATCAGGAGGTAGGTTTTCAAGATGGTGCACCAGAATTTCTGAAGCACAATAAACTATCAAATGTCCCCAAGGATGCTTTCCATGGAGGATGTTTCCTTTATTAAGCAAGCCCACTCCTCCAAAATGATGTTTATAGGAAGAATCTAGCATTCTGCAACATTTCTATAATTGAGAGCTAGACAGATAAGCCCAGAATAGCCTGGATCATTCAATTTTTTTGCTGATTATATAAAAGATCCTCTGTCTCTGGCCTTTACCTGAGAAAGAATGTTACCTTAAGCCCAGAAGAATATTATATATATATATAGCCATAAAGAAAAGATGTTTTCATTCAAAATTTACCTCTTAACTTGCTTCACGTCCTGCTATTCACATTGCAGCTACTCTTTGGTGAAGACCTTTTTCAATTATTTTGGGGAGCTTGTTGTTTTTTAATGTAGAGTTCAAATCCTGTAGTGAAATCTGTTTCATATTTGTAATCAGTTTTCAGCTCCTGGAAGAAGCCCAAATTGGTAAGTCCTTGTAAGTGAAAAAGAAAAAAAAACCAGAATGTAGTTATGCAACCTGAGTTTATAGACGATGAGAGAAGATAACTCAAAGAAGGACTGGCAAAAATAAACATTATGTCCTCTCCTTCCATCCCAGACATTCTGGCTCAGACTTCAACCTGGATAGCGATCAATTAAATGTATAGAACCACAAAAGAGCCATCTGGATCCTGAAATTATGTGGCAAAATCTCTATTATTTGTCACGTAAAAGGAAGAATATGTGCTTTTGAAATAAAACACCAAAGAAAGATGGACTGAGTTTGATGCAGGAGTAGATGTAGCTGGCCACAGTTGTGAAAGATTTGATAAGCTTCTTCTTACTTGTCCTTCACCCTGGAGGCTTCTGAAGAGGCCTGAATATCTGGCTTAAAGTGAGTGATGCTACTTGAAATGAAAAGCAAGGAGATTGCAAATCACTCTTCTGCACAGGCTTGGAATAAGCTATGGCACGGCTGATGGACAGATTCAGGTATTTAAGTGAGTGTGATTTCCAAGCAACAATTTCTAAACCCTACACTGTCATTGACCTTCATCACGCAATTGGACATGTTTATGAAGGCGCACGTGGTAGAATGAAATGCACTGGGAAGAATACTGAAGTCATTTCTCAATAGCCCAGCAATATTACTGCAAAATGAAGCCACATTACCCCAATCAACAGTGGAGTCCAGTCTCACACACTTCCTCTGCTTAACAGTCTGAGTCCACTCTAGGAAAGGACCTTTCCATTTCAGGAATGCAGCTCTGGGTTTGGTTGGAAGAAAGCTAATGAGGTAGGTAATCCAATGTGTGTGCTCAGGTAAATTCAACACCCATGTAAAGACTTGAATAAATGGCACCAGACCATACTTTTATCTTTTCCATTTTTTTCCTCTCTTTCTTTTCTTTTTTTTTTTTAGGCATAGATCTAAGGAAGATGAAAACTACCTAAAAAACAACTTTTTTCCTCTGTGATCTAATTGGACAGAAAGCAAAAGCAAAGTACCCAATCAGTCAGCAGTCATTTAAACCAAACATATCTAACTGTATACTTAAAAATATGATCTATAATTTTCTGTTTAATTAAATTGCTAAGTCTTCTGTAAAGGTTAAAATCTTCTCTTGCACACCAATGGCACATAATCTTCAAATTTCCTGCTTTTTCACTAACATTCAAGATCTTTACTTCTGCAAAAATTAAAAGCAGAATTTATTTATTTATTTATTTATTTATTTTGAGGCAGAGTCTTGCTCTATCACCTAGGCTGGAGTGCAGTGGCCCAATCTTGGCTCACTGCAACCTCTGCCTCATAGGTTTAAGCGATTCTCCTGTCTCAGCCTCCCTAGTAGCTGGGATTACAAACATGCACCACCACCCCCTGCTAATTTTTGTATTTTTAGTAGAGATGGGATTTTGCCACCTGGAACAGGCTGTTCTCAAACTGTTTACCTCAACTGATCTGCCCACCTCGTCCTCCTAAAGTGCTGGGACTACAGGCGTTAGCCACTGCACCCAGTCAAAAGCAAAATTTTTTTATTTCTAGGAGGCACCCCTAAAAAAGGTTATTGCAAATTAAATCAAATATTTTCATTGAACTTCCTCTTGAAGCTTTTTAGAGAGAAACTCAAAATCTTACTAATAATGAAAGACTCTTTTTCATGATTCACTAAAGCAATTGCTGTCTCTGATCCAATCCCACTTTCTCTCTAATGTCCATCAGATACATTTCTGGAGAATTGGCTTCATTTGCTCCTAACGTTATATTCTGTGATATATATTTCATTTATATATATATTCAGTTCTACTTAGTCGAGTCTATTTCCATTTGAACCATTGGTAAAATGCCAGTGTTGATAATAGCCATTAGTTAGAGCACAGAAATCTATAATCATAGCCATTCCATCTGTTGGCAATTTAGTGGTGAAATTTTTCACATAGTGATTTATATACATATCTTCTGACTATAAGAAACTCCAAGGCAGACATCATCTTATTCATCTTTAAATCACTACAGCAACTACCATATTATTTGGTATATTGGTCTTAAATGGTGAAAATAATTGAATGAATGAATAAATCAGGGAATTAATATTTAAATGTGGACACTGATTATTTATGCTATAGTCATACCACACTGAGAACTGCCTGGAAGAGTTTTCAGAGAGAGACAGAGAAAACTTGGCTGACTATTCTTGGAGAACACGTTGACTGTTTGTTGGATGAAGATAGTTCACCAAGAAAGCAGATTTTGACCCTTCAAGAACTTGAATGTGATGATGAGTTTATGACAGTTCTAAAAGCCAACATACGGTCGGTGGCCAGATTGTGGTTCTGGACTCAGAGGCTTCCATTTGGAAGGCAGACAAGCATTTGAATTATGGGTCTAATGAAAGTGTCAATAACAATTCTGTTACTGGAGGAGCCGTAAAACCCTGCTTAATGAACTAGGCAGGGACACAAAAACACAATGGTCTAAAATGTACTGTATGAGAAAATGATAATTAGCCCAGATTTCATGTACAAGATAAAATGCATAGGGATGATATTACCACTGAGCAATATTATAGCCCTTCAGGGGACTGTTTTGTTAACAGGGTTTGGCTCAGCTTTTTCTATCCTCCTCGTATGAATGGAGATGCACTATACAATCATGAGCTGTGAGTTAGGGAAAGAATGTCAGATGGTAAAATTCCTATCATAGATGCTGACAAACATCTAAAATTCAAGACAATAAGAGGGTTCTGGTCTCATTAAGGCTTCACTCTTCTTTGGGAGGCTTTAGGCAACAGGAGATGATAAGCCAAATTGTTTCTCACAGAAAAGGGACAGGTATTAAAGAGAAGGTGATTCTCTAATCTTGCAGTCTTCTTTACTAGACTGCCAAACTCAACCAGAAAAGGAAGGCAAGATAAGGCCAGACCCATAGTAAGCAACTGGGCAAGAGCTACTTACTTCCATGCTATACTCAGATGCTACTCAGGTTGCCCTGAGCACAGAGGAGAGCAGTAACCTTAGAGACAGGGGGTTGAGGTTTTAATCTTAGCTCTGCACTAACTCTGAATTTGAACTTTCTCATTTCTTAAAAAGGAACAGAGGCAGAGGTGGATTAGAATGGTGCTTCAAAAAATTTAAGTGGTATAAAAATCACCTGGGTATTTTGCGAAGATACAGATTTTGATTCAGTTGGTCTAGGGTGGGCCTGAGATTCCACATTCTGAACAAACTCCTATGTTACGTGAATGCTGCAGACTCATAAACCACAATCTGAGGAAGAAGTGACTAGCTCGTATCTCCCAACTTGAAAACTCCATGAAACTACCAACATAAATAATAATCTATTTGCTATCAGTTACTACAAGCGGGAAGAGACAAACAATTACTGAGTTTTTGGTGTCATCAAAGCAAACTTTTTAGCTTTGTTTTTGTCTTGTAAATCTAAGTAAGCTGCTTTATCCTAGTTAGAAACTAGGAATGCTCTGACCTTTACAAAAACAAATTTGTCAGGAATTTTTGGTGGTAGATTGTTAATACTGTTAGACTAGTTAAATAATGCTTTTGGATCAATGTGTTTTATGACTAAATGGATTGCATGTAGAAACTTAAAATGGGGTAAACTATAGTGACCATGAGTTAAAGTAGTGTATCTACATCTATTAATAATAAAATAAAGACAGAGGGGCTCAAATGGTGTGATGTAAGGCATAGTTACTTGAACACAACAATATGTTAATGTAAGCATAATAGCTATAGGATGACATGAGTTGGGTATGGCTCATACCTTGCACAAACAGTATCCTAGGTGTTCAGCCTGTTAAAGGTAACTTTGAATGCTATAATCCACTGGGTTCCATCAATAGATATTTTCTTCCCTTGCTCAAGTTTGATTTTTAAGATGGCACATGTACATGGGGAAAGGAAGAATACTGTATGAATCCATGGCATAAAGAACTGTTTCACAGATCTGCAGACAGGGATTTTAGAAGTTAATAGAAATTTTCTTCATTGTGTCAAGTACAGTATCTGACACACAATAGGAGCTCAATTAATGTCTGTTAAGAAAAATGATCTGAAAGCAATAAACAACTAAGCTGTAAGAATGAAATTAAATGAAAGTTCATAAAATCTTCAATAGTGTAAGGGGCCATAAGTTTGGAAGACAAAAATTGGAGACTTGTGTCCTTGGTTTTAAAAAAATGAGAGGTCTTTCTCTCCCTCAACTCCTTAAAAGGAGAACTTTGCCTAGAAAAGAATTGGCAAATTAATCTCAGAACAAGAATTTAATAAGCTCATATAACATGCTTTATGCTTCATATAAGCTGCCTCTTTTACCCCCTTCAACAACCCTATAAAGTAATTATTATTATCCTCATCCCCAGGTGCCTCAGATGCCACAACTAGTAAATGGCAGTACTAGGGTTTCATTCTAGTTTATTTGACTTAGAAATCAGCCCTCTTCAGACAGCTTGTAATACAGTCAGGGTGGGGAGGAGAAGGGACAAAATATTTTTAAAAGAAAGGAAAGGGAATATATTTTTTAAAGTGCTAAATTTTTGAGACTATGAATTGTAAAGAAATTAAGAGAGGAGACTGGGTGCAGTGGCTCACATCTGTAATCCCAGCAATTTGGGAGGCCAAGGTAGACAGATCATGAGGTCAGGAGATCGAGACCATCCTGGCTGGTAAAACCCCATCTCTCCTAAAAATACAAAAAATTAGCTGAGTGTGGTGGCACACACCTGTAGTCTCAGCTACTTGGGAGGCTGAGGCAGGATAATAGCTTGAACCTGGGTGGCGGAAGTTCCAGTGAGCTGAGACCGTGCTACTGCACTCCAGCCTGGCTGACAGAGTGAGATTCCATCTCAAAAAAATAAATAAATAAATAAAATTAAGAGAGGAAACTCACTGAAGACTTGAGTCAAAGTTGGTTTCACAGAGAAAAGCTGGAAGTGGGCCCAATGTTCATTCATTCATAACATACTTGTCTGGCCCACATGGGAAGAAATTTGGATAGACAGTAAGGTGAGAAGATAAAATGTTTTGAAGAAGGAAAATAATAGTGTTTGATTTTGAGAATAAAAGGGTCAGAAAGATTCTGCAATGTGAACCAGGAAAAGCAACATATCAAAAACTATTTTTCATTTTCAGTATGTATCAGGCACTCAAAATATATACTGCCAATGGGTTGGAAAAAGGGGAGCATGTGTTGCTAAAATAATCTAAAGGCAAGTCCTGAATAAGCTAAAACCTCCAGCCAGACAAAAGCCTATTTGTAAATTATACCACTTAATTTTTCAGGTCATGATTGCCTGTCTCTGCGAAGCGGTTAATGACATTCTCAATTAAGAGTTTGCTATAAAAATGAATGAATGAAGTATTTCAAAACTGCTATGAGATATTAAAGATGAGTCACTTTTAAAAAGTGGTTTTGTTTCCTGTATTCTGGATAATGCATTTGAGAATGTAGTTTCCAGCCTCACCCATCACCCTATTGTGAAATCAGATTGAATGACTTTCTGCTCTTAGAATGATCACTCATTCAAATGCATTCAATAAATAAAGCCCAAACACAATGAAGCACTTTTCCTAGAGCATCCCAAAGAGCTAGGGCCTGGTCTCTCTCACTGTATGAGGCTGAGATTGAAGTAAATAAAGCATTCCCCCACACTGACTGCATGATATATAGTGACTTACTGTTTTCTAAGCTTTTACAGGTACATTATCTCATTCGATCCTCCAATGACCTCATAATAAACATGCTGTTGGTTTATTATCCCCATTTAACAGATGTGGAATAGAGAGCTCAGAGTAATCAGTGATTTTCCCAAAGTCACACAGCAATCCAAGAGGTGCTTTAAATCTTCTCGACATCCTCCCTCTCCAGAAGAGGAAACATATCTTAAGTATAAAACAATGTAATTAGTACCATTACCAAAACTGGAATAGTAGAAATATTTAATTCATTCAGATGTACTTCTGGTGATTTTGTAAATACTGAGGTATTCATTTTCTACCTTCTGAAATTCTGTGAATTCTACCCTGGACAAAAGGTCATCCAAACATGATCCTTGTTCAGAGTTATGGAAATGTATGCAGCCTAAAAGAAAATGGGCCAAACGCAGAGTAAAAATATCCATGTAACTCCCAGTGCCATTTACTCTTGCTGCCTCAAATCCTTTTTGAAATTAGGCAGGTTATAAATCATAAAAAAATATAAAAATGTAAACTCTTGTCCTAAATTCAATTATCATATATCAGAGAAGGTCATGAGTGCAGTAGGTTGGAGAGCTAGTAAAATGAGACTAAAATAGGCATGGTAGGCAAGTCGGAGAGAGAGAGAAAGAGAGAGAAAGAGAAAGTTTTAAAAAGTAAAAAACTTTTCAATTTACATCTACAGAGCAGACAAAAAATTATCTGAAAAATAGAAAATACAGTTTTTCCCCAAATCCACATCCAGAAGTTGATATGGAGAATAATTAGGAGAGAGGAGACCAACTTCTCTTAAGTCAATCTGAGGTCAGAACTGTACAGAGGAGCAGTCTAAGTGTACCTAAGAATTGAAAAGGAAAAAGTAGAAAGATACTAAAAGCTTTGTCTTCATGGAGGGAAGGGGTTAACCCAAAATGAAGGGGTAGCTTCATTTTCTAACACTGCCTTGCAAACACCATTTCTAAACCAATCTGGGCCAGCCATCTCTTGTCCTCATTCAAACACTCCTTTGCTTCTATCTTCAACGTGCTGTGGGATCATCTGTTCAGCGTAGACCTCTCTGGAAATTGCAGATCTACCACGCTGGCTGCGCTCCCACATCCAGATGTTGAAAAGGTTTGTTGGTTCTTGAGACCCTTTTCCTCCAAATGTCTAATTCCTTTTTCTCCTAAATTTTATGGTATATTTATTCACCTATGTCTAATTGTGAATAGCTTCAGAGTTTCTGAAAACCAGAGTTTGTTTATTCGAGTCTCCTAATTTATGAGTCATGGAACTGGGGGAGCCATAATTATCTAAGCTGATATTTGAAAAACTGCATTCTTTTAAATGCTCCTAATAACTAATCCATGTAATAAAATCTCCCAAAGCACTAGCCTTTTTTCTTCTTCACTAAAAACAAGACACAAAAGTCATGATTCCAGGATTTATTCTTCAAAAGGTAAGGTGACACTGAACCAAAGTTAATTACCTGGTATTTTTAGGGATCAGGAAATATATTTCTAGCAACATTTCTCCCTACATTCAGACTTAATTTTAAGCAAAAATAATATATTTGTTCATGACCCATGCTATACAACTACTTTGCATAAAAAGCCTTGTTGAAGGTCTTTAAGCTATTTTAAGTGTTATGACCAGTGTCTTCAGGCATAAGATTTTGTTTAGATAGCACAAGACCTTTCTTGTTGATTGAAACCTGGCTTGATGCCTCTATACATCTAAATAATTAGAAAAAAATACATTTAAATGAGAAGCAGATGCTGTTTCCAGATTTCTATTTTCACTGTACAGAATAAATAGAAGCTTTCATCTCTGCATTTACTCTTTGGATATGGTGCATACCACATGAATCATTATTTAAAGCATAGGGTGTTCCTTTCACAAAGGTAAAGGAAATAGGGGACCTCTGGGGTACTCATTTCTCTGAAACATTTTTGCTCCAAGAAAACTAAACAGGATTATTTATTCTCCTTTACTCTTTCATACACTTCCATGTCTGGTACTAAGCCAGTAGATCCAAATAGAATGGGGGAAGGCTGTGCTGAATGCAAAGATGGCAGGCCCTGCTGAAGATCAGTAGCTTGTAATTGGCAACAGACGACAAACATACTGCAAATGTTCAATGTTCATCTTATCAGATGCAAAACCAATTAAGAAGAAACTATACCAAGGCAAGGGAAAATAGAGGACAGGACATCACAGGGTACCTTTGAAAACAGAGGGTAGTTTTCTCGAGCTTCTCTACCTGCCACTATGTCAACACTCTAACAGGTAGAGTACATTTTTAGTTTCTCTTCTAAGTTAGGAAGTTACATACTAGGTTTCTGAGCCAGTTTTAAGTGCTTGAGATGTTTAGATGAAGGAGCTATGTAAACAAAGGGCAAAGGTCTGCAGAACTTGGAAGCAAAGTATTTGTACATGAAATCCACAGATCCCAGAGTCTGGTCTTCTGAGCTGTTAGCTGCAGCGAAACAAGCCAAAGCAGCTACTAAGCCCAATGGGAATTAATAAGCAATGATGCTATAATTAATTTACTGAAATTATTTGTTTACTTTTTCACTCTTGCCACACCACCCCAAAGCTCTACTATTTCTTTTCTAAGAATGTTTTTATTGACCACTATTTTCCTCTAGGTCTAGTACAGTATCTGCTACAGATAAGTTATCAATCAATCAATATTTGTGAACTGACACTATGAATGAATGGATATAATCTGAATGTTTATTCACTGCTCTTAAATAAATATCACAGTTTTATTAGTTGTATAAATATAGAGCAAAAAAATCAAATAGTAGTCACATAAGAAGCACATGCCATGTCTCAGGCATTGTGCTAAGAGTTCTACTTGCACTGTATTAATTTTGACACTCAAAATGATATTAGGAAGTATTATTCTTCTGATTTGTAGATAAACAACCAGAGGCTCGGTTAGGTGAATGGATATTGCTAAGGATCAGCCAGTAAGTGGCAAAACTTCCTAGTCTGTCTTACCCAGTAAGTCTGACATACCCTTTAACCACACCATTATGCTGCCCACTGGATTTCAAAGGTTTTGAAATCTTGTTCTAATACAATGCGTTACAAATTTAGATTGAATGCAGAAAGAAAGAGTAAAAATGTCTACCAATTAATTAGCACTTAGAATGTCAGAAATGGGTTTTCTCTGCACATGCAGTGAATAAACTCTTCTTAGAATCAAACCAATGATCCAAATGAACAATGTGGTCTTTCAACAAAGAGAAAGGTTTGAAGGGTTCAGTCACATGAATTGTGTTGCTGTGAAATAAACCAAGGTGAAAAATTCACCCAGAACTTTTGATCGGAACAGACATTGAAGCAATTCTATACTGTATTTGTACATATGGATCCAAAGAAAATAATACAATGTTAGAAATAGGAATATACATATTACCACTGAGGCCACATATTGAGAGCTGACTGTACACCAAGCCTTATAAGTCCTTTTCTGATAGTTTCTCATTTAATCTTGAAATAACTCCATGAGGTAACCATAATTGAAACCCCCATTTTTCATATGAAGAATGTAAGTAACCTGTCTATGGCCAAGCAGCCAGTGATGATGGAACCAGACACAAAACCAGGTCTGTCTGGGCCCAAGCTGTGTTCTCACCACCACTATGCAGTGTTGCATTGATTTCTACACGATTATGATACCTGTGAGTGACCCTCCAATTTTAGTTTCATAAAATGATTTACATGTATTATAGTTCAGTCCTATTGCCAACATAAGCCGGAGGAAAATAAGCAAGCAATACAAGGAACTTCATTTTGCTGATCGAGAGATGAGCAAGTGTTAAAATTCAATCGTATGCCCCCATAAATCCAGGAGGTTTATTTCCTCAAATTAGAAATATCAAGTTTCTCTTTTATTTTCAGTATATTACAAGGATGAGGAGCTTGCTGTGAAAATATGTCAGTGTTTGTTAATGACAGGCTCCTCCTATACCAGCAAAGATCATAGTACACACTCTCCATTCAATAACTGGTATTGAACATGTCTACAAAGAAATTCTGGTATATTTGCTGGGGTTTTCCTTCTAAACAGACTGTAAATAAAATGGAATGTTTTTTCTGGCAGCATTTTCAACCCTCGGCTACTGGGTCTGTATGAAACCTGAAAATACAAGGGATTTCCATTCATGGAAAATGAGATGAAGGATAAAGCTAAGTGACCTTTTGAGAACACTTTAAAATCATATTCTGTTTATTGAGTTCATGTCTCGGTCTAAGGTTCAGAATGATATTCATTTTGTATGAATATCTTTTTTTCTTAAATCATTGTGAAGAAAATTATAAGTGTATGAAAATATTGTATAAAAGGAAAATATTCATGTGACTGTTTAGGGACCACACATGCTTTTAGCAACTAAGAGATACAATTCTCCCTTTGGATAACTGTAAGAATTAGGGGAAGTCATTTAAATTCTCCAAGCCTCAGTTTCCTTATCACAAAATGTAGGGCTGGATCTAGCTTGTCTCAAAATTACTATGCAATTACAAATCTATGATTCTTTGAACCTATCTTAGATTCAGCAGTTACATGTGCATTTATACAGCAAATGATCACATAAGAACTGCAGAGAGCATCTCAATACATTCCTAGGAAATCATTTGACAATGTAACCAAATAATAAATAGCTATAATAGTCTAACATATATAAGAAGGTAACAAAATTTTTCTACTTGGTACAGGAATGATGATTATCTCAGCCTTTCTAGGCTTTTCTCATTATCCTGAAACATAGGTATCAAGGAAATAGGAAGTAGAAATGCTTCATATTTATTCTTGATGCTGATAACATCTATATTTGACATTCTAGAATAACAACATCTCCAGTAGCAACTAAGATATGCATGTTTCAGAACTGAGAAACTTTTAAAATCCCCTTTTAAGCAATGCAGCCACAGAAGACTCTTAATAATTGATTATAATTGATTTTAACCTTGTCCTAACCTGGGCAAAATGGCAAAGCCAATCATCTTTGTCCAGATGGGGTATGAGAAAAGAGCCCCCAGTCCACATCTTTAAAAGCTCTAGACATGAGCAGAAGATAAAATATTTAGTCTGCCAAAGCCTTGACCTCCCAATTCCAGCCAGTTTTCAACTTGAATTGATTTCCGACAAGGCATCTGGGAGATGATTACAACAAAATGCACTAAAGCTGGGCAGCCTTTATTTTAACATCCCAGCAGCTTAACCTGTTAATAACAGCAATTGTTTTAGATACAATACCAATTTCTGTAACTGACGCAAGAAATGGATAACAGTAGCACAGTCTCCAAGGCAGTGCAACAAAAAAAAAAAAAAAAGAAAAAAAAGCACAGCTGGTCACAGAGGAGGTGCTGGCAGTGTTTTCCAAAGAAACCTCGGTTTTCAGGGACCCAACTCTACAGTCTCAAAAAAGAAAATTCTTAGCAGGAGAAGGTTGCATGTTGAGAGAAACGCTGTGAGCAAAGGGATCTGGAATCACATCTGTGTTCTGCTGATGAAAGCTGAGCTATCTTGGGCCAGTCACTTCACATCTCCATGCCTAACTTGTTTTGTTTGAAACAGTGCTGCCCAATAAAAACACAATGTGAGCTGCAAATGTGAATCCATATGTAATTTTAAATTTTCTAGGAGACACATTAAAAAAACTTAAAAGCAAAATTAATTTTAGTATCTTATTTAATCTAACATATTCAAAACGTGATCATTTTGACATGTGATTAATACAAAATTATTATTTAATATTTAATATTTATTTTTCATACAAAGACTTAAAAATCTGGTGTATAGTTTATACTTATGGCACCTTTCAATTCAGATTAGTCATATTACAAGTGCTCAGTATCCACATGGGACTAGTGGCTACCCTACTGGGTAACACGCCTTTGAAAAAAGTACTACAGATGATTGGGCTAATAATGTCTAGTGTCTTCTCAAACTATATCATGTCATGATGATTCTAAATGTTACTTCTGCTGCTTTTCATTAAAAAAACCAGATATAGGTCAAAAGTATAGACACAGCCTGTTGATCAGTGAGATCCAGATGTTAGAGTGGGGCCGTAAGTTTGAAGTTACCAGGCAGTGAAGTCTGTGCTGATGCATGGACATGGTTTTAACCCTATCCCTGGTCAGCTGTGCTATACCCGTTTGTCATAAGTAACATAGAGTAGGTAGACACAGTGGGTGGCTGAATAAAATTTCATGACATAGCCCAGCATGTTCTATTAAAGGAAATGATAAACATCCTCAGTGTTTTTTGAGCACTATTCAACATGTGTCATTCATGTTGAATATACAAGATCATTTAATCATCTCAACAACCCTTTGAGGTGGGAATTATTAACCTTATTTAACAGATGGGGACTGAGCCTCAAAGAAACTAATTAGCCTTCCCAATGTCAGAGTCCTAGAAAGTATTTTGTGTGGATTTGAACCCAGCCTTTTTAGAGCTTGAGGCCAGTCTCTTGATCACCATGATGTGATGCTTTCACATGTAGGCAGCATTTGGTCTTCTATCTGACTCCTACAAAGGTTTCCCAAATTGAAGATATTATAAAGCAGAGGCTATAGAAAGCCTAAAGGTGTTGCTTTCACTTTTTAATGACCTATAAAGTCAGAAATATACAGTAGATAATAACAGTCTAATAAACATATACCCCCCCCTTCTCTCCTAGTCATTAATACCTACAAGAGAGAAAGAAAAAAGGAAGAGGAAAGAAGGAATAAAAGAAACAAGAAAGAGGAAGGAAGGAAGGAAGGGAGGGAGGGAGGGAGGGAAAAGGAGGGATTCCCCAAGCACTGTGACATTTCAAAAGAGCCTCAAGTCTCTGGCCAGACAAGCATGTCAACATTTCCCTACCTTAAACACGGGCTGTACATCCATGATTAAAATCATAATTGCAATATAAAAATTACACTGTCTGGCAATTAAAAACATTATTCCTGATGAAATGTGGAAGAAACCTCCTTTTCATATTGAATATGCTTATGCTCAGAGACCCATCCTCAAATACAGACTCCTGCCATCTCCTTGTCACCAGACTGTCATAGTTGAGAAAGTTTAAATACCTATATTTTATTTGTTTTTAATAATTTTGCACAACATATTAATTGTTTGATAGTTATTTCTACTTGAGGAAATGGTTGAGCATCAGAAATAAGACTGGATAGTGAGATTTTTTTTCCTGCTGCAATATGTGTTATTATTTTTATTTTCTGGTGTCTGAAGGTATAGAGAGAGTTCACATTGGTAATTTGAAGAGTAAATTGTTTCTTTTGAAAACCTTATTCTAGTGCATTGTTAACTTGATTTAAAACTAACCTTCTGTAGAGGATTTTGGAAAGGGCCTACGGGCCAATCTGAAAGCAGTTCTCTGCAGGTGGGCCATGACAGCTCATCACCTGTGAACTAATCCAAAATCACAAAGTCTAATCACTCTTGTTCATTGTGTCTTGACTTCATGGGCCACTAAAATCATGGCTCCAAGGAGATTTTTCTTCAACTTGGCCAAGCATATGCTAATAGTTTATTCATACAGGATGATAACAGCTTATACTTATTGCATGATTTCTCTGTGCCGAGCACCAAATATGTTTGGGTGATTTATGTGAACTATTCAGTCCTCATTAGATAGGTGCTTTTATCACCCTCTTTTTACAGATGAAGAAACTGAGGACCATAATGCTTATTAACAGTACTAGTCAATACATTTAGTTCCCATTTTTTTCTTCACCTGGTCTTCCAGTACATTTCTTTCTCCTTAGCAACCTCCATCCACCTATAACTACAACCTCATCTAGGCTTTAGTG
This sequence comes from Aotus nancymaae, assembly GCF_030222135.1. Classification (NCBI taxonomy): domain Eukaryota; kingdom Metazoa; phylum Chordata; class Mammalia; order Primates; family Aotidae; genus Aotus; species Aotus nancymaae. The sequence goes on along the minus strand of NW_026988471.1, from coordinate 57,629,381 downwards.
TCTCCATTATTCTTGATCCTAATCACAAAGTTATCTGTTGGCAGTAGAGAACTGGTTTATGTATTCCGTCAGTTATTTATTACTGCATAATAAACAACTCTGTGTATTTGTGGATTAAATTCAAGATAATTTGATGTGCATTTTATCACAATTTTAATTTTTAAAAAATTGAAAGTCCTAAGTAAATAAAAACAAGTTTACTTACTTAGCATTTTGTGGGTCAACTATTTAGCTTGAGCTCAGCTATAGAATTCTGCTAGTTTACCAATGGGTCACTTATGCAGCTATAGCTATCTGGTGGCTCAACAAGGACTGGGTAATCTAAGATGGCCTCATTCACATGTCTAGCACATGGTGCTATCTGTCAGCTGGGCCACCTGTTTCCAGCAGACCGTGCTTCTTTACATGGCAACGTTGCTCCGAGTCCCAATCTGCAAATATTTTTAAAGCCTCTGCTTGCATCACATTTACTGGTCTTCTGGGCCAACACAAGTCTCATGTTTAAGCCCGGGATCAAAGTTAGAGGAAACTACACAAGGGTATGGGTCGATAACAATCTAACATAATAAGCACCTAAGATATTCTTCCTTCTCTTTCAATATGATCTAAACAACACAAGTCTAAGAAGACTGGATAAGAGAAGGAAATCCAAATTTCCCAATAAGCCAAGAATATATCAAATTCTAAATTTGGCCTTCAGTTTGAGCCTCAGATGTAAATGAATACCAAGTCCCATATTTCCACTGAAATATATTTCTTTTCATAGCATGTTTTGAAAAGATGGCCAGCAGCTTTGTATTTAAATGAAAAACAATATTTCATTTGAGGCCACAACAATATTAAATATTTTTTACAAGACTCTACTGGATGATGACAATGCTAATGCTGTATTTTGCCATGGGAACTGTTGTTTTACTGAACCACTAAAATTACCATCAGATGTGCTCATCTTCTTTTGAAGTAATGAACAATGGTATGTCTGAGAGAGAAATTCAAAGTGCATCATTTATCTTATCCTATTTTCAATTAGGCTGAATAAAGTATAAAGTCGGTTCCAAAGTATATCACAGAAACAGGGTAAGTAAATTTATTATACCACTAGAGTGCTAATCTTAGCAGATGGTAGAAAAAATATTTTTAGCATGAAATATGCTAAAGCAATAAATCTGAACAAGGTGGATCTTATCAACTAATATCTCCCCAGTGTGAGGTAAAACTCTTGCATGACAACTCAGCATTCTTATGAAGTCTGGGTGGATGTGGTTAGCTATGGCCCTCAGTGAGAGAGGCAAAAAACAGAAAAAAAATGAGGATCAATTAGGAAAATAACCACACACTCCAGGACACCACAATGACTTTTTTTTAAGAGTGAAATGACAATGTTGTGTTTAAAATTTTCTTGGATTTTATTTTTTTAAATCATGCCTATCCCAGAGCAGGCATGATAGGTCAGTCTTCCATTTGGGAATTTTCCAAATTGGAAAATTTACAAAAAGTCTCTGTTAGTAGAGGTGAGCACAAACAGTCACACATTGGTACTAATCACCAGTAGCCAAGGTATACATCTAAAAGAGAGCCCAGGGAAGGGGCTCTGAAAAACTAGGCTCAGGCACAAGGCACCTGAGTGAGAGCTTCCGGTACAAGGGGTGCATTTGGTTCATGGTTCATCAGAATCCAGCTGCTAAGTCTAAACAGATAGAATAGGTCATTCATTCAGAATAGACAGCATGTGACACTCAAAAGTTCTATTTTCAAAGGAAAATGTGCAAAATGGAAGAGTAAGAGGTAACAGATAATAATGGAAAAACTATGATGTGGCTGAAATATCTGTCTGTGAGGTAGTTGAGCTAGATAATTTTTCAAGGTGACCATAAACTATGTTTTATAGCCATCTTGTACCTGATTAACGTTCATGTCTCAAAGAAGTCATGTGTTCAAGTAGATCAGATTGGTGGTGGGTCTGGGGTCAGAAAACAAGAAATTTATGCTCAGATCTGCCACTAATCTTTCCATGTAGCTGAGCTTATTATATAATTTTTCTGGGCTTAAAATTAATTATCTACAAAATAAGAATTTGGTTTATAGTGTCACTATTCAAAGAATGAGTGTAGAGCGGAAGGAATGAATAAGAATCATTAGAACAAATTGCATTTGAGGTGAGCAAAAACAAACAGAATTTAGTAACTCAGGGTTCTAGGCATTCCTCTTAATCCTGGCAATATATCAAATAATTTGAATTGTGCTTCATTCATTCACTTGAATTGAAAACAAACTAAAACCATTAAGATGCTCAAATATTGAAGAAATTTCATCTGGATAAATTATGAGAAATCATCTTGAATTTATCATACTTCCCAAAGTTTGGTAATAAAGGTAGATGTTGGAAATTAATTAGAGGTTGGGAGAGTTCAGGAGAGAAACTTCTCTGTTTGGTGAGGTGGGGATGAGGGTGAGGGAGTGTAGAAGGCAGTGGGTGGGGAGCTATGTAGGAGGCCACTCCTGATTTTTTCCTCTAATGCTGTCCCCTTCCAGACTCTCTCACCTGAATTTCTGCTGCCTCAGGGTTAGGATATTCAAACACAGAAACAAAGCTCTTGTAGGAGTGTGGGGTTACAGCCTGGAATTTGTGTGTCGCTGTCCGTGGTCCTGATCGTCCTATTGGTAGCTCACAGCTGTTTCTCCTAATCAAGGGACACCACAGATGACTTTTGTCCAGTTTAGCCAAAATGAAAGAAAAATTTGTAAATTAGTCATGGAAGTGAGCGGATCACAAGCTGTAGAAAAAGACTGAGTGAAAGAGACATAGGCGTCAAGAAATAAACAAGGGAGAAAGAAACAAAACAACTGTTGATATAATTTTCAAATAATCTCAGGAGCCACAAATGAAACCACAAATTACCATGGCCAAAACGGGGAACTACTAAAGGAGAGTATAACATGTGTGTCCAAAGCTATAGAATCATAACAAGTCCTGACATAATCAAACACATTTAAGTGAGGCGTGCAGAATGCCAACCTGGTAAAACAAAACTCATTGGTTGAACTATGCCGAACAGCTCACAGTTTTCTTTGGCTTAATATTTCTACTTCAGGACATTTAGAAATTTTACAGTTTCATCGAAAAAATATAATGGTGACTTATTTTGCACTTCATGTAGCTAATTCCATTCTGTTTGGCAGCTCTACTATGTTTTCCAAACTATCCCTTGAAGAAGTAACAGGTGGAACTGCCCTACATCACCTCTGCTGTGTTTGTATGTGTCAGTCAGGGAAATGGATAACAAAAGAGATCGTTAGTAGTGCTACAATATATACCATTTTTCCATAGCAATAGAATCTTCAGGACTCCACAGAATTAAAATTATATTTCACAGCCTCCTAGCAGTGTGGGGTGGCCACCCTTCTCTCTCTCTCTCAAAGAAAAAAAAAATGTCCTCTGTTTTCTTCTTTGCCACCCTTATTGTATCTTGTAGCCTGCATCATCAATGACGCGGGATAGTATGAGGCTGAGGATTCTAGTCTAGAAGTAGTGAAGTGGTGAGTACGAAAGATCATGAGGGAGCAGAGCACTCATAACAACCCTGGACTTCATTCCTTCTGAATTTCATGTCAAAAAGAGATAAGCATGTATTTTTCTTCCTAAGCCACTGTCATTTTTTTATGTTACTAGCAGCTGAACCTAATCCTAATTAATACACTATTCATCGACATTTGATGAATGCATAGCAAATACTGGCTCATATATACCAAATCAAAAATAAGAAAGGAATCTAAGGAAAAATAACAAACCAACAAGCAAAAGAGTTCCATGAGGTCCTGTTATTTTTACATGAAGGAGGAATCCCCAAATATCTCCAAGCATGGGAACTAAAGTTGCTTTTCACCAAAATAAATAAATGAAATAACCTTTTAAAAATAATTTATTTACAACAAATTTCCTAAGAAAATTCTTCCTCCAAACACCCTTCCCACTCCAACTACTGGCTCAGGAGAAATGCTGGGAGCTTCACAATAAACCTTTAAAGTGGATGACAATGAGAAGCTTGAAGCCACCATCCAATAAAAATGAGTTAGCCACCCTAGCTTTTTAGGTTTCCAAAAAGAGATGTGGGCTCTCCTTTCCTCATGACATAGGTGTACACTATAAGCTGATTTTTTTTTTTTTTGCACAAACTTAGTATATTCATGCAGCATTAAGAGTGGCCAGAATCACATTAACTCTGCCCCTCATGGAAATTGCTGTGAACCTTATTTCCTGCAACTGGACCAACTGTGAATTGTCTTTGAATGTGAAAGATGGTGGTGATCTCTTTGTATGCAGGCAGAATGTGTTTCAAAATGGATAACCAGTTGTGAACAGTTTGCAGAAAAAGCCAGAGTCCCCCTCCAGAGGCTCCTCCCTTCCTTCTTCTTATTGTCTAGAAAATGCCAACAAGGTTTAAAATTAATGGCGACCAATTGAAAAATAATAGGAAATTAAAGAAACATTTATTCCCTGAGAAGCAGCCTTATTTCTTTCACTTTTACCTAGGAGCACAGACAGGTTCTGTCAGCTCTGGTTTTTGTAGAGAGGACAGGAAGAAGAAAAGCCCATTCACAGGACAGAAAACATGTTTTCAGGCACAGGCAATTTTTTTTATTATTTTAAATTTGAAATGAATATAAGACAAATGAGTACCATACACTTTTCTCAAGTTCTGTTAATGTTATTAATTTTAAAATCTGAGATCTTTAGGGTTAAAATCAAACACAAAAGAAATACATGGCATTATTTTATGTACCAAGAACAAAAGTACATAATTCTCCCCATGAGGCTATAAATACTTCAATTCAAATCTACCTGGATACACAAATATTACTAGTAGCCATAAAGACTACAGTCACTGGAACAGGCATCCATGAGAAGATCAACATACTTAGTGAGTACATTTCAGAGCACTAGCTTAATGAGACAGAAGTATTTAGCCTCAGTCCCCATAGAGACCCCTTACTTAATCCATAACTATTGCTCTTCATCAACTGCTTATATTGGCTACAAGAGGAACTGAGAAAGAATGTGTGGATAACTCAGGGTAAAAGTCCCAATGTCAGAAAAACAAGACACAACATATACCCAGTTAATTGGAGTTACTAATACTATCTTCCCTTGTATAAGAGACAAAGATAACTGCTATTAGCCATATGACTTTGCTACCACAGCAGTTTGGTCTGAGTCAACTCCAAAATAAGAGAGGTGGCAGAGCAAGATGGTAGACTAGAAGGCTCCACCAATTATCCCTCCTACAATAACACCAATATAACAACTATCTACATGAAAAAACACCTTCATAAAAACTCCAAATCAGGTGAGTACTCACAGTACTTGGTTTTAACTTCACACTGCTGAAAGAGGCACTGAATGGGTAAGAAAGACAGCCTTGAATCGCCAATGCCACCCTTCCCCATCCTCTGGAAGTGGCTGTGTGACACAGAAATCTCTGTGCTAGGGAGAGGCAGAGCACAGCAATTGTGAGAACTTGCACTCAACTTAGTGCTGCCCTATAACTAGCAGAAAGCAAAACCAGGCTAAAAGCTGATATCCATCCATGAAGGGAGTATTTAAACAAGCTCTAGTCAAAGGGGAATTGCTCATCCCAGCAGCTGGAACTTGAGTTTTTGCCACCATGGGCTAAAGTGCTCTGGAACTCTAAATAAACTTGAAAGGCAGTCTAGCCCACAAGGACTGTAACTCCTAGGTTAGTACTAGTGCTGAACAGGGCTCAGAGCCAGTGGACTTGAAGGACATGTGTCCTATTGAGACACCAGCTGGGGTGGCTAAGGAAGTGCTTATGCCATCTTTCCTCAGTCCCAGGTTGCACAGCTTGTGGCTCCAAAAGAGTTCCCTCCTTCTATTTGAGGAGAAAAGAGGAAAGAGTAAAAAGGACTTCCTCTTGTATCTTGGATACCAGTTCAGCCACAGTATGATAGGGCACCAGTTAGAGTAGTGAGGGCCTGGCTCCTGGATGACATTTCTAGACACACTCTGCACTCTGGGCCAGAAAGAAACATGCTACCTTGAGGATAAAGACTCAGTCCTGGCAGAAGCCATCACCTGCTGATGAAAGAGCCTTGGTTCCTGAATAACCAGTAGTATTACCTAGGTAGTATATCACGGGCCTTGGGTGAGACTCTGAGACTTGCTGGCTTCAGGTGAGACTCAGCATATTCCAAGTTGTGGTAACTATGGAAAGAGGCTCATTTTCCTCAAGAAAATAATAGGGCAAAGTAAAGAAGATTTTGTCTTGCACCTGAGGTACCAGCTTGGCCACATAGGGGTAGAGCACCAAGTGGGCTATTGGGTTCCCCAAATCCAAATCTTTGCTCTTGGGTGGCTTTCTGCACCTACTCTGGGTCAGAGGAGAGCACATTGCCCTGAAGGATGAGTCTTGGGTCAGGCAGCATTCACCACAAGCTGATTAAAGAGCCTTCAAAACTTAAAGAAATGCCACAATAGGTTGACAGTACTCCCCATGGATTTGTTAGGGTCAGGACCATGCAGTGAGACTCCTCTGCCTGTGGAAGTGGGATGGAAGAATGCAAAGAACAGAGTCTTATGGTTTGAGTGCAAGCTCAGCCACAGTACAATAGAATATCAGGTAGACTTCTAGGGTTTTTTACTACAGTCTCTGGATCCCAGATGGTGGCTCTGGACCTACCTGGAGCCTGCAGAAACTCATCACCCTGAAGGGAAGGACACAACACTGTCTCACTTTACCATCTGCTGACCAGCTCAGGGCCTTGAGTGAACATAGGTGGTAGCCAAATAATGGTTACAGTGGGCCTTGAGAAAGACCCTGTGTCAGGCTGGTTTTGGGTCTGACCCAGCTCAGTCCCAGTGGTTGTGGCCACAGGGGTGCTTGTGTCACACTTTCCCCAGCCCCAGGTGCAGGTAGCTCAGAAAAGAGAAAGAGAGAGAGAGAGGCCCTGTTTGTTTGGGAGAAAGTAAGGTGAGAGAACATGGGTCGCTGCCTGGTAATCCAGATAATTTTTACAAATCTTATCCAAGATCATCAAAGCAGTACCTCTATGAGTATGCAAAAACTATAATTACTGGGCTTTGGGTGCCCTGTAATGCAGATACAGCTTAAATCACAACACTTGCATCCTTTTGAATATCTGCAAAGCCTTCCCAAGAAAGATTGGTACAAATAAGTGCAGACTGCAAAGACTACCATAAATAACTCTTCAATTTCCAGATACAAACATCCACAAGCATCAAGATCATCCAGGAAAACATGATCTCATGAAATGAACTAAACAAGGCACCAAGGACCAACCCTGGAGAAAAACAGATGTGTGACCTTTCAGACAGTTAATTCAAAAGAGCTGTGTTGAGGAAATTCAAATAAATTTAAGATAACACAGAGAAGGAATTCAGAATTCTATCAAATAAATTAAACAAAGATATTAAAATAAAAAGAATCAAGCAGAAAACTTGGAATTGAAAAATGCAACTGACATACTAGAGAGTATATCAGAGTCTTTTAACAGAAGAATTGATCAAACAGAAGAATTATTGGCTTGAAGCCATTTATAAATACACAGAGTAAACATAAGAAAAAAATAAAAAACAACAAAGCATATCTACAGGATCTAGAAAATAGCCTCAAAATGGCAAATCTAATAATTATTGGTCTAAAAGAACAAAGAGATAAGGGTAGAAAGGGATAATAACAAGGAACTTCCCAAACCTCGAGAAAGATATCAATATCCAGGTACAAGAAAGTTATAGAATAGCAAGCAGATTTAACCCAAGCAGATTTTGCCTTAATAACCAAAATCCCAAAGGACCAAAATAAAGAAAGGATTCTAAAAGCAGCAAGAGAAAAGAAACAAATAACACACACTGGGGCTCCAATACATCTAACAGCAGACTTTTTAATGGAACACTTACAGGCCAGGAGAAACTAGCATAACATATTTAAAGTGCTAAAAGAAAAATAACTTTTACCCTCGAAGAGTGTATCCAGTGAAAATATGCTTCAAACATAAAAGAGAAATAGCCTTTCCCAGAAAAACAAAAGCTGAGGGATTTCATCAACACCAGTTCTGTCCTAAAAGAAATGTTGAAGGAAGTACTTTGGTCAAAAACCAAAGGATGTTAATGAAAAATAGCAAATCATCTGAAGGTGTAAAACTCACTGGTAATAGTAAGCATACAGAATATCAGAGATTATAATAGCATTGTAACTGTGTTATGTAAACTAATCTTATCCTAAATAGAAAGACTAAATGATGAACTAATCAAAAATAAAAGCTGCAACTTTCAAGACATAGATAGTAAAATCAGATATAAATAGAAACAACTAAAAGTTAAAAAGTGGAAAAATGAAGTCAAGATCTAGAGCTTGTATTGGTTTTCTTTTTCCTTGTTTGTTTATGCAAACATTTTTGTTATTAGCTTAAAATAATGAGTCATAAGATAGTATTTTCAAGCTTTATAGTAAATACCCTCAAACTGAAAAGCATACAGTGAATATACATACAAAAAAGTAAGAAATTAAATTGTACTACCAGAGAAAATCACCTTCACTAAAAGGAAAATGAGAAAGAAAGAAGACAGAGAAGACCACAGAACAACCAGAAAGCAAATAACAAAATGACAGAAGTAAGTTCCTACTTATTAATAATAACATTAAATGTAAATTGATAAACTCTTTAATCAAAAGACTTAAGAGTTGATGTATAAACAAAAAAAAGAAGACTCAATGATCTGTTGCCCACAAGAAACTCACTTCATCTAACAATGCACACAGACCAAAAATAAAAGAATGAAAAGATATTCCATATTAATAAAAATGAAAAAAGAGCAGGAGGAGCTATGCTTGTATCAGACAAAGTATATTTCAAGAAAAAAAATATATAAGAAGAAACAAATAGTGACAAAAGGGTCAATTCAGTAAGAGAATGTAACAACTATAAATATATATACAACCAATACTGGAGCACTCAGATGTAGAAAGCAAACATTATTAAAGCTAAACAGAGAGATAAGCACCAGTACAATAATAGCTGGAGACTCCAACACTACACTTTCAGCATTGGATAGATCTTCCAGACAGAAAATCAATGAAGAAATATTGGACTTAATCTCCATTATAGACCAAATGAACCAAATAGATATTTATAGAATATTTCATCCAATGGCTGCAGAATACACATTTTTTTCCTCAGCACATAGATTATTCTCAAAGGCAGACCATATGTTGGGTCAGAAAATAAGTCTTAAAACATTAAAAAAAAAAAACCTAAAAATACATTAACCATCTTTTCTCCCACAATGGAATAAAACTAGAAATATATAACAAGAGGAATACTGAAAACTATACAAACACATGAAAATTAAACAGTATGTTCCTGAATGACAAGTGGGTCAATGAAGAAATTAAGCAGGAAACTGAAAAGTTAATTGCAACAAATGAAAAAGAAAACACAACATACCAAATCCTATGAGACACAGTGGAACCAATACCAAGAGAGAAGTTTATAGTTATAAGTGCCTACATCAAAAAAGAGAAAAAACTTCAAATAAATAAGCTAATGATGCTAATTTTGGGTTTCGTTTCCTCTTACTTTTCTAGTTCTTCAAGAACTAGTTTTCAAGAACTAGAAAAGCAAGAGGAAACGAAACCCAAAATTAGTATAAGAAAAGAAATAAAAGAGCAGACATAAATGGAATTTAAATTTTAAGAAACAACACAAAAGATCAAGGAAACAAAAAGTTGTTTTCTGAAAAGACCAACAACATTGACAAACCTCTAGCCAGACTAAGAAAAAAGAGAGAAGACCTAAACAAATAAAATCAGAGACGAAAAAGGAGACATTGCAACTGATAATGCAGAAATTCAAATAATCATTAGTGGCTACTATGAGAAACTATACGCCAATAAATTGAAAATGTAGGAGAAATTGATAATTACCTAGACACATCCAACCTATATATTGAAACATTAAGAAACCTAAAACTTGAACAGACCTTAATAAGTAATGAAATCAAGTAAAAAATGTCCTGGCAAAGAAAAGTCCAAGACCTGAGGACTTCACTGCTGAATTCTACCAAGGATTTAAAGAATTAACACCTATCATACTCAAAACATTCTCAGAAACAGAGGATGAGGAAATACCTCCAAACTCATTCTAAGAGGTTAGTATTATCCTGCTACTAAAACCAAAGACACATTAAAACCACCACCACCACGACCAACAACAACAACAAAAACTACAGGTCAGTATCACTGATGAATATTGATGTAAAAATCCTCAATAAAATACTAACAAAATACTAGCAAACCAAATTCAACAATACATTAAAAAGGTCATTAATCATGATGATGTGAAATTTATCCCAGGAATGCAAGGATGGTTCAACATATGCAAATCATTAATGTGATAAATCATATCAACAGAATGAAGGACATAAAACATATGATCATTTACATTAATGCTGAAAAGATTGACAAAATTCAGTATCCCTTGATATCAAAGAAAACCTCTCAAAAAAACTTGATATAAAAGGAACTTACCTCAACATAATAAAAACCATATATGATTAAGCCATAGCTAGTATCATACTGAATGAGGAAAAACTGAAAGCCTTTCCTTTAGGATAAGGAATACAACAAGGATGTCCACTTTCACCACTGTTATTCAACATAATACTGGATGTCCTAGCTAGAGCAATCAGACAAGAGAAAGAAAGAAAAGCCATTTAAATTGGAAAAGGATGAGTCAAATTATCTTTGTTTGCAAAGGATATGATCTCACATTTGGAAAAACCTAAAGACACCACCAAAAAAAAAAAAAAAAAAAACTATTAGAACTGATAAACAAATTCAGTAAAGTTGCAGGATACAAAAACAACGTACAAAAATTAGTAGCATTTTACATGCCAACAGTGAACATTCTGAAAAAGCAATCAAGAAAGTAATCCCATCTACAATAGCCACAAATAAAATTAAATAGCTAGAAATCAGCTTAACCAAAGATGTGAAAGATCTCTACAATGAAAACTATAAAACAGCGATGAAAGAAATTGAAGAGGACACCAAACAATTGAAAGATATCCATTGCTTACAGATTGGAAAAATCAACATTGTTAAAATGTCTATACTACCCAAAATGATCTATAGATTCAATGTAATCTCTATCAAAATATCAATGACATTCTTCACATAAATAGAAAAATCATAAAATGTATATAGAACCACAAAATACTCATAATATCCAAAGGTCTCCTAAGCAAAAGGAACAAAACTGGAAGAATGACATTACCTTATTTTAAATTATACTACAGAGCTACAGTAACCAAAAGGGCATAGTACTGGCATAAAAACAGACACATACATCAGTGGAACAAAATAGAGAACCCAGAGATAAATCCATTAATCTGCAGTGAACTCATTTTTGACAAAGGTGCCAAGAATATACATTGAGAAATGGACACTATCTTCAATAAATGATGCTGGGAAAATTGGATATCCACATGCAAAAGAATGAAACTAGATCCCTAGCTCTTGCCATATACAAAAAATCAAATCAATAGATTAAAGACATAAATATAAGACCTCAGACTATGAAATTACTAAAAGAAAACATTGGGGAAACTCTTCAGGACATTGGACTGGGCAAAACTTTCTTTAGTAATACCCTATAAGCACAGGCAACTAAAGCAAAAATGGACAAATGTGTTCTCTTAAAAAGCTTCTGTAGAGCAAAAGATACAATCACCAAAGTGAAGAAACAACCCATTGAATGGGAGAAAACATTTGCAGCAAAAATGGACAAATGTGTTCTCTTAAAAAGCTTCTGTAGAGCAAAAGATCCAATCACCAAAGTGAAGAAACAACCCATTGAATGGGAGAAAATATTTGCAATCTACCCATCTGACAAAGGATTATTAACCAGAACATGTAAGGAACTCAAACAACTTTATATTTTCAAAAAATCTAATAATTCGATTTAAAAATGGGCAAAAGATCTGAATAGACATTTCTCAAAAGAAGACAAATGGCAAACAGCTATATGAAAATGTGCTTAACATCACTGATCATCAGGGAAATGCAAATCAAAATTATAATAAGATATCATCTTACTCCACTTAAAATGGCTTTTATCCAAAAGTCAGGCAATAACAAATCCTGGCAAGAATGTGGAAAAAAGAGAACCATCATAAATTGTTGGTGGAAATGGAAATTAGTACAACCACTAATTTACAGTGGAGAAGTTTAGGGATTCCTCAAAAAACTAAAAATTTAGCTTCCATATAATCCAGCAATCTCAGTCCTAGGTATATGCCCAAAAGAAAGAAAATCCATATATTGAAGAGTTATCTGCACTCTCATGTTTATTGCAGCACTATTGGCATAGCTAAATATGGGGATCACTCCACCAGCGTAGAGACCCCTCCGTGTCTCCACCATGACGGAGTTAGAGCCCGGACATATTCTCCCCACCCTGAGGGCAGTCGAGCTGAGGAAAAAAGAAGGAAGTGATAGAGGCCTGAGTTTGCAGAAGCCTATTCTTGATCCACTGAGCTAATGGCATGTCTGGGTGAGGCCTGCGTGACTATTTACGAGACTATTGTCTCTTGAAGTTCCCATTCTGGGCTGGTTTTATGACTCTGTTTACCTGCATTCACTAAATCCTGTGATCGCTCACATGTTACTAGAAAAATGCTACCCCTCAAATTATCGCTCGCCTTGATGTTATTTACTGTAGCTGTAGTCATTGATAAGAGGATAAGAATCTTAATAGGATTAGAATCTTTTGTTTGTTTTAGGTCCAGTGATCTTTAGATAAACCTGTATGCTACCCCCTCCCATACTTACTTTGTAATTTTCTGTTCCCTCCTGATAAAACTTTTGTAATGGGACCTACGTCAGTCACTGTATGAAAAAACATATATAAGCATCTGTGCACAAAGAATAAATCGCTGATCTGAGCATACCTCTTATCAGACCTCCAGACCCATTTCTTTCTCTATCTCTCTTTTCTTCCGCGCACTCTCTCTTCCAGGTATTAGGACCCTCTTGCTGGTCAAGAGACCCCCGGCAGATGTGCTGATATCACGGACCCCAATAGCTAAGATTTGGAAGCAACTGAAGTGTCCATCAACAAATGAATGGATAATGGAATGTAGTACACCTACACAATGGTGCACTATTTTGCCATAAAAAAAGAATGGTATCCTGTTATTTGCAATAACATGGATGGAACTAGAGGTTATTATGTTAAGTGAAATAGGCCAGGCACAGAAAGACAAAGTCCACATGTTCTCACTTGTGAGAGATAAATACAAAAATATTTGAATTCACGGAGATATCGAGTAGAAGGATGGCTACCAGAGGTTGGGAAAGGTAGTGGTTTTGGGGGAGTGGGGATGGTTAATGGGTACTAAAGAAGTAGTCAGAAATAACTAATAAGACCTATTTTCTAGTACAACAGGGTGTTTACAGTCAAAAGTAAATTTATTGTACATTTTAAAATAACTAGAAGATATAATTAGATTGTTTATAACACAAAAAATAAATGCTTGAGACAGTAGATAATATTTATCCTGATGTGATCATTACATGTTGTATGCTTTATCAAAATATCTCATGTAAGCCATAAATATATACACCTATGATGTACCCACAAAAATTAAAATAAATAAATAAAAATAACAGATGTTTTCTAATTATTCACAATATTTCTTTTAAGCTCAAGGCTGATATTCTGCTTTTTGTAGTCTGCTTCACCACCTTTGTATATCTCCCTTTTCTCTTTCTTAACAATATCAGATATTAATCTCATTTAGGATTTCCAAAGAAGAAAAGGATGAAACGCAGATTTAATGAGAAATTTGAGAATTGGCTATTTGACTTCCTTTTCTTCCTCCTTTTCTCTGCTCCCCAAGGAGCTAGAAACTTTGCTAAAGTGTGTGTGGAGATGGTAAGAATTCTGTAAACTCTGCTACCTGGTCCCTGAGTATTTGGAAAATCCCATTCCTACCCAATCTGCATACAGAAAAACATTAATGTACTCGTAATTAAAACTCCACTTGCAATCTCAGGTTGTGTTACATTATATCATTCATTTAGCTTTATTGTGATTGATCTGTGTTAACTATACTCACAAGGAAGTCAATAAATAAAGATCAATAGTTTTTTATTTATTCACCTTTTTTTATTAGAATGTACAGATAGGTTAAATAACACCAGTAATAGCAGTAGCACAGAACCTCCCTTAGTGCTTTACTTGGTAAAAACTATACTAAAATAAATCAGATTTAAATTCACAAATGGGCATTCTTTGTCACCTGTCATTAAGTAGCCTTCGGCACTTTTAAATGCAAACATTGAAACAAACAGGGTTTGCCTATGTTTGTCCTCTATGAGATGTTTTTTTACAGTATTCCCAGTGAACCTCTTATTCCCCAATATCATGAGCTTTTGTAGCTCAGGTTTAATACATTAACCACTTATCAATACTGTGTAGCACACTATGGATGCAGAAGGTTCATGTTCAGATGGAGAAGTGATTCATTCCTTGTTCAAATAAGGGAGGGGGCACCTCGACCATGCTTTGTGTAGAGTCAAGTATGTGATGGCTGAGCATCTGGGGATAATCCAGTTGTGTGTGGACCCCACCAGGAGTAGAGCTACAATCAGATCATGGAGGGCTCTACCTTGTCACGTATTAACACCTCAGTTGTCAGATCTTGAGGAAGTCTGAGGTGGGGCAGATGGGAGGAGGCCATGAAAAAACAGTGGTTCTAAGACTAGAGTTTGGGATTTCAGGGTAATGGCAAGAAGGCACTCATGGGACATGGGGCATAAATGATCTAACATCCAGGGAAGGATTTCAATATCTTGAAAACTTAAATGACCATATAGGCGTGGGAAAGCTACTGAATGTCAGCCATCCCTAAAGAGGACCAAGAGCAATATTCACCAAACAAAGGAATGGAAGTGTGACTATCACCAACTTGCCTCACTTGAGAAAATAAGATTTCCCCTGTGTGATCTTTGTAACGAATAGTCGGAGATTGAAACCTGTTAGCCAGTTTCTTATCCATCAATTTCACTTCAGATAGTGTTTAGACATAGAAAATAATCATTTCTCCTATTTATTACCCATATGTTACTTCATTCTGGCCTCAAAATGTGTAACGTGAAATGTGAAATAAATTGAGAAAAGTGTATCTCTGTATTTTAAGTTCCAGCTCTCTCTAAAATCAGCATTACATGCAGCCACCTCCTTTTGTGTATTGCCACCTGGATGGTCAATGGTACCAAAAATGAATCCTGCCCAAATATATTAATTTCATCTCCAAACTGTGTTCTCCTCTTGCTCCTGATTTTTAAAGAAAGGAATCCCCATTCTCCTACTAACTCACATGTGACATATACTCAATTTCTTAATGCTACTTCTGCCTTTTCCCCTGCATTTATTGAGTACAATGGAATATCTCTTTCATTAATCCCTTAATTCAATTTGATAAAAATTAAAGTATCAATATGAAACATATTAATGAAGAGACACATCCTCTGTCTTCAGAGATTTTACTTCTTATTATGGGCAATAAGCAGATACATAAAGAACTGTATATGATACAATATATAATACAAAAATGCCACAAAACAGACATGAATGAAACATCATGAATAAAAAGTGTGGAGAGAACATAGTTGAGGGTTTCAGGAGCACTGAGAGAATGCACAGAGCTTGAAGAATAGGGAAAAATTTAACATAAAGAGAGAGGTATCAGAATGAGAGAAAAACCCAAGAGGATTTGGAATAATAACCCTGGACAAAGGGGAAAGAAGAAGAAGAGATGAAATTGGTTTTAGAAACAATGCAACTACTTTGGCTAAAATGAAGGGTTTCTGTATTATTCTGAGGAATAACACTCATTTTACATTAAATTGAATTCATGTTATGGAGGGCCTAGAATCCAGGCAGAGACAACCTTGTATAACTGTCTTCTCAGTCAAGAAAGTCCCTGAAAGTTCATGCTAGGACAGTGCATGGTGCTGCTATGGATGTGGGGCAAATTGTTCTCTTCTACACTGCTGATAAAATATGGATTCCTAAGCATTTTGGAAAATAATTTGTCAATATTTATTTAAAAATAAAGGCTTTTATCTCAGGAATTGTTTTTCTGCAATTATATCCTGCAGAAATATCGGTCCACAAGGATGTATTACAAATACATTTATTGGACAACTTTTTAAACTGGTTTTAAAAAGCAGAGCTAGGGAAGCAGGCTCATGCTTATAACCCCAGCACTTTGGGAAGCCAAGTTGGGAAGATCACTTGAGGTCAAGAGTTCGAGACCACCCTGGCCTACGTGAGGAAACCCCATCTCTACTAAAAAAATAAATAAATTAGCTGGTACATGCATGTAGTCCTAGCTACATAGGAGGCTGAGGCAGGAGGATTGCTTGAATCGAGGAGGCAGAGATTACAGTGAGCCGAGATTGTGCCGCTGCACTCCAGTATCAGTGACAGAGCAAGACTGTCTAAATAAATAAATAGTGGAAATAATCTGAATAATCATCAGTGGGAAACAGCTGAATAAACCTGTTTATTCATATCATAATATACTATCCAATTAGTATCATCCAAGTCCTTTTGATCTGAAGGGCATCCATGATATTTGTTTAAAAAGCACATTTCATATTCATACATACACATATATATAAATATATATATACACACATGTACATATATAACCTATCTATGTAAAACAAAAATAAAATCCCCATATGATTAAATAAAATGTGCATAAATCAATATGTGAAAAGTACCCACAAAACTTAAACTTCTGGTTGAGGATAGAACAAGAAGAAGATGTTTATCATAGATCCTGCTTTGTGAAGGAAATTTTTCAGAAAAACTAAAACGGTTAGCTTATGAGAAAGTATTAATAATTATTAGTGTTAAATAATGTTTCATATGTGTTTTACTAAGAGAAGAAAAATCAGGTTGCAAAACAGCATGTATGTCTCAATATACACCAACATATTAAAGACATATGTGTGTTTGTATCTATGTGAATTTCTTTCTTTTTTGTACTTGCATATTTTCTGGGTTTTCTTTTATTCATTAGACACATTTATTAGAGGACCTCTTGGATGCCAGACATTGTTCTAAACTCTTCTTCCCTACTTCGAGTTGGCATCCAAGTATCCTAAATGGTAAGCTACTTGAGGACATGTGCTACGTTTTCTCATGTTCACTTTCACCATTGTGGTAAACATGGTGTTTTAAATGTGATAGGAAATCAATAAATATCTACTGATTAACTGAATAAATGGATGAATATAAGCAACTTGTTAAAGGCCACTCAACTAGTATGTCACAAAATCTGGATTAGATACATTTATGTCTCACTTGATAGAGACCATTTGACACTTTCTAGTGGGCATAGAGTAAAAAGTTAACAGAGAAACTTTTCTAATATTTTAAAGAGAAGGCCTCCCATAAGGATATATAACCTCCCAAATTCTGAGAGGATTACTGGCATGCTTTGTCCCTAGAAAGTGAGCACAGGTGCTGAGGAAATTAAAATCGAATGTCTATAACTAAAATGTCAGAATAATCATTTACCATGGTATTATGTGTTTTGAGTAATGTGAATCTTTTTTTCTTGTTGTTGACCCTCTATCTTAGATCCTGAGTTTTTAGTTCCTATATATAAACGAAACATCTTCCTGAAAGAGCTTGGATCTATTTGCCAATGGGTTTATGATTCATGTTTATATAGGTTGTAAATCCTTTTCAGGAATTACAAAAATACCTTGCTTTGCTTTTCCTAAGCTGTTTGTTTTTGCTATTACTTTACATATTGTTCTGTGTGTCCAAGATACCAGAGACCTGTGTATTCGGCTCAGCAAATGTCCCCTCTACATTTTTAAATTAATGTTGAATACCAGGGTTCATAAATTGTAACAAAACCAACATTTCATTCCATGTGGGTTTTCTAACCAACTCTGTGAGTCAAATGTTTAACCTAATACAAATATTCAAAGCATTACCTGCACACAGTGAAGTATAACTTCTTGAAAGATAAGATTTCTGGGTACCTACATTTGATAAAAAATAAAATTGCCATAATTTGCTACCTATTTTAGAGGGTTGTTGAGTCAAATGTATAACAGAGATTAAAGTATTTTGTAAAGTTTCAAGCATTGTGCATGGGCAAATAACAATATTAATTTGACTTGTATTATTTGCTTTGGTCCATGTAGCCATAATTGACAGTGGTTAAATTAACATATATCATCATCTTTGGGATCTTAAAGTTACATTCGTTTCAATGGAATTTGATGGATAACATCCATATAATATGATTGTCCCAGGTCCTCTCATCTTTTAGGGTCTTACTTCTCTTTAAATGTCCTAATAAAATAACTCAGCCCAGTCCTACACATGGAAAAGTAGTGCGATCCCCAACATATTTGGGAGTGTCCAAGAAAAGAAGAGGGGTCCTACTTTCCTGGTCACTCCCACTGATTCCTGTACATAAACAGTCACGCCTTCTCAGACTAATTCTCTTTTCTAGACCACTTTATCAATCCATGTGCATCCTCCTCTCTGTGCTTTTCACTTCTCCCAGGCACTGTATCAGTACGAAGATATTGTGTGTGCCTAACTTTAATTTATAGTTTGGGTAAAATAGAAGAGACCATGGCATAGCACGAAATAATAACAATCTAAAATAGAAACCAAATATCATTAATCTTTAAGTTCATTGGCCATCCCTCTCCCAGCAAATTTCTTACTGGTCTTTTTGTTCCCTAGACACAGAAACAAAAGGCGTTTGTCCCTCTTCTTTATTGACTACCACTGTAAAACACAAATTATATATATATATACACACACATATGTGTATATATATATATTTTTTAATTAGTAGGTGAATACTTTTTACAAAATTATGTGATTCTCTTATTTTCAATAAGTTCAAAGGAGTTTTCATTTTTCAAGAAATAGAAATCCTCAGTGTTTTCCTAAACTAATGTGTCACCTATCTCTAAATCTCATCAACTTTAGCATTACAAAAATTTTTATTTAGTTAGTTTTGGTAAACTTCTCAAAGTTCAAATTCTTCATCAGGATGGTCCTGGATGTGATGCTGATGAGCAGTTCTCATTAAATCTATCTTTCTTTTCTCAAAAAGGAATTTGGAAAACTTTCAAAGCTGTAAGAAGTCTTGTGCTTTATACAAGAAATTCTTCAAGGAGTTAAGAGGTGGAAGAGGAATGAGACTGGGGTGTGGGTACCTAATTCTTTCTATAGTCTCTGAAATTACATCAAGGAATCAGAATCTCTAAGTCTCCTCTTGGAATCAATCTCTTCAAAGCAATGTCAGCTCACCAAGATTCCATGGATAACGGTCTTCTAAAATATGCAAATTCCACAGATGAAGTATCTAGTTATGTGATGAATCTACCAGCCCAGCACAAGTGACTGTGCTTGGAAAGTAGCAAAGAGTGTCATTTTAATTTCCATGGATTTACTTAAATAGTGGTAGTTCTAATTTTTGAATGTATACCTTGTATTAGACTTGGAACAGTTTGCACATAATTTCTTTGATCCTAAAAACCGGACGAGGTGTATATTCCGTGTTATTCCTCCTTTTTCAGACACCTGACTTTTCCCAGAGATACCTAGCTGAAATGTAGTATGGTTCCAAAGCCCATTTTCTCCCCAGCACATCATGCTGCTGCTTATGTGTTTCTCAGCCTGGAATAGACTAATCACCCATGTCTGTGTTCCCTCCAATTCTGGGTCCTATTGCCAAGAGCTCTAAAGGGCAGGACCCAAGAAGACATGACTGTCCTCTCTGACATCTACCTTAAAGGTTGACTGCATCCCACTTCTCCCTAGAACCATTTACGAATCTGTCATTCATAAATTTATCCAAACCCTTTTAAAATCCATTTATATTTCCTGCCAGTATCACCTTTTAGGATAATGAGGTCCCTTATTTTATTACCCACTGTGTGAATTAGTGTTATCTTTCATTTGTCCTTAGCTGACCTCCATCAAGTTGCAGAGGGCACCGCCTCCTCATTTGCCCCAGGCTAATGGACCCTTAACTATCCTTAGATCGTCCATCTAAGATGACAGAACATTTAGAACAAGAACACAATTGTCCCCACGAATCACAGCATTCCTTGGCAACCAAATGGTAAGTGTTGGGTGGTATTGAGATTGGCAAAATGTTTCCTTATGCCTGAAATAAAGTGTGCAGTGTCTTGAGAGGCTGCTGACCAAGCAGCAAGTCCCTCATGAGCCCTGCACCAGCACATCTCCTATGCCAATTAGCTTGAGGGGCTCTCCATATGAATTTCAATGAGCCCTTACACTGCTGGCATCAGATAAAATAAGTCCCTGGTAAAGGATGGGGAGTCAGTCAACTGTTTAGAGTAAATTAGGATCTCAGCTGTAAAGGTATTAGGTTATACAAAAACATAACATGACTGGATTCTGACCGAGGAACAAGTGATAGCCCATCCCTGGAAATAGGATGCACAGTAGTCACAGGACAAAGAGGAAACCTTGTTACTGGAAGTGGAACACAAAGTTGAGCAAAGCTGATTTCCAGGCAAGTAACTTTTCTTAGACTCATGAGAAAATCAATATGGATTTGGGCCTGAAAAAAAATACCATCTGACAGCAGTGAAGGAAAGCCATAATCTCCTCATTTCATATGTACCTCCTTTTACATGTGTTGCAACACATTGAGATGTAAACATAAAACAGTTTAATTTCTTTTCTAAAGCTGACCCCTAACTGTACCATGGCCAACTGCTTTTTTCCCCTGGTAAATAATTCTTTTAACATCTTGGTCAGATTTCCTAAGTCTACAGTTCCTTTTGGTAGTTAGCATTGCCTCACTTAAGACCCACTCCTATTTATTTTAAGACTTCAATTTCAGCTTGCATTCTAAGTTTTTCTCTCCCTAGACCTGGCTAGAGTTATCTGTGGCCTCTAACAGCTTCCAGTGAGGCTGAGGAGGCTGAGGCAGGAACATTTCATTACATCACTCTCTTCCCCCAGGGTGTCTACATATGGCCATGCTGGCTGAGCACTGCACGATTCCAGTGACACTGTTCCTGCAGACTGCAAAGCAGACAGTACCCTGTCCACCAAACAAAGGTGTTTCAATAAAAGCCCTGTGACTTTAGTGAAATTCCTGAAAATTAAGCAGTGTACAATATGTACACCTGATCACAGTCAAATTGCTAGGTCCTCTTTTTGTTGGAACTCGGAAGAGGGAGAAACGAATGGCCAGTATCTTTTTCATTAACAGAGAGAGGCTTCAGTGTTTTTCTCTGCTTCTGGTTTTCCTTCTCTGTCTTCTGAGTGAGGGGTTACCACATGTGTTTGCTTGTTCTCTCTCATAGGATGCTCATGCTAGCGAGCCCTGTGAGGGTTGGAGCTAAGGATACATACTGCGTGGGTCAGAGTCATGTCAAATTAATGCTATTCCTATTATTTGCATCTCTGTAGCACATGCCCCACCACCTCTGAGGAGAAAAAAAGTTTTTGAGTATAGGTATTCATATTCTCAACAGATTAAAAAGCACAACTTTCAATTTTTCTTGAAAATTGTCAGAGATCCATCTTCCTACTTTTATTCAGTATTAGACATTGTGCAGTTTGTCAATGTAAAATTAAAAACAGGTGAAGATTAAGTTGTATGCACTTATGTAGGTCAGTAGAAATGTATATTTTACAAGCGTCTGATCAAGATGCTTGGTTTCCTTTGCTTGCTGTCTGTAATGACATACGTAGAGCTATTCTCAAGGTTATAAATCTTTTTCACACGGACTTACTAGAAATGACTAAAAACTAACTTAACCCATATTAGATATAGTTATGGATCTGCAGACACGTTTAAGCTCTCTTTAAGCAACAAATCGAAGCCATCACTCTAGCTAGAAGTTGAATCTGTTCATTGTTCTTAGTGATTAAAATTTAGAAAATTCTGCCTAAAATAAATCATTCATGTAAATTAACCCTCAAGAGGCACTCTCTTAGAGTCTAGGCACTACTTATATATAGAACAGTTCACCACAGCCACTGGTGACATCAAGAAGCATTTGGGATGAACAAGTGCTGAGTCACTTTAAAACTAACAAAGTACTACAGGCAGTTATCACCCCAATACATTATTTATCACTGTGGCCTCCTGATGCCTGTGCTTGCTGAGGAACCCTCCTGTGATATTGAAGGCCAAAGCATCTCTTCTCCCTAACAACAGTGTTGTATCTTTGGCAACTCGAGCAGGAACTCAGAAAATCAATACCACTTCATGAGCCAGGTCTTGGTCTTCTCCTTTTACGAGGATTCTGTCAATGCAAGGGGCCATTACTGTACTTTAAAGGCATGATATAAAATTGCTTCGACAAGATATAAGACACACCGTTTGCAAGAACCTGGTGAGAGTATTTTAGTCAAAGTTAAATAGTTTCATCATGTAATTACTTCTATTGGCAAAGCTCCAGCTGAATGCACTCTCGGAGGTGTGTGCTTTCTATTATGGGTTGGGGGACTGTGAGGGAGTCCTGGCGATTAGATTCAGGTTGTTCTAAACAAGGTCAAACTGTTAAAATGGAAGCAAAGCCAAGCATCTGATGCCATTGGCAGTGACACCACAACAGAGTTGACAACTTGCTCTCCCCACCCTTTTTTTTTCTCCTCCAACTAAGTGGTCTGAAAGTAGTAGCTTTACTTTTACAGCTATAAAATATTTCATCCTGATTTGTAGTCCGGTAATTCATTTTCTAAGGACTGTTTAGAATTTATTCAGGGGGAAAAGGAAACTCTGTTGGTTTCTCTAAGTGATGCTCATTATATGACAAAATTTAACTTTTGGATTTTATGAGGTTTTATTTGTTCTACTAAAACCATTAGCTGGTTGTGTCTTCATGATAAAATTTAATCACTTATATAATACCTTAAAAGCCAATGAGAGTTTTGCATGTATTTATGTTTTCTTTAATTTAAAATATGTGAGTATTATAAAGATAGCTCTTACTGGGGAGAAAAATGAGAGGTTGACACTAAAAACAGAAAATCTGTAAGTACTGAGCCTTTATGTATCACACAATAAGAATGAGGCAGCATGGCCTACAAGGTGCATGAAATTGGAGAAAAAGTAGATGCTAATCCATGAGCACCATTCACATTTCTATGATTACCTGAATGTACCCAAGCTCCACATTTAGCACTATTCCCACAAAAGCCACTTGACTGCTATGAGATTTTAGCAATTTAACAAAAATTTTAATAATAACAATAAGAAATAGACTCAAAGGAAATGCACATACACGTTGCAAAAATGACTCATAGAAACTAATCACATTAGCCTGCCCTTTGTAATCAGAGAGGCTCTCACAATTATTCTTCCAAGTAACACTTTTTAAATTTTGGTGGTTAATAAGGACTAGAAGAAAAGTGATTTTTCTCTCCCCCTCATCCCACTTCCACCCACAGAGTTCCAATTATGGCATTGCTTAATCAACACACATATTTATTTTAGAGTTATTCAAATGCATTATGAATTTATATGTCTATTTTTAGATTTATTGGTGCTAATGATTTGGATTTAAATAGAAATTTTCTTCCTGAGGCTGTAACAAATTTCATGAATGACCCAATTCACTCACTTTGAGTGCCTCAAACAGGAGGAAGGAAAGGGGTAAAGGTCATTCAACCCATTTGGCTCAGAAGGACGACTTTACCCCACAGATCAAAGAGAATTAACTAAGGTTCCATATAGCTTGATAATAATAGATCAATGAATTTGCTAAATTTTTAACTCTCAGGAGGAGTTAAGTACCATGTATAAACTGTTCACTATGATATTTCTAGCAATTCCAATAATACCAGACACAATAAATATTCATTGAATAAATGAATAGATCAATTATCAATCAATCACTCATAGAGAATTTCTGATAGAAATCTGAAAACTCTCAGTTGATGGGGGTAAAATCTGTGCCATTTGGCAAACTAGCTCCTCTACCTGCAAAGGTACATATATTTCTCTTTCAAAAGAGGCAAAAGGTATCATTGGGCTTATCCACAAGTGTGGATGTCATTGTAAGTAATAGTATCAGGGCAAAATGAATCTTGATGAGCCCTACTCCAAAATGTTCCCTGTCTTTACAGGGATGCAGAAATTTCCCTATATAAAGAACAAAGCTTTCCCTTCTATAATGAGACATAGGCCTGGGATAGAAAAGTTTCCAGGAAAATAGATTAGGGTAGGCTGTGCTGTGGGAAGAGGCAGATTTACTATGAACCTAAAAAAGCTTAGCTCCAGGGCCTCTGATCATCCAGACCCTTTCCAAGGTCCTGAGAAGGCCCTAGCAATAAGTTTTCATATTCATATACTTTTATTAATTTTGCAAAGGTAAGTTATTTTTATGTCTGTTTCTATAAAAGCACCCACCCTTCAAATTGTATAATCTTCAGGCCCCACATGTCCTCAATGTCTCCCTGAGTGTGGTGACAAATATATTCTAAAATATCAGTGGTAAAACACAACAAAGATTAATTTCAGGTTCTTCTTTCCTGACACAGGTTGGCAGGTAGCTCTGCTTCCACATGGTCATTCAGGGATCCAGCTGATCAAGGTTCTATCATATTTTGACATTGGGTCTACTAGTATTGCATCAGCAAGAGGGAAAAAAATAGAAAACTCATATCCAGTCTAAAGTATTTTGATCAGAAATTATAGTTAATTATTTACCTTCATAACTCATTGGCCAGAATTAGTTGTGGGGATCATACTAAGTGTAAAGGAAACTGGGAAGACTTACCGTGTGCCAGAAAGGAGAGGAGTGTTGAATGTGGTGAATACTATTAATCTCTATCCTAAAAAGTAATTCTCTGGTTTTGTTTCACAACAAAGTATACCTAAAGTGAATAGGTTTGTTAGTAGTGATAAGGAGCAAGGGTATCAAGATATTCAGTTTCTAAAGTGAGGAAAAGGCAGAACTCATTTTAAGGATACCAACCTCAGAAAAAAATAGATTTTATGTACTCTAAAACTCATCTGGAGAGACTAAAGTATAAGAGGAAAAAATGAGAGACCAATTCTTCATGTTACTAGGCCTAGGCCACTTCTCAGAAAAATTGCAAGGATTTTGTTCTAGTCTCAAATAAAATGCCTAATTTCTTGTGATGAAGTAGCTTAACATTCCTCAATGGTGTCCCTTCTCCACAGAACAACAGCCAAACTCATTAGCAGTCAAGGTCCTCCAAAACCCAATTTCTGTTGAGTTTTTCTATCCCTTATTCTTCCCTCTCCACTTCCAAAAACTACAGCCATACTGAACAACTTATCATTCCCTGAGTTGACACAATGTACTTCATCAGCCTTTTAACTGCACACTCTACCTTCTACATTTAAATCACTCTCTTCTTTCTTTTACCCATCTGAATAACTCAGCCTTCAAGTCAAAGTTTAAATATCATTTCCCTCAAGAAGCAAGCCTGTGTTAGAGGTCCTAGCTAAATATTTATAAAGGAAGAACTGCCATTTGTTCCATTTTCTTTTGTTTTGTGTCATTTATATCATTTTGTTTAAAGATACATTACCTTCTTTGTTAGCTATCAGCCTCATCCTTGGGGAAGATTAGAGCTTTGTCTCAAGCACTTAGCTCAGCCCCTGGCAGGTAGTCAGAATTTAATAAATGTTTGTTGTATGAATGAATGAATGAATGGATTGGAGAGAAAGAACAGTGATTAAATGTAATCTCAGGATTTCAAATGAAGTTAAGATATAGTGACACCAGTGTTATAAAGCGTGCATCAGTGTTATAAAGGGTGCAAGAATTACTTCATTTTTGCTAGTACAGATATTGCACATTCAGGGACATGTGCCTATATGCTCATTCAAAGCCAAGCACTGTAATTTTCAACGTGCTATTTCTTGTAGGTGTTTTCATAATTGGGATGAAGTGAGAGGATTCCATCCTCACTGGCTTTAAAAGTTGCCCTTCCACCTGGGTGATTCCATGGTCCAAGCTTTAGAAGATGTATGAATTACCTCTCTTCAGAGGGACCATGCAAAAAGGGGATCTACTTTCTAATACTGCATGGTTATTGACCTTCCATTGCAGCAAATACACAAATGTCAAAGCAATGAGTGTTTCTAAAGAGAAAGTTATTGTTTAAAAACAGATGTTTAAAATATAGGGCCTTGAGAGCTGATCTCTCTCTAGACACACTTGCTAACAATTCTAAGAAGCACAAAATACAAACATGCATAATTCCATCTTTCCTCTTTAATTCTAAAGAAAGTATGTTGAATGAAGTTTTACCTTTGTTTATCCAACTTCAGACTGAAGAATGAATTCCTAAGGTCAAGATGACTCTCAGGACAAGAGAAGGTTAAATGGCACCATGACACTTTTAAAAGGTATGTATAATAATGCCATAGTTTGTGCAGTGCCTCTGATTCAGCAAAGCTCCTTTTCATCATTTTCATTGGATCTTTAACTGATATTGGGAGTTTCCAAGAAAAGATTGGATTAGACCCATTTGACAGGCATGGAAACGCATCATCAGCAAATTGTGACTTTCCAAAATATTGATAAAAATTGAGTTTTCCCAAAGGTAGAGGAGAAGAAGAAATAGGTTGTTACTTCTATTTTAGGAAAATCACATTGGCATAACTATTACCAAGTTACTACTCTTGGTGCTTGAACTATGTGAGGGAGGCTATGCACATCTGAGAGTGTATCTCGTTGAATTATTTATTCACTTAGCCCACATTTGACTATTGTCCACATTTTGCATTGTACTAGGGTTGGAACATATAGAGAAAGGTAATATAGCCCCTATGAGCAAACCTAATAATACAGGCTGGTGATTATAAAAAAAAAAGGGGGGGGGGGTAATTCACTTATGCTGAGATGCCAGGGAATCATGAGAACCTAAAGAAGGGTCAAGTGGGCATTCCTGAGGGAAGCAGGGAAAGCTTCCTTAAGGATAAGCCACCTGAACGTAGAATGCAGAGGAAATTAACCATGTGACTTGGAGAAGGACATACTTTCTAGGCAAGAGAGATCCGTTAAAAAAGGCACAGCACAAGAAAGAAAATATCTGTGCAATTCAAATCATTTGGGTGATGCCTAGAAAGGTGGGACATGTAGAGAGATGTTGGATATCATAAAACCCTGGAGTCTAGGTGTCCATCTCAGGAAATGGAAGTTTCCTCACAGGCCTGTGGGAGGACTAGTAACTAGTTTGAGTGAGAACAAACATCTAGACATCTGTGAGATTCACTTTTCTCCTTCACCCAGGAACAGTGTCAAAGACGGATTTTATCCATTCGAGCTAAGGTCTCAGGCCAAGCACAGAAGGCCACAATGAGAAATAGGTGCCATAAAACAAGAAAAATTCTCTTTTCTTGTCTGAGTGCACTTTGGCAAAGGGAGATGTTCATGCCGGGGGCCTGTCTCACACCAAGACAGAGAAACAAGGATTTATTTCCCTGCTCCCAGGAGCTCTCTGCTCCTATGGCAAAATGAATTCTCCTTTTGCTTGTGATATGGCAAATGTATTTCCCTGGGGAAAGGCTTTTTTTTTTTTTTTGAGACGGAGTTTCGCTCTTGTTACCCAGGCTGGAGTGCAATGGCACGATCTCGGCTCACCGCAACCTCCGCCTCCTGGGTTCAGGCAATTCTCCTGCCTCAGCCTCCTGAGTAGCTGGGATTACAGGCACGCACCACCATGCCCAGCTAATTTTTTGTGTTAGTAGAGACGGGGTTTCACCATGTTGACTAGGATGGTCTCAATCTCTTGACCTTGTGATCCACCCGCCTCGGCCTCCCAAAGTGCTGGGATTACAGGCTTGAGCCACCGCGCCGGGCCGGGAAAGGCTTTTTTTTTTTGTTCACCCTGTAATGAGAAAGAAACATTCAGATGCAAATACCCTCTGAGGAGGAAGCAAGTGATTAAAGGGTAAGTGACCGATAGCAGAGTCACTTCCAGGAGTGACTGCAGAAGCAGAAGGGCAGGGCAGGTGCAGGAAAGTCGAGGGCACTTCTATTGGTCAAGGTTGACCACATCCAATCCTCAGCCACACTGAGTCACAGGATTAGAGGTAACATCTTAGAGTAGGATTTAGCCAACTTTTTCTATAAAAGCCATGTGATCAATCTTTTAAGCTTTGTAGACCATCAGGTCTCTGTTGTAACTACTGAATTTCTACTATTGTAGCTCAAAAGCAGTGGTAGACAATATGTAAATAATTGAACATGATTGTATTTCAATGAAATTCTTTCTTACAAAAATAAGTGGGTAGCCAGATTTGACCCAGGAGCTATAGTTTGCTGACCTCTGCCTTAGAGCCATGGTTCTCAAAGCATGGTATCTGAACTAGCAGCATCAGCATTGCCAGGGAATTAATTTGAAATGTAAATTCCCAGCTCCATACCAGACCTTCTAAATCAGAAACTCGGGGTCTAGGGTCAAGCAGTCTATGTAACTCTGAATCAGCCTCACTCCAACTGATAGCTCTTGTAGTACTTTGTTAAAGACAAGGTTACAAACCACATGGTGGGCATTTACGATCAAAAGAAAATTTCTACTGATAAAGAATGTTCTTTTGTCAGTGTATATTATAAAACTACTAAGATCATCTGCAAGTTTCCTCATTTGCCTGATAGACAATTTTTATGACTCATCAGTTGAGACCAGTATGGCAGTAATATACCCTGCCTGGGTTTGAATTGATCATAGAGAGAATTCTAGAAAATGCTAAGAGCAGTTCTGGCTGAGAAGAAATTTGTAGATGACAGGTTTGGTTTCCTTAATGGAAAACCAACATGGCTTTCTTCAGCCAATGGCAAACTAAGGATTAAAAAGGCATTAAGCTGCCTCCTTTGCAATGTCAAATATGCATTTAAATTCAAGACAGCATTTAAAATATTAAAACATTTAGCAATTTTATTACTAGCTCATTTAAAATGGTGGCCATGAAAAATTTAGTTTAAGCTACCCAATAACGGCTCAGGAGACACTTAAAAATACACACACGGATAACTGAATTTTTAAAGTAGGTTCCCTATTAACTTCTTTCCCCTCATCTATTACCATTGCTATTTTCCAGCTGTATAAACAGTCTGGAGAGTATGCACTGAATGAATTCATCATTCAGAAAACAACATAATTACAGCCATTGCAGCAAACCGAGTGCCAAAAAAGTTACAAATTAATTGAAGGTTAGCATTGAAAATTAAATCCTAGTCAGCTTGAAGTCATCCTTTAGGGTACTTTCTATAAAATTAAATAGAGAACTCACTCTACATCAGTTTGGTTGACAGTCAGTTATAAAGTTCAGGTGGACAAATGGCCTTCTCTACAACCAGCCATTTTTCTGTGATCTGATATTGCTAATTCCAAGTGACGCCTACCAATGGTACCTTAGAACAAGCTTATGATTTATGCAAAATGCAAGACCACTTCCTCCTGTCCCATAAATATCTAGGCCTTAGAAAAATACTAACTAATCTAGTTCTAATCTATTCTGAGGCTGCTAAGTGATATCATCAAAAAACATTTTTCTTTTTATTTTATTCAGTCTTATAACACATTTGCAAAAATAGTACAAAGAACCCCTGTATACTAGATTCCTCAAATGTTAACATATTTACAATATTAACTAATATTAATAACTACAGTTCAGTTATCAAAATCAGAAAATTAACATTAAAATTCAAAATTATTCTCTAGTCAACAAACCTTATTCAAATTTCAATAATTATCCCTTGAAGGCCCTTTTGTTGGGTCGGGATCCAATCCAGGATCACTTCTGGTATTTATTTGTCATATTTATTTAATGTTCTTTAATCGAATCATCAGTAAGCTTTTAAGTCCAACAAGAAATCATTGAGCACCTGCACTGTGCAAAATTGAGGTGAGCTCTGAGGATTCAAAGATGGTTCTGACCTTTGAAACACTCACACTTTATTGTGAAATCAAAATAAAACTAAAGGCTAGACATTGAAGAATGTAATGAAGTATTGCCTCTTTTAGAAAAAAAGAAAAGCGTTATTTACATTTGGAAAAAAAAACATATATAAATGAAGATGATCTTGACCCAAAAGGTACTTGGCCTTTGCTTTCAAAAAAATGATCATTCATGACTGAGAGCAATATTCAGAGAAATTATATGCAACTGTGAGTGATAAGACTGTCTTAGTGTTCCATATTTTTATTCCAGTGCCTAAATAAGGGACAGCAAATAGCAAAGGCTCATTAAAAGTCAAGCATAGTGGGGATTTGAGGTCATCTCTGAAGCCTACTAGAAGATTTGGAACATGTAGTCTACCTCCAGGTGTCAACACAAAAGCCCCTATTAACAATGAAGAAACTAATTCAAACTCCAAATTAAAGAAAAGTTCAGAGGCTAATTACCATTCGAGGGCCTTTTTCTTTGTGCACTACTTTGAAACAGGATGTGTAGAAACACACTGTAAAACATGTGGCAGAGAACCAGAGATTTTGGCTCAAGGGGTTTTTTTTTCTTTGCATGCCAATGATTCTCCATTTACTTTCTTTAATATCAACTTTCATCTCCATGGCTCAGTCAAATTAAGATTTTGTTAAGATTTCTGACATCTTGGATCCGGAAGACTATCAGAGGTTGCTAGTCCAACACACTAGCTGACTCTTAAGTCCTTTATAACATTTCTAACAAGATATGCATCAACTCTTCACCCTTCTAGTTCATCTCTCTTTAGGAGTGCCTTCCTGATACTGCTACAAAACCCCAACACCCCACCTAACCCTCACCTCTCACCCTATATTTTACAAATATTGTCCCAAGTTCTCCCTCTAAAGTCACCCACAATAATTCTGGGTATATATCAGCTCATCAATGTCTTTTTAAAATATGGGTTCTAAAATGAACCACCATGGTCCAAGTCTAGCCTGACCAGCACCGGGTAAAATGAATCTGTCATTTAATCAGTACTGACATTATATAAATGTCCATGAAACACACAGCTTTTCTAGTAGTTACATCACAGTGTTGACCTATGCTGGGTTTTCAGAATCAATTAAGCATTGAGTTTCTGATGTGGTTTGGCTGTCAAATCTCATCTTAAATTGTAGCTGCCATAGTCCCCACATGTTGTGGGAGGGTACCTGTGGGAGGTAATTGAATCATGGAGGTGGGCTTTTCCTGTGCTGTTCTCGAGATAGTGAATAAGTCTCATGAGATCTGATGATTTAATAAAGAGCAGTTCCCCTACACATGCTCTCTTGCCTGACACCAAGTAAGACGTGCCTTTGCTCCTCCTTCACCTTCCGCTATGTGAGGCCTCCCCAGCCATATGGAACTGTGAGCCCATAAACTTCTTTTTCTTTACAAACTACCCAGTCTCAGGTATGTCTTTATTAGCAGTGTGAGAATGGTCTAGTACAGTCTCTGTAAAATGTGTTACTACTGTTCAGCTTCATATTCCCTATTACATATTAAAAGACAGGCATTTGGGGGTCCTATGTGTATAACTTTATTTTTATCTCTTCTAGTTCCTACTTCATTATATTTGACCCATGATTTTATCCTTTAGAGATCTTTTTGATCATGAAGCAAATACTTGAGTTCCCTGTCTTTATCCTGTCATCCAGTAATCAGAAAAGTAACCCATTTATGTCATCATTAAAATCATTGCGAAAAACACACAAAGAAATAAGACCATTAACAGGAGCACAAGCACAGTTTATTCCCTAAAGATAAACTTTGCTTCATTAAGTAGCACTTCTTGGCATGTGATTCAATAGTTACAAATGTAAATATCTATTATCCTACCCACATTTTACCATTTCGGTCCACAAAGATAACCACAGATTTTACCAAATGTGCTCCTGAAATCCAGGTTCACTATGTTTAAAGCCTTTCCC
This sequence comes from Aotus nancymaae, assembly GCF_030222135.1. NCBI lineage: Eukaryota > Metazoa > Chordata > Mammalia > Primates > Aotidae > Aotus > Aotus nancymaae. Next base: position 57,597,416 of record NW_026988471.1, on the reverse strand, counting down.
AGGTATATCACAAAAATGAAGGTGGCCTCATCTTTCAAGGCTTGGTAGCAAGACATGAAATGCAGGGTAAGACTCAAATGTTTTATATGCTCTACTCACAACTGAGTGAGAATTTCAGCAGATAGGTAGCTGACTTCCACCATCACCAAGACAACTTGTTTCTTATCCATTATGTAACCTATACTTGAAATACAGCATTCATGTTCTCTCTCTAATGCTAGTTTTATTTCTCTCGTTTACTTTCAAAGGAACATTGCATCATCAGATTCACTGATTTCCTTTAACATTCTCTTGGCTGTGTGCATTTTATGCTCACAGAGTTATCTCTTCAGAGGTGTAACTTTCCTCACCAGGAACCTCTAACATGAGTTTCCCTCCACTAAGTCTCAGGATTTCTTATGAGGTTGTATGTCTCTCCTTGAGTTAAAATCTCAAATTTTTTTCATACTCTCTACATCATCAATAATTCATTGGCATTTACATGATGAAACATGCATTATTTCTCATTTTCTGGCCAAGTATTTTCCTCTTCAAAATATTAAATGCCTATTGTACAGTTTTTTCTATCTTGAAACTTCTGTCTACTTGTATGATTTTTAAAATTTTTCTGGTGAAACCAAAGCTATAAAATACTGACCAATCACAGTGCAAATGCATACTCTTTGGAAACAAAATGTAACTATTTTATTTAAGCCACCCAAACAGCAAGAGTAAGAAGTGCTTTTGCTAATTAGCATCTTGGGGCTGAAATGAACCAAGGATCTTAGGTTAATTCTAATGAGTTATGAGCTAATATTGGTAAGATGCTTTTAGATTTTTAATTTAAAAGCACTTTGGCAATGCAAAGTATGAGGATTACAAATTTCCTGAGCCATCTGGTCCCCTACATAAGGTAATAATTTCAAAAAAGTTTAGATGAATAGATGGATAGATTGATAGAGAATTTAATCCTCTGCCTACTGTTTTTTTTAAGTTCTCTTTACAATGAGGTCCATTTAAATATATTTTATTCCAGTCAAATCTCAAACCATGGTGAGTGAAAAATGCTTTGGAGCAAATAACTAAAGCACAAACAGCATATACAAATATAGAATCTACACTGTTAAAAGTATTCATAATGAGAGCTGAACTGGTCCTTTCATTCCTGGCAGGCTACCTCCTAAAAGAATCCAAGAGCAGGATTAGTCATAACAATGACTCCTATTTATTTAATACGTATTACAGGCAAGTCCTTTACATTCATTAACTTATTTCATTTTCAGAGTAATCGGATAAAGCTGGTACTAATATAAACTGTTTTAAATAAGAGGAAACTGAGGGTTACAAACGTTAAACCTTTCCTGATTCCTCAAATGATATGACCACCACCCAAGATTGGAACCCAGCAGCCTATTCCTCTGCTCTCCACCCTTGTGCCATGTACAGAAGCTGGTGAGAAATGTAAGACTTGGACAATGCCTCAGACACAGAGGTATGCATATATATGAATTGCTTTTGTTGACATCACCCCATTGAACCCTTCCAAATTTCCTATGAGGGTCATGATATTATTACCCTCACTTTGCAGACAAGGGCAACAATAGTAAGAGATGGGTACTTCTGTGCTGAGATTGAGGAAGTTAGTTTTCGTCAGTGTAGTGTTGTCATTTCATCATCTAGTATTTTTGCTTGTTTGCTGTATTCAGTTGAAAAAAGTCTTAGTTCTGGTTGGCTGTGAGAGAAATCATAAAACATTAATCACATAAATGTCCAATTCTTCTACTTTCTGAGCCGTTCTTTGTTAAAAAAAGAAAAAAATTAAGGTCTTTGGTTCTCCAGCTGCTCACAAGTGGATCATTTTAAAAATAATAAGAAATTGGCCCAATATTTTATAGCAGTCCAAAAGTCCATGAAAATCATTGAAAAAAAAAGTATCCCTAAGAGTGTTTGTAGGGAGAAAAAGAAGACACAGCATACTCTCTCCTTCTTTAAGCAAATCTTTGATCTGACATAAGAAATTCATCATTTTCTCTGAAAGAACATTTTCTGACTTCCTTTGTCATCTTTTCAGACCCTACTAGCTAAGAAATTCTCTGAGAGGTATCATTCTCCCTAACCAGCACCCCTTCCCTTGCTTAGGGAAAGCTGCTGTGGAAGTGACAGTAATCCGGCTCCCTAAGTGATTCCGATCCCTGCTGACTGACCTCAGTGGTGAGGCAGAGCAACATTGTCTCTCACCTCAGATGTTTCCTTTAATTTAGCTTTGGCTCTCTCTCCTTGGCCTTTGATAGTCGGAGCTTAGAGCCCCAGAGATTGTGGGGCGGGGGAATAGGAGCTTGAGCAGGTGAAAAACATACTCCACAAAGGGCTGGTCCTTTCTGAATTATCACTTATTCTTCCCCAGCGTGGTCCCTGCTTTTTTTTCTAAAACATGAAGGATGTGTAGAGGACACATAAAACTTTAGTCAATAGGTCCATTATTATGATTGGCTGAAAACCATAAAATGCATCCATCAAGCCATTGTGTTGCATCTTGTGTTAAATTATGGTGATAAATAGTCCTTTATCTGTGACGTCACCTACTAATCTATTCCAAAAACTATTCACCACTGCCATTGTGCATCACTCATGCTCTTGCCAGCATGCTGAAAAAAATCTCCTACATGATAAAGGCACACAAGATTGTGCTTGACGATGCAGACGCAAACATTGTCTGTTATTTTCATGTCACACTGTGAAACAATTGCTTCTTCAGTTCTCAAAGTTATCTCAAGTGTGCAGTAATGTCCTCAGTGCTCAGCTCTGGGCATTGTAACTCATGTACTTTTAATTGTTTATAATTTACACCAAAACTGGACAGAGTCCATTTTCATTCATGCTGCTTTATAAGTACTGGATGACATATTTTTGCCACCTTGCTTTGGGTCGAATTTAATCCTATTGACAAGCCTTTAACATAGAAATTTTGTGTGGAATGCCTTAATATTCTCAAGAGCTATGTAAAAGGATGTGTAGTAGTTGCTATCACTGTGTCTTGAATTTGGATCTGATTTTATTTAAAATAGTCTCATAAAATTAGACATTTTTAGCTCTTAGGAAAATACTATTTATTAAAATAAAATTAAGAGAAAAATATAAAGATATTTTAAATTTCAGTCTCAAATGGAATAACCTGTTTTAAAATGCACACACAAAAGATACGCTTGTGGAGCTTTATCTAGCTCAGTGGTTCCCAAACTTTTTGGCACCAGTGACCGGTTTCGTGGATAACAGTATTTCCATGAACTGGGTGGCAGCGAGGGGTTCATCAGGAATTAGATTCTCACAAGGAGTGTGCAACCTAGATCCCTTGCATGCTCAGTTCACAACAGGGTTCACAGAGTTATGAGAATCTAATGCCACTGCTGATCTGACAGGAGGCAGAGCTCAGGCAGTAATGCTTGCTGGCCTGCCACTCACCTTCTAATGTATGACCTGGTTCCTAAAAGGTACCTACCTGTTTGTGATCCGGGGTTTGGGGACCCCTGCTGTAGTTCACCTTGATGGTGTAATATTACAGGGTCCCCCTACAAATAAATAAAAACTACCTAATTTTCCCAACTTACTCAGAACAAGAAGAGATAAAATACAGAGTGAAACACAGATTACTGTTGGAATTTCATTAAAAAAAAAAAAAAGGAGCCTAATATGTTTAACTTACTTTTAGCTTTAATCAAAGCATCTGGGGAATTGTTTCTGGCTGAGCACCACAATGGAGGTGTCACAGCTCCTGCTTATTTCTTGAATCCGATACGAGATGACTGGCTTAACAAGGACAAATAAATAAATATAAACCGATCAAGCTTCAGTGGGTTATATCCTGCATCCATCTGCTATGTTTGCTTATGTATTTTATTTTTTAAAATTTACCTTTTTGGTGGACACAGAGAAATAGACATGCTAATATGTTTACTGGAGAGAGAAATATAGGCAGATTTTTCCTTCCTTTCCCATTCTTATATGTCTAACAGAACTTACAGCAAAGTATTTATCTGAAATTTGCTACTTAAAGCATATTCTATCCAATCAATCATGGAAAACAATAAAAAGTCAAATCACTTTAAAAACAGTGGCTTTCCCCCTTCACTGACCTCCTCTCAATCATCATCACTTACAGAATCCAAAGAATTCACATATTGGAGGAAAGAAAGCAGTTCTAAAAATTGAACAATCCTCAGCCAGTCTTGACGGAAGTTTGGCTTCAACTCAACACTCAAAGTCAAATACGTTCCAGCATCTCCCACTCTGATGTTCACTCTCACATGTGGCATCTACAGACGAAGAGTGGTTCTTGCCTTCTAATAGTAGAAGGGGCCTTCATTCAAAAGCCATTGTTCCACTTTTCTTTCTTTCTTTAGAAATTCCCTTATTTCTAGCCCTTTCTCCTATTGCTAAGACTGCATTTATTGCTGAGTAGAAGCATATTTTAAGTACATCTAAACATCAAAGTCAGTCTATCCTCACTGCTGAAAACACACATGCACACACACACACACACACCATTCTTTCTCACTCTCGCCTCACACCCATATTCTGACAAATCCCTGAATCCTCACCATTGTATAGTAACTGCTGTTCTCGCCACCTTTTTGCTTCCTGGTGGGTCTGTAATTGTCATCTCATCCCTGGAGCAACATCAGGATCACTCAATAAATTGATTGTCAGGGGATATTTGAAGAACAGAACAGCTTGAGCTCTAGAAGCCAAGTGCCTTATGGCCTCCAGCCCAGAAAAAGGAAGCAATGAGGATGAACAAACCTCATCCCATTCCACTTCTCTAACACGTTAATGAGAATTAAGCAAGTGAATTTTATTCCCTATTTGTACTCGGAAAGAGCAAACAACAATACAAAGAAGATTAAAGAATTAAATAAGACCATTCTTTACATTCTTATTTATTTAGGATGAAACGAGAATAAGATATCCAACTCCTGGATTTGAAAAAGTTCATTTTAGCCTTCCATATGTACATGCAATTTGCTACTTTTTTTTTTGCATAGTGATAGTATGTCTTGCCTATCCAGAAGTGCTGCTGTAACAGGGGTTCTTCTGGTATTGTTCCTATTTAAAATATTGTTTAATTGTATTCTCAAGCTTTTAACTGTAAGATTCTAATGTGCATCCTCTTCAAAATCTTGTTATGAGAGTGCCTTCTATGTTGGCAGCCTTTATTGGAAGAATGATATAGCTTTTGCTAGGAAAAAGTCTAAGGAAAAGACAGATCTACATTTCAAGATACCCTCTGAGCAACCAACTCTTATTATGCTTATAGGGAAAGATCAAGACCATAGGGGAATTTTTGAATGCAGACAAACTACATTTTTGTTAGGAGACCATTGCATCATTCAACACATGGGAACCAGTGTAGGAATGAGAGAGTAAGAAGTATTAGCTCTGTGCCTGATCTGTGATTTAATATCATAATCAGATCATGAAATGTTTATCCTGTTAACCCCATTTTACAGACAAGAAAATAGCTATTCATAGGTATTAAGAAAGCTAGTCATAGCTATTCATAGATATTAAGAAAGTTATGAATTTAAGTTCAAAGACCATTTTTTTTCCATCTTACCATGCTGCTTTTCAGATATGATGACTCCTTAAATTAAGATAGTATGATGGGAATGATAATGACATTCCAGTAAAAATGAAAAAAGGAAACTGAACACTATATATATGATCCCACAGTGCAAACACACAATTATACCTTTACTTCAAAAAGCATTTATTCAGTCAACAAGCATTATAATAGATACAATCATTCAATAAATCAAAAGGCATTTATTAAAGATGCTTTTATATTGGGCACTGGACCTGTGCTAGAGTCACAAAAATGTGTAAGATACCATCTTGGCCCTGAAGGATTTTAGAACCTACTGTGGAAGACACCTAAAAGGATCATTTCCAGGTTGGAAGTGACTAACTTTGCAGGGCAAGTTTTCTTAAAAAGGTGCCATCAAAGCTGTGTCTTCAATAACAATTAGGTCAAGGGAGATACGAGACACAAAGGCATGTCAGGTAGAGGAAATAATATGCACGAAGTCTCTGAGAAGGATTTCCAGCTAACACAAAATTATAAAGCCATGTGGCTACACACTGGCCTCTGTCTGCTATTATAATGTAGGAAAATATAAAAATTTTATACATAAAATTTAAAAGGCATTGCTGAGATCAAATAAATGAGATGTCTCTATGGTCTGAAAGCAGACAAGTAACATAAATCTTTCAGTCCTGGTCCTGAAACTGTGGGTCTGCTGCTCTCAGGCTATGGAACCAGGCAAGAAGGCTAGGGTCCCTGCTTCTGTGAGTAAACTCAGATTAAGAATACCCTATGCAGGACTGATGGTTAGAGAAGGGCTTGGAACTGGAGACGTACCTGTGAAAAGGCTATGACCACTTCCTGGATTACAAGAAAGCCCAATATATAACATCTATTTACCTCTTGAAGTTCAGAACCAGTGGAGAGGGAGTGGGAAAGGGAGAGGAAAAGGAAGAGGGAGAGATTAGTAAGAGTAAGAAAGATGGATATCAAAATGCATCCCTTATTGCTGATAAATGCTAGATTGGAGAGGGTAGCTTAGATGCACAGCCAGTGGGCTTGGTAACAGTCTCCTGAGTTAGATAGCTTTATCCACCCAGTAGCAGGAAGAAATGCAAAACTGCTCACTCCTATACAAAGACAGAGCCTCCCTGCTGAGATTAGATCTTGGCCAAGAGGGCAAACCAGAAGTCACTCATTGCTGCTTGCAGGCAGTCTCAAAGAAAAAGCCCAAAAGCATCTAAACCACATACATTCATTCCAATCTCAAAAACCCTTGAAGTCAGTAAGTCACTACTCCTTCCCCAGGGAGGAATCAGTGATAAGGGGGAGAAAAAATCAGAAGGGATTATGTCAGTGCAGTTCCCTGTCACAGTCTTCCTCAACGATGCTCTCTGTCTAGGGTTATTATTTACATAAAATTTGGTACTTACATGGCTGGAAGTAGCAGACACAGCCTGACAACCTGGACTGACTCAGTAATAACATCTGTTTTAGCCTCATTTTCATCATGAGACAAAAGTGCTACATGGCCAATCAAAGACCTAGTTGTAAACTGAAGAATCAGGGTGACTGGATAGAGATAAGCTCAAAAGTGCTATATAGGAAGGGATGAGTGCAGAACAGGAAGGCAGTGAAACAAACCCCACTCAATTCTAGTCTGAAGACTCAAATTCCAAATGAGAGAAAAAGAGCTAGGAGAATAAACCAATAAAATCAATATATTAGTAGAATAACACACCCTAAGTGAAATGAAAATAACTAGAAAATTCCTACATAGCTTTAAAATACTTATATTTAACATCATCAAAGTGATGAAGATATGGATGACATTTAGAATAAATAATAAAGTACTAGAAATTTTAAGAAAAAAACATAATAAATAGAAATGAGAATGGGTATCTGAAAAGATACTGAAATAGAATTCCAAAAATATGACACACCGCGTTTAAAATGAATTAAGAAAACTATTAATTGGAAATGCTCTAGACAAACACCAGCTAAAGAAGAAATTGGTGAATTGGACAGTATTTGAGGTGTCAACCAGGAATGAAGCATATGAAGATAAAAATAGAAAAGGGAAGCTCAGAGACAGAGAGGATGATATACACTCATATGCATCCAATATATACTCATATGCATCCAAGCAGAATAGATTTGAGGGAGCGGCAGACAAGCAGTATTTGAGATGACGATAGCTCAAAGTGTTTCCAAAGGAAATAAAGACCATGTATTCTCAAAATGAAAGTGCACATCAGAGGTCAAACAAGAAATGGACAGCGAAATCCATGTGAAGAAATGTCACAAAGTCACCAAGAAGAAAGCCAAGATGGAGATATGAAGAACTCCAAGGATTATGGTGCCAAGGAGTATAGCGAATGGGGCCCTGATTGGCAAGATACAAAAGCAGAACTGGGGTCATATAATAAAGTCACAATAAGAAATGTGTACTTACTCTGTACATGAGGGGAAGCCAAAAAGCCACACTGAGGGAGGCAAGGCTGGAGAAATTACATAGAATGAGCTGAAAAAATGGATGGTAAGATCTTAACCAGCATCATAGAAAGGAGAACAGAAAGGACAGCGTGATTTGAATTTTGTGACAAGATTTCACAAGTTACTGGATGTGGGGAGGGAAAGAGGGAACAAAAGAAGTCAAGAATTATTCTCAGGCCTCTAGCCAGGAAGATACATTGGAAAGAGTGAATACTGAAGTTAGAACCAGTTTATAGGAGATAACTAGCTCAATACTATGCATACATAGTGTGGAAAAACTAGTGAGAAATTTTTGACCAAATTATCTGGGGTATTTTAGTTTGGAAACTAGCAGAAAGTTCTAGACTGGAATAAAGACTTGGCCATCATCATCATAAAGATCTCTCCATTAGCTTCTACAACAAAGATCAACATCCCAAATCTAAGAGACTTTTCTTCCTAATCGGTGGCAACTCACTGGGTAGGTGAGGAGCTATTTTCAGGAGAGTCAGAGATGAGACACTGCGACTAAGGAGGCTGTAGAAGTGGTAGAAAACTTAGACAATAAGAGAAAAGGCAATGTGGTGGCGAGCATCAGCAACAGAGCAGCCAGGCAGCCAGCAGGACAGTGTTGGTATCAAAAAGCAGGTAGGCAAAGGACTGGGAAGGCAAGGTGCTCTGCTACAATGAGGGCTCAAGGTTGAAATGAAAATCAGTTAAGAAACAGGGTGCGAAAAAGTTTAAGGATGAGGTAGTAAAAATCAGGAAAGCAGGAAAAGAATTGCCTATACATGGGGAAAGCAATTGGGAACATTAATCAAGGGGAACTTTGCTTTTGGCAGGAAAACAACAGTTGTTAAAAAACAATTGGCCAGGGGCAGTGGCTCATGCTTGTAATCTCAGCACTTTGGTAGGCCAAAACGAGCAGATCACGAGGTCAGGAGTTTGAGACCATCCTGGCCAACATGGTGAAACCCCGTCTCTACTAAAATATATTTAAAAAAAAAATTAGTGGAGTGTGGTGGCACGGGCCTGTAGTCCCAGCTACTCAGAAGGCTGATGCAGGAGAATCGCTTGAACCCAGGAGGCGGAAGTTGCTGTGATTCAAGATCACACCACTGCACTCCAGCCTGTTGACAGAGCGAGACTCCATCTCAAAAAAAAAAAGAAAGTTTCTAAGTTAATTTTGACCACAACTTAGACCTCTTATTTGAGCATCAGCTACCCTATGCAGCTTTACGTATAAGAATCGCACTTGCCTAGAAAATGGAAGTGTACTGGCATCACTTTTGCTCTGCTATGACAATACACGAATGAATAATGAAATGAAAGTTAAGGTTTTTGAAAGCTCACCAGAATAAATCTTTACTTTCCTAGAATGAATGGCTAAGTGGCTCTTTTCACGACTGGGATAATAGTTTCTAAATGAAAAAATGAATATCAAGAGCTTAGAGTGTTAACTCAAGCTAAGACTTTGGGAAGACCTTTGGAAATATTTAAAAAGATAGATTAGTGAAGCAGTGAGACACAGATAAAGTGAACATGCTTTCAGATCTGTCATGTGGCATTGCATCTCCCAGGTTATTTATTTCTCAGTGTCTATACTATGATGAATCAAAATCACCTTTAGGAGAATCCTTATTGGATAACATTGAGAAAAGTCAGAGATATGTTCACCAATGTGTTTTAATTCTTTGGGCAATAATGATACTTTAATACTAATTCAGAATTATAGTTGTGTACTACTTAAAATCTTTTATGGGTATTTATTATTAATAATTATTTTAGAAAATGAGATTTTTAGTGTATACAAGTTTCCTTTCCCTTTTGTCCTTATTTCAGAACTTAAAGCTAAGATGTAGATTTTTTAATTATATGTCTTTTGACTAAAATAATCCCTGGGGTAAACAGGAGAAATGTATAGTAACCCTAACCAGTCAACATTTAGATGAAGAGTGAGGGAATTACTTACTTCAAATAAGGCACAAATTTCAGGGCTGTCACGAAAGTTTGTGCAGATTGTGCACTGAACACTTACCTCCAGGAGGTACTATTCACATGGAGGTCTTTGCACATGTACACTTGGCACAAGTACATTTAGTAGCCCTGGGTTTCCCCCTCTTTTGCTGCACTGTCTCTTAGATGACTATGGCTTTATCTGAGGAGACTTTGGTATAGGCCTAAGTTCTGGAGCAAACACAGAAGAGTAAAAAGATAATTCATTTCCATGGCATGGAGGCTTTCGCTGGAGAGTCACATGGACCTGGGATTAAATCTTAGCCCTGCTACCTACTATTTCTGTGAATTTAGGCATACTATGTTAATTCATTGAGACCATTTCCTGATTTGTAGAATTGGGATAATAATAATCCCTTCTTAACAGTATTGTTAGGATGGCAAAATGTGATTATAAAACAGTTTTCACAGGTTTTTTTTTTTCTCAGACTAAGTGTGGATAAAATGTTAGCTCATCATCATCATCATCCCAATTATAGAACCTCTGTTAGAAACTCATGGCAGTTCTTGTCTTTATTGTCATTTCATTTGTTCAAAAAGTTAGTACTAAGATACCATTAGAAGCAAGCCACTTGGAGTATGAAATATCAAGATGAGTCAGGCAGAGCTGTATCTATATGGGCAGGCTCTATAACAGGGGCAATCAGCCATCATTACTCTACATAGAGTCAAAAGTCCTCATTAAAATGAAATAGTCACAATCTTTGAAGGAATAGATCACTTTTGATTGGAATTAGCCCATACAATGTGTTAATTTAATCTGGGCTTTGAAACATGGATGAAGTTTTAACATCGAAGATTAGAGAAAGAAGTGGGCATTCTGGGCACCGGAATAAGATACGATCTAAAAGTAGACATCCCTATTATTTCTTCAGGTTTTAGGATAACAGTCTATCACATATTCAGATTCTAAAATGTTAACCCAAAGATTTTTAAATATGTCCTGTTTTCATGTACACAATCATCAGTGAGTTCTTTGTGGCTGACATCAATTTCACTGGGCTATGGTTTCAGTCCAGTGAAGCACTATGCAGGTTTTATTGCACAGTGACTACAGGGTTCAGTGAGAAACATGGCACCAGAAAGCCTAGATACTTTGCAGCTCTGGTATATGACAGCAGTGCAATCTTAGCAGTTACTTCTCACCTCTGAACCTCAGTGTCTTCATCTATAAAATGAAGATGACATCATTTACCTAGCTATACAAAATGAGACAATATAGAGTAAACTTCATTAGCACACGGCTGGCCTTCACTAAACAAACTTTATTAGCAGACAGCTGGCCTTCACTTCAGTAAAAGGTAGCAATTGTTATAATTTTATTTCTTTAAAACTTGAATTATAGAAACCACATACAAATATATAAAATCTCTAAATATCAAATGCTTATAATCATGACATTTTTATTGTAGACATTTTTTAATTATTAAAAAACAAAACCTCAGCTTTTTTCTTTTTTGAGTATCCCTCTACATTGGAAAAGGTATTATGTTTTCAAAGTAATTACATCATACAACATTTGTTAAATTAAATATTCAATGCACTATCTTTTCAATAACAGTATTTGCTCTCCTTTTTGTGTGACCTGCTTAATATTAAGATAGTTTGTGAGTGAAGACAGTTTTGGCATTAATCTCTCCCTTGTTCAGTCTCTTTCTCTGCCAATTTCCTTTGTACAGACTCTGGAATGTATAAGCACGCTAATAGAAAGGAGAAGATGAAGTGTGAGCATCAAAAATCATTTTTCCTCTAATAAATACAATGCTTAATAATATCAAATGGTGAGTACAAACACAGAAAAATACCTGAAAGTTAAATGGATTTTTTATTTTCCATTACCTCTTTTGACTAAGCATGAAATTCTGTCTTCAAGAAAAAAAAAAAAAAAAAAAAAAACCCTTCTGATAGAAAGAACATGTGCAGTTGAGTTCTGTGAAACCTAACATAGAAACAGACAGGTTGACATTAATGATGGGCATTTGAGTGGATAGATAGAAAACCAAGCCCCCCAAAAGCTGATGTATGATACAGTCCAAATGGGTAAATCATAGCTTGGCGAGGGGTGAAAAGTTGAATGGAATTGCATAAAATGAAGCAGAACAGCACAGAAAAGTTAATTTCCCTTTAAATCTGATGTTCCAGGTTTGATACCCCCAAAGCATTTCCACTATACTCCACATCACCCCAAATAGACATATCCACTCTTCATTTGGCAGTTCCTAATATTCCTGTCTTAAATGACTTCATAAAATGAGATTTTTTTCTTCAACTGGAGAACAAAAAGGTATTTTCTACCTTAATAATATTTGAGTTATAGCATTTAAAAGCAAAAATAAAAAGTAAAAAATGAAATGAAATTCAATCTATTTCTAATTAACTTAGTCCAACAAGAAAGGGAAATTTAGAAACCAAAGTAATCTAATTTTATATGTATCCATATTAACCAAATACTATTTTCTTTCCACTGCTCTGATAAAAATAGCATTTGTATTTCTTTCTGGCAGGTGTACACCAGAGTACTAAACTGGAAGTCAAGGGTCCTGGGATTGAGTCTTACTTTAGCTTTGCTACTGGGTATAAATCACTTCACCTCATTGAGTCAGTTTTCTGTCTACATAAGGTAGTTGAATAGGGCAAATGCTAAATGTCTTAGAAATCTAACACCAAATGATGATCTCTTCTGCATGGATTTATTACATCTGCCCCCATCCTGTTTTTCACCATAGACATAATAGCACATGATAGTTAAATAGGAATAAGAAATTGTTTTGACCAATAATTCTCAAAGTAGGGCCATAGATGACAGACCCCTAAAAGAGATTTCTTAAAATATATGTTTCACTTTAATTAGATATATATTTAACATATAGTATAATTAGACTATGTTTAAAGATAAATACCCATTTAAATTCTTTGGATGACTACTATGTAACTAAGTACAGCCACTTTCATTTTGTCTTTCTGACACTATTAGGAACAATTTATTACCAAAAGTTCAGCAATTTTGTTGGCAAATATAAATGGTTGTCCTATAGTTTAACGTGTCCTAATGTAAAAAATGACAACAATTGCCCCACATGCCTTCATATGGATTTTTCTTACCAGCTACATAAACCAAACTGGTAAAAATTCAGAATTGAAACCTGCTGTATACTGCATACTTTAGTTTCTTTCATAAGTTAGTGCTTCTAAACTTAGAGATCACATTATTTTATTTGAGAAATACTGGACTAAAATACTATCTTATATATCATTTGAACAATTAAACTGTAACATGAATTTAACAGTTCTTCCTAAGCATGCTTTTTCTAAAGGAAAATATTTAAGTAATTGATAAAAAATTTTTCTCCTTAAAAACTGCACAAAATTCAAGAAAATCTGTAAGAACCAGAACTCTATCTTTAACATGAGCTAAACATTAAAAAGTCAAGAGAAAACTAGAAAAAGGAATATTTTGCTTCAAAAAAGGGGTAGAGATTTCATATTTTTCTATCAGTTATAAATGCCGAGATACTTTCCTAAAAACCAACTGAGCACGTGAATTCTGTCTTCTTTGTTTTGAGTATCTCCATATTGTTTTTTTGGGTCATATGAACAATGAGCTCTCCAGAATAACAACTGCTCCCATCTATAACATCATATTCACTTCTAGAGTACCTATATGACAATTAGATATTTCTTTTTATAGTTCCCTCTCTTCTTTGTTCCTTTCAGGTGTTCCAAAATTTCAATTTTATTGCACAAGTTATCTAATAAACCTGATTCTCTTCCAAATATCCCAGCAGGCTGCCCTTTTCCCATAATGCCATCCAGATGGCCTTCAACCCACATGAAGCTATTAGAGATACAATAATATTCCTAAAGTCCTTGTACCATCAACTCTCTCTTCTTATGCTCAGTATATTTCCTCTGATCTCACTTGCTAATTAAGATGAGATACAGAAAAAAAGCTTATGAAAGTCAAAGACCTAAATAGGACCTCTACTATCTTTGTGTTTGTGTGTTTTGTGTGGGCTTCTCTCCCATAGAAACAATGAAGGAAAAATAAAAAGATGAGCTGGATTATAAGACATTGCTGACCAATTGGGAAAAGCTAAAGGCAATTGGCATTAAGTTTAAACCAAACAAAGAGCTTTAAGTCTATCAATCAAACTCCCAGTATCACTGCATATTTACGAAAATGTCTAAAAGGGATATTCTCCCCATATAAAAAAACTTACTCAGCCAGACACTATAGTGCATGCCAATAATCCTAGTTACTTGGAAGGCTGAGGTGAGAAGATGACTTGAGCCCAGGACTTCAAGGGTAGCCTGGGCAACACTGCAAGACCCCTGTCTCTAAATAAAATAAAATATTCTTCAAAAGCTTATAGTGATTTTTCTTCTTGAAAAAGCAGACAAAAAAAGCCATAGCATAGATTCAGCAACGAGAGCTGTCAGCCACTGGAAAGAGAAAAACAAGTGTTTGGGCCAACATCTTTAAGTTTCTGGTTAGCCTGACCAAAATCAGCATAGATGAATTTCATGACAGCTCAAAATTATTTTCAGACGATATTTCTCTAAGTAAAAGAATGTGTCTGACCTGGCAGATTTGTTAAAGATCAGTACTTAATGAGTCATACTTACCAGTAGCTAGAAGTCTCTAGGGCTTTTATTTCTTTGCCCTAGAAGTGTTCAGGAAGGCAAAAGTTCACTCCAGGTTCCTAGATATCACCTCTATCCTTCCCCTTATCCTGCATTCACACCCACTAATGACAAGTGTAGGTAAATTCTAGGGAGGCAAATATGCAACAATTATGCAGTGCTGCAAGGGGAGTGACAGACACTGATGCAAAAGAAAGGTCAAAAATTTCCTAACAATCCTCATAACTAGAAATGAAACTGAATTCAAAACCATCATAATGCAGATGGGCTGGCTTTTCCCCTTGTTACTGTTTTTTTTTTTTTTAAATGTTCCTGAGCATAAAATCCAGCAATCAACAATTTCTTACTTTGGCCTAAGTACAGTGGGTGTTCTTCCAGTCCTTTTGTTGATATATAGTTTTCATGTTAATAATAGCTAATTATTTGGCAAAAACAACCACAACCTATTTTCCCTCCATCTCACATAATACAAGTGGCTTAGAAAAGATGATTCTCACCCTGAAGTGGTTACTTCTTTCTCTAATGAATTATGTAGATTCAAAACTAGAATATTTGGTCGAAACCTGAGGACATTCTTTTGCAGCATTTTCGCCTTCAAACATTTTAAGAGAGATATACAGCCTGTTTTCTATTTTTCCTTAAAAAAAATCAAAGCATGTACAAATTTATAAATTGATACTTTTAAGGGGTACTTTAGTTTATCTTTAGTGTCAAAAATACACTATTTAGGATTTATTTCCAATTTGCCTGGCAAGCAGCTACAGCTTCATTTTCTTACAGTACCTCCACTTTGGTGCAGTGGTGGAGGATGGCTGCATAAAAAATGTGTAGGCAAAAACTAAAAGAATTATTTCTATTTAGACCTTTTTCTTATGTTGTAGAAATTTCAAACCTCCTTCCACTCCAAATCAGTCATGAACTAGAGCTTTAAGTATGAAGGCAAAATCTGAAAGTAATAGATAGATACTACATAAAAGCAGATGTTGACCCCTGAACCCATGATCCCTAATGTCCTGGCACCAGTCTCTTAACTGGTCTACCAAATGTCTCCAGTGTCCTCTCCACCCTTTTTCTAATCAGGATTAATGACCTTCTGCTATTCTAGGATGACCAGCTTTTCAAGATATCTATGAGGATGGGAAAAGGCTAGTATATGAATGTGCTTTTATTTGGATACTGCCATATGCCTTCTGTCATCCAATACTCTCTGCGAGGATTTCCAAACTTCAGTATGTCTTGTCTCACTACTCTGGTCTGTGACTTATCTGTGTTACTATCCATACTATAATTTACTCTATGTTAACTCTTTTAGTAATTTAATTTTCTTTTTTTTAAAATTTATTTATTATATTTTAAGTTCTGGGGTACATGTGCAGATTGTGAAGGTTTGTTACATAGGTATACACGTGCCATGGTGGTGGTTTGCTGCATCCATCACCCCATCATCTACATTAGATATTTCTCCTAATGCTATCCCTCTCCTATCCCTGTTCTTAATCCCTCTTTGTACTCTTATCTTGTATCTGCACTCTGTTATTTTGAGATGTCATACTGTATACTGTATTGTAAAAATAAAAAGTAAAATTATATTTCAAGTTAAAGAAAAAGTAATTTAATTTTCAAAGGAAACTTTATACCACTACTAAAAATGGAAAACCAATATTGCTCAAATACAGTGGTTTCTAAATTTCTTCGTTCACATATCCTATAAGTCAAATATTTTTAGCATGTACATCTAGTCATTTGTTTTATTTATAACAATGTACACTTATTACTGCATAATATATAATATAAAGAAAAATGAAATAATCAATTAAGAAAAGAATGTAAATACTTCCTTTATACTTCTTGTACCAAAATAGATCATCTTGCATAATTCCTAGTATATGCAGGTACATGTTAACCATTTTTGGTGACCATTTTTTCTAATACACAGTAAAATAAAAATATAATTATTAAAAGTTATAAAAATCTATGTGCTTCTTCTTAAAATCATCTAAAGTACAACCAATAATATGAATATCACATATTGCTGAGGAAATCATTAGTATAATTAAGAGAAAGACTTTATACTGTTCTCAAAGAAAACTTAAGTCATTTCTCCTCTAAGTACTTAGTTTATTGGAAGACTCTTTCCAACTTTTGAATCAGATGAGAAGAGTTGCCCTCATAAATTTAGAGTGTTCATCCTACACTTGTATCTTCTAAATCTGCCATTCCGACAGCCATAGACAGGGATGGGTTACCATTGTGCTGGCCAGACATAAGTATATTTTCAATAACTGGACAAAGCAAAAATTTCATTTTCCAAAGACTTATCCTTCTAGTGCTTCAAAAATCAAAAAAAAAAAAAAAAAAAGATACAGATGCTGGGATCCAGCAAAGCAGCTACCAAATGAAGTATTTTTCAATTGATAGGACTGGATAGAAATAACTTAGACTTTTGGTGGTGTAAGTTTCTTGTTTGGTTGGTTTTTATTTGCTTTTTACATCCTGAAATTTATAGGAGGGTTGCTTCATAAAAAAAACTAAATTTTATTGACTACTAATCCAAGTGTCTAGACTTTTTTTAGATGAAAAAACTTAAGGGTCAAACTTGCTGTGATTGATCTAAAACCACATGCTGGAGCCAGAATTCAACAACCAAATTTGTTTACACTCAAAGCCCCAGGCTCTTCCTAGTACATAATGGTAACTCTCACTTGTCCCAAAATAATGCTACAGAAGCATTTACAAAGCTTCCTTATATCTCATCTAGCTAGTTGGTTTACTTCTTAATTTCACTTATCACAAAAGCAATATTATAACAAAAAATGCTATTTAATAAAAAAATATAATATCACAGTTAACATAGCAACTGTTTTAATTTTGCTATGTTCTTACTCGGTTCTATATCATAAGCATAAAATTAGGTATAGCAATAACAATTAAAGTTTGTATTCGGATTTTTTTCACTTAACATTATATTATACATGTCTTCAAAAATGGCTATTTTCATGCTTGGATAATCTACAGATTTCATGAATTGCTATGACATTCTATCACTAGGCATTAGATCATCTGCAATATCACTATACTATAAATAATTATGAAATTATTTTGGTACATAAAGTTTTCTTTTTCGTTAAATTATTTCCTTATGCTAAAATTTCAGGAAGAGATTATTTGTAACTCTCCATCTATAATTTCTTTTAGTGTGGCTCCTACTGTACTGCAACAGGGTGTGGCAGGAAGTACGTCAATCTCACCGCGCCGCACCAAGATTAGAATATGCACCTTTCTCTTTCTTTTTTCCTTTTCCCACTTCTCTCTCTTTCTCCTTCCCTCTCTCTCTTCACCTTCTCTCTCTCTCTCTGTCTCGCAATGTAAAGGTGGTATTTTATTGCATGGCATTTTTCCCTTACTAAGGCAGACAAACATTTTTCCACATATTTTCTTACTAAATGTGTTTTCATTTTGTGAACTGTGGCTTCATGTTGCTTTCCTGTTAATCATGTAAAGGAACTGAGCTTTCCTTATTGAGCTCATCTGCAATGTGGCGGTTATGCTTCATCATTCACAGATGTGTGACCTTGAGCACATTATTTTATCTCCCTGTGACTGAGTTTCTAATTTAGAAAATGAGAATAATCATCTTATAAAGTTGTTGGGGGCACTAAAAGAATCAACACATCCCAACTTCATAGACTATTTTCTGGCATGTAGTAAATGCTCAAGAAATATAGTATACTTTGTCTACAGCATATTTTGATATAATACATGCTTATAAAGACATCTCCCCAGTCTCTTTTTGGCTCTCTATTTTTAAATTTTTCTATAATGGCAAAAACCACAATTGTCTTTAAACTAAACTAATATTAATTTATCAACTCATTAACATACCAAACTGCATAATTATGCTTGTGCTTAATTCTTGTTAAAAATACTCTGGTTTGATGGTCCACTTCATACAGGGGTCATTTCAGAAGTGCAAAATTTCAGGTCTAGTAAAAAGTTGTAGGGGTCGTATAGAGATACTTCAGAGCTCTGCAGGGGTCATCCATCCTGGAATACTACCAAGGGCACTAGCATTATGGACCAAGGTCAAAATGTTGGCTTTTATGCAAGGGTTATTCTAGCATGCTTTGTGCAGGTCACAGGAGGAATGATAATATGCTATTTTAGCCAGGTGCAGTGGCTTGTGCCTGTAATCCCAGCACTTTGCAAGTCAGAGGCAGGCAGATCGACAGAGGTCAGGAATTCAAGACCAGCCTGGCCAACATGGTGAAACCCTGTCTCTACTAAAAATACAAAAATGAGCCAGGTGTGGTGGCAGATACCCACAGTCCCAGCTACTCCAGAGGCTGAGGCAGAAGAATGGCTTGAACCCAGGAGTGGAAGTTGCAGTGAGCTGAGATTGTGCCACTGCACTCCAACCTGGGTGACAGAGCGAAACACTACCTCAAAAAAAAAAAAGGAAAAGAAGGGAATTCTCTACTTTCCATGTTTCATGAATTCATTCAATACATACATCCTGAATGCTGTGCTTCTTCACAGTCTTTCACCCTCACCATAAGGAGATTAGGAGTTGCGTCAGGCTTAGAGTATGAGGGTAGGAAGGTAGGAGAAACGTTGGAATCAATTTTGAAAATGTGAAATTGAAGGCTGGCAAGATATAGTGACTAAGCAGTTGGAAAGATTGGCCTGGAGACCAGGCAAGGAGTATGGATTATAACCACAGAGAGCAGCAAAGTCACAGGGCAGGATCAGGCAGGGAGGAAGAGACGGAGACCTAAAATGGAGGTGCCTGTAAAGAGGAGACTGAGAAAGACTCGGGTAAAAGGAAGTAAAAGGAAAAGCAAAATCTAAGTTGGCATTGATTTTAAGGAAGGAGATTTTAAGAAAGAAGAAGTGGCTAACACAATCAAATTATTGACAGAGGTCAAGGAATATTACAAGTGGCCTTTCAACTTACAAAAAATAAAGAGAATTTGTGACCATGACAAGAACAATTTTGGGGAACTGGTAAAATTGGAGCAGATTGAGGCAGGAGTGGTAGTTAAGGAAGTAGAACAGGTAAAGAAAACTGATTTAAGAATTTTTGTTCTGAAGGCAGTAGATACATGGAGGGAACTGAAGAAGGCATGGGATAGGAGAGTTTTCTGTCTGGTGTGTGTGTGTTCATGAAATATCTATATATAGCAAACATTTATGTCAGTTTATAAAGACAGTAATATCTTACGTTTTGGCTCAAAAATCTGGAACAGAGTAATAAACAATGTTATATAAAAACATGTAGAACTCTGATAATCAAAGTGGATTTTTATCAAATTCATGCATTAAAAGTTTCTGGGTTCCAACATGTGAAAGGGAAGAGATTTGTTGTCAAATATGTCCGCAGTCCAATCTGAAGTTACTGTGTGATTTTAGTGATTTACCTAAACCTAGTAATACCCAATGTATTAATCTCTATAAAAGGGATAATACAATTTGCCTAGTAGGATGTTTGTACTGAACGAGTAATAACACTGAACACTCACTGTTCTTGTACCACAAGCCAGGCTTGTGTTTCTCCATGACAGTCTACAAAGTTCTATAAGCAAAACTAAAATTTGTCCCAGCCAAGTACTATGTTAAGTCCACATGAATAAAGTGATGTGTAGGCACTGTACTAGAAATTATAAGTAATCTACAGGTGGTTTAAAGTATATAGGAGGATGTGTGTAGATTGTATGCCAATACTATGCCATTTCATATAAGGGACTTGAACATCCTCAGATTTTGGTGTCCTCTAGGGGTCCTGGAATCAATCTCCCAGGGATATCAAGGGACAACTGCATACATACATATGAAGAGATTTTGAATGGTTGCTGATCTCAGAAGTGGGCCTAAACTCACTTTCTTGAAATGGTTCCAGATGCCTGCTTACCTTTTGATCAAGTACCTCCCTGTCTCTCTCTCTCTCTCTCTCTTTTCCTTTGAGACAAAGTCTCGCTCTGTCGCCTAGGCTGAAGTGCAGTGGCATGAGCTCAGCTCACTGCAACCTCTTTGCCTCTGGGGTAAAGGCAATTCTCCTGCCTCAGCCTCCTGAGTAGCTGGGACTACAGGTGCACACCAGCACACCTGGCTAATTTTTGTATTTTTAGTAGTGACAGGTTTTCGCCATATTGGCCAGCCTGATCTTGAACTCCTGACCTCAGATGATCTACCCACCTTGGCCTCCCAAAGTCCTAGGAGTACAGGGGTGAGCCACTGTGCCTGGCCACCTCTCTGTCTTAAAGCTGGAATGCAGCAAATGCAGTCAAATAAGTCCCCTAAAATATTCCTGGGCTAATCCTTCTTAGTCATATGAAGATACTCATTTTATCTTTTTCATGTTGCACAAACTGTTACAATCTTTTTGTCTTTTGCCTTTAACTAGAGGGAAATCAAAATCCATAATAGTGATGGCTAATGAGATGGAATTAGATGTGATAATTTTTATACAAATTATCAGATAGAAATATTATTGCTTGGCATCATATAATGACACCTAGAGCCTTGAGAGGTCATAATAGAAAGGCGCAAAGAATTCTTTACCAGTACTTCCACAAACATACACACTAGAGATGCCCTGAGCTTTCCCTGACTGTTTCCTGTGGGGTGGATTCTACTTACTCTGATAGTATAGTGTAGCTTTCATTTTTGGTATCTTCATCTCAGTATCACTTTTGTGTTATCACTAACCTCACTGTTGATTTTAGTCACCACCACAGCTGCTGATAACCATTACCTTTTCATGCTTTTATTCTGTTCTTCTTTCCCCTCCTTCCCTCCTGCTATGTTTATCCCCATCACATTTGTTAATTATTGTGGGAAAAGGTTAATCTTCTAAATCACCTCTCTGCTTATATTGAGTATCTCTGGAGTCACTTGAGTTCCAAAAATTGTTTGAGAGAGCTGGGATTTTACTATAATAATGACAATAGCTTTCATTTATTGAGCACTTACCATGTGCTTGGCAGAGTCCCGAGAGTTTTATATTTGTTAATCTGCACCACAACCCAGTGAGTTAGGTGCCATGATTATCTTACTTTATTGATGAGGCCACTAAAGTATAGACTGATTAGTTTAATTAGTTAATTTTCCCCAAGTCACCCAGCCAGTAAGTCGTTGAATATTGTTAAGTAGTTCTCATGTGCTTTATGATTTTCTGCCTCTCATGTATCATTATTTATTTGAATTCTGCAATAGTCTCTCTCCCAGCTAAGCAACCCTCATTTTGTCATCCCAGCTACTGCTCTTACTAAGTTGGGTGGGTTTCTTTAAATGTACATGCCATGAATTTAAAAAATCACCACTGAACCTGACCTTAGTGGCATCCAGATCTGTATTTTCAGTCATCTTCATGAAGCCTACCACCCTCTGTACCTAGCAGAGTATCTTACACATAGTGGATGCTTCTAAAGATATCTGTTAATCAATTCATGGCTGTAGTGCTAGTTTAAAATAATAAAATTGGTCACATGCCAACAATTTTTTAACAATGCTTCTGCATTAATTTCATAACCTACTCAATGAACCAATAAAAAGCCATTAAACCTTTTTAAACCACACAAAATGAAGGGATCTAGAAAAGCACAGAAGTACTCAGGCAAATAATGGAGTACAACTGAATGACAAGATGGACAAGAACACCGGCTCTCTTTTTAAATACTCATGGCTTCTCCTCTGAAAACAAAAAGAAAAAAAGTGATTTCAGGACATTTGGGAATCAAAAGAAACAGAGAACTAAAAATCTCCTAAAATCATATCTATACCTATGTCACAGGGTTATGTACATGTGACACATACATAAATCACAGGGTTATACTTGAGGATTAAGTTAAACAAATCCTATAAAGTGCTTGAGACAGTGGCTAACATACTGTATACATTATTATTGCTTTAATTTATTTTCCTTAATTTGTGATGTTCAAAATTTCTGTTTCAAGTTGCTGTTCTTTGCTCACTTTTCTATATATGGATTTGTGTTTTGCTTATTTATTTTGGAATATATTAATACAATCACATGATTCAAACCTCAAAATGTATAAAAATCATGCAATCAAGGCTCAGCTTTCTACCTCTATCTAGAATTAGATTCATGCCCATATTTTGAATAGGTTACCATTCTTCTTTGCTTCTTATTTCCGTTGCTAGAGGACAACAGTATGCATATGCAAGCCAAATGTACATGGACATGGACACAGACACACACACACACACACACACACACACACACACACACACTACACAGTACAGTATATGTGTACATTTTGTATATATATATTTTATGTATATTTATAAATTTTTTCTCCTTCTTCTGTACAAATCATAGCATACCATACACATTTTCCTATGTCTGCCTAATTCCTCCTCATTGGTCTTCTTTTTCAGAAATTTCTTGGCTATTCTTGTTGATTTTCATATGAATTATACAATCAACTTGTCTAGTTTTGGGGAAAAAAAGACTTGGTATTTTTATCGGGATCATGTTAAATTTATAAGTAAACTCAGGAAGGATTAGCATCTTAATGATGCTGAGTCTTTCTATCCAAGAACATGCTATGCCTTTCCATTTGTTCATACAATTTTTTGTGGACTTCGAAAATATTTTTAAATTTTCTTCCTAGAAGCCTCACATTTCTTGTTAAGCTCACACCTCTAAATTTTCCTTACTGTTGTTATTGCAAAGCAGGTATTTTCTCCCATTATGCCTTCTAACTTGTTTGTAAATGGGAAAATTATTGACAGCTGTGTATTAATTTAGTACTCTGACATCTGAGAGATTTTATTGTTGCAGTGAATTTAGTTGATTTTCTTGGTTTTCAAAGTATTTAATCATATCATTTACAAAATAATACTTTTACCTTCCCACTTCTGATTTTTATTCTTTTTATTGCTTTCTTGTCTATTCGCATTGGCTAGTTCACCCTGTAATAATATACATTGGTGGTAAACATCCTTTTCTTGTTCTAATATAAATAGAAATGCTTCTAATGTTTTCCCAGGAAACATGATGTTAGGCTTTGGTTTGATATGGATACATTATTTTGTTGATTTTTAATTTTTAAAATTTAGAATGAATATTAAATTCCACAACATGTCTTTTAAGTATGAAAATGGTTATATAATTTTTCTTCCATTAAAATTATATTATTAGATATCTTAATGTTGAAACATCCTGGTCATATGATGTATTCTTTTAATACATTTCTCGATTCCAAATACCAATATTTATTTAGAATTTTTATGCTGATATTCTAGAGAGACAATGATCTAAAACAGTGATTATCCAATCCAACCGCTTATTACAATCAATAGGGAGCTTTAAAAACAAACAAAATAAAATGAAAATAATAATAAATGAATACTGACTCAAACTCACCATGCACCAACTAATTACATCTGAATCTATGAAGATGCAGCCTGGGTCTCTGGGGAATCTACTGTAAAACCAGGTATGGAAACACTGGTCTAATATTTTCTTTTTATGTAAATTCAGACTATGTTGTTGCTGTTTTAAAATCTGTATTATGCTTACTTCTTAAAAATATTTTGGCATATTTCCCTCATATATGAGCTAAAATAGTTTAAACAGCATTAAAATTACCTACTTTTTAAAGATTTCTTGGTAATTACCCTATAAAATCATAGAACTTAGGTTTGTTTTTTTTTTTAACATCCATTTCACAGTATCATTTTGTGTGAAAAAGTTACAACTTAGTTGTCTTATTTTGCAGGGAGGGGGAAGAAGGAGGTATAGATATCATTGTATTCTCTATTTCTTCTATGGAGAAATACTTGTTTACACTATGTTTTTAGAGTCAATTTAAATAAATTATTTCACCTATATTTAAAAAATGTATTAGCAAAATATTGAGTAGTCTCTTCTTTCTTATTTTGTGTATTGTAGTTGGCCTTTTTTATCATGAATAATTTAGCTAACACCTTAGTTAGATCATTTATGTTCTTTGTCTCTATTTTTCCAACTCATGAATTTTTCTAACTCCTTCTGAGTTTTTACATTTATTTGGTTGTCCCTTCTTGCATTAGAGAATTTCTTTTTGTAGTCTTTACTATGTATTTATACAAAAATTTAAGGCTGTGCATTTTCTTTGAACATTGTTTCAGCTGCATCCCACCAGCTGTAATATTACTGTCCTGTAGACAGCATTTTTTTCACCTATTCTGAAATTTAGGATTGTATTTCATCTTTAAACCTAGACTTGATTCATTTTCCTCTAGAAGATAATTTTATTTTCTAATTTTGTTCATAATTTTAGTTTTTTTGCTTTGTCATCAAAAAATGTTTGCTTTGCCATTTATACATCTGGAGATAACTGCGACTTCCTTGGTTGCTTAGGAAATGATCAGGCTAAGGGCTCATGGTTCTTGAAAAAATAATGTTTTCCCTCTATTTTTATAGAATAGAACTAATATACTACAAAAAAAATCTACATTATTATTTCAGTTTTCTGTGTATTTACTTTTTTCACTTCATCTAATCATCACTGATAAGAGGTACTACATATCTACTTTTATGTACATATCCTATATTTTTTATATGTCGATGCTATAGTATTGGTGCATGGAAAATTATGACAATTATATCTTCATTGCAAATTTTATTTTTTAACATTACCAAGGGCTTTTCTTGTTGTTATTTACTTAATGCCTTGGCCTGAATTCTTTCTTGTTTCATATTCACACCATGTTACCATCTATCTTTCTTATCTACATTTGTATAGCATGTCTTTGTCTATCTTTTTAATTTTTCTAAATCATTTTGATATATGCACGTCCTAATTACAACAGTGATTCTCAATTGGAGATGATTTTGTCCCCCTACTTCCCCTTGGCAATGTCTGGGAACATTTTGGTTGTCACAACTGAGGGAGGGGTGTGCTACTGGCACCTGGTGGGAATAACCTAGGGTTGTTGCTAAACATCCTACCATGAATAAGACAGCTCCCAATGTATCCAGCCACTCAAATAATTATCTAGTCCTCAATGTCAATAGTTTTGAGGTTGAGAAACCCTGATATAAAGGGTGGGTATGTTATGTGATTCTAATTAAAATCATTAGTGTTTCAATAATGGATTTTAAACAATTTGCATTATTGCTATGATAAATACATTTGGTCTTTGTTCTATTTTGTTTCTTTTTAGTTACTGTTTAATTCTTTCACTATGTGGTCTGTTTTCTTTTACATGTTTATAGTTCTAATATTTAAGAACGGGTGGCTCATGCCCATAATCCCAGCACTTTGGGAGGCCGAAGCAGGCAGATCACAAGGTCAGGAGATTGAGACCATCCTGGCCAACATAGTGAAACCCCGTCTCTACTAAAATATAAAAAGTTACCTAGGCATGGTGGTGCGTGCCTGTAGTACCAGCTATTCAGGAGGCTGGGGCAGGGGAATTGCTTGAACCGGGGAGGCAGAGGTTAATATGAGCCGAGATCGTGCCACTGCACTCCAGTCTGGCAACAGAGCAAGACTCCATCACAAAAAAAAATAAATAAATAAATAAAAAATAAATGGGGTTTGTACTTTGTTTTAATGATTACCTTTGTAGTTATATTTTTATATCATATATTTAATCCTCTAATTTGGAGGGCTGTATCTAATAGTTTCCTACTATGAGCAATGAAAAATAGTATTATGTCTCTTTTCCTTGGCATCCTCTCCCATGCCTCCTCCACTTGATTTTGGTAAATAATATTATATTTCTTAATATTTACCTTTGTGCTAGTAAATGTGTATACTTCAACAAGTTGATTTATCAGCAGTAGACAATACTCATTAATTCACAGATAATGATGAATGAATAATCATACTTCTTTTAATTTCCATCCGCTTTTCTCTCCTAATTTTATTGGTTGTATTGTTTTTACCATAACAAACTTGCTACTCAGACTAGGTCCAGAGACCCACAGCATCAACATTAACTAGGAACTTGTAAGAAATACAAAATCTCGGACTCACCCTAACCTAATTTTTCAGGATCTGCATTTTAAGAAGCTCCATGAGTGATTTGAATGTACCTTAAAATTTGAGAATCACTAGCATATAACATTTATATTGTCTGTTACAATACTTTCCACATTAAGTTTAGTCTTAGTTCTATTAAATATACGGAATGTTCACTGCCACTCCTTTTGCTATATTTTTCCAAGTTATCTCATGTTTTATTAATGTCAATTTTCTAGTAATTTTTTTCTAGAAGAGCTTACTGGAAGAATACACTTTGATTCGTGCATTCAAAACAGTTGGTTTATAGTTTTCAGGGTAGACGGACAGCATTACTAGATATAAAATCCTTCACTCATATTTTCTTTCTCTTAAGTATCTGGTAAATTTAATTGTATTATCTTTGGGGATTGAAGATTGCTGAGGAGAAATATGAAGCCAACCTGATTTTTAATCCCTTAAAAAATGACTCCTTTTTTATGTGTATGTGTGGCTTCTTAAGCCCTAATATTGGTATTGACTGTAATGTGTCAATTTTGCTGGCACTGGTGCTCCTTCAGTAGGTAGACTAATTCTTTCCTTTCAGGAAAATGTTCTTAAATTCTATCTCTAAATAATTGTTTTATTTCATTAATACTGTATTTTCTTCCATAAGGAATCTAAATAAACATATAGTATGTCTCCTCATTACTTCTATTTCTACCATCTTTTCTCTAATTCTTTATATCTTTCTTTACATCTATTTCATTTCATTCTCATTATTTTGACCTTCTGTGCCCTGGACCATGACCTCTGCAGTGTCTCTTGGACTTGTGTGGCTTCCAGTTGCACCTTCATTTCTGTAGTTCAATATTTTTATTCTACTTTTCTGAGTTCGTTCAGCTTACTTTTCATTCTTTCTGCTACTTCATCATTTTCTTCCTGTATATTTGCATTTCTGCACTGTGGTTTTTTGTAAAGAGATTTTTTTTTAATTAATTAAAGACATCACAATTATTCACAATTTACATCTGTCCCAGCAACCTCGTTCCAGTGAATGTTTTTTGTTAATAAAGAATGAGGGTCTTTTCCTCCTTTTAAAATGGTATCTTTGTATATGTGTCGT
Source organism: Aotus nancymaae (assembly GCF_030222135.1). Lineage (NCBI taxonomy): Eukaryota > Metazoa > Chordata > Mammalia > Primates > Aotidae > Aotus > Aotus nancymaae. The sequence continues at coordinate 57,569,644 of NW_026988471.1, read as the reverse complement.
GTAAGTATTGCATTTTTGTATTAGTAGTTGTAGTATTGTATGAGTTGAGGTCTTCTGGAAGAGTTGTTTGTAAGAAGTTCTCCTAAGTGTGGAGGAGTCAGGTATGTTCCGGATTAGTTCATTTTCATAAGCATCTTTTCTCAGATAAAGCCAGCCTCCGTCCTGCCAATGTGACTTGTGCACATAATTTTTCATGGCAACCCTGCCTCTGAACCTGCTCTGAGCCCAATCCTCCCTCTGGGGATGAGAACTCTATCACTTCCCTATTCATTCATCCTGCTTTTGAACTCTCTTTGCAGACAAGGAATCCAGCTATTGTCCCTCGGAGTGTGTACCTAACTACAGGAAGCATATTTGTATGGAAGAGTTATAGAGTATATTCTCCATTTACGCCCAATGGTTTTCATTGGCAGTCCTTGCAAACATTTTACATCCTGTATTCTAGTTCAACCAAAAATATTGTGTAGGTTTTTTCTTTCCTTTCTCCATGTTGCTTTTTGAAGGTTTTCAAGAAGACAAAGGAAAAACGTTGAGTTATGGACACATGTTCCTAGCAGAATCTGTCTCTTACTGATTTTTAAGAATCTCTTTTTATATTAAGACTAACACTTTATGTTTTGTAAATACTTCAAATATTTACCTGTTGCTTTTTTTTGCCTTTTAGTTTTTTGCACGAATAAATATTTAATTTTCACATCATCAAACTGAATTTTCTCTGTATCTCCTTTCTTTACTTTAATGCTAAAATAGCTTTCCCAACATTTAGGTCTGTAAGTAGTAATGTATCCTCCATTTAGATATTTCTTATAAATTTACTTTTTACATTTAACTTTTTAATTGACCCTAAATGTATGTTTAAATATTGTGTGAGTCAGAATTCTTCATTCTTTTTCCCTCCAAATAGTTAAATTTCTAATATATTTCTTTGACTTATTTATCTTTCCTCCATGAAATCAATACTTTTAATTGTATAAATTATTTATACTACTTAATTTCTATACTTAAATTCTATTATACTAATATGCCTATTTCATCTTATAATAGTATCAGCATCTTTATTATTGCAATTTTATAATGTGCTTAGTGCAACATTACCATATCACTTTTCTTTTTCAAATTCATTATCTTTTTATGTTTATATTTCTTTGTGAAAAGTAATTCTCAGTTTGAAGATATTCATTCTCTATCTAGATATAGATAGATAGATATAGATATCAACCCTTCTAATTAATTCATTATTTGACAAATAATAATTGCTTGCAAGGAAATACAGATGTAAGGATAAAAATTCAGGTAGCATTTAAAAATACTCACTTAGGTTTAGTCATGAGTATGGAAACTAAAAATAAAATCAAGATGGTGAATGGTTTCAAACTACGCTTCCTTTACTTTCTTCTCTTCATTGTTCTTTATCCAAATGACTTAACTTTACTCCTCTTTCTACTAATAATCATGACTAGGAAAAAAAAGATGTTTTCTAAATTCTAAAGTAATATTATGGTTTTGAATCTCAGTATATTTTCCCAAACCAGTTCCTTAAGTTTTTTTTTTTTTACCAAATAAATCTAGTGATAATTTAAATCTCTGAGAAAATAGGGGAAAAATAAAGAAGATGCAATTAGATACTAACGGAAGAGAGAACTCAAGGTGTAACACAGATCACAAAACGTTAGATAATATTTTATACAACACACCAGATTGCTGCCAAATTAAATAACAAGGACAATAATGATCATAAACCTATAGGGTTTATTACTTGTATTATTTCATTGGCTATCAATGCTCGTTATTGTGCAGAGTTCATTTAGCATTTTTTAATTCCTCACAACCACCTAGGAGGTAAATATCTTTATTATCTGAGTTCCATAAGTCAGAAAAGTGGAGCTTAGAAAGGCCAAGAACTTGCTTAGGGTTAATCTGGCATGAAGGTAGTGGAAAAAGTACTGAAGCTCTGATTTCAAAGCTTCTTCATTTAACCTCTATGTATGGTTGAGGGAATTGTTGGAGTAGGGAGCTCTCAGGAAAAGCTTGTGCAGAAAAACTGGGTTCAATATGCAAACAGATGAGGAGGCTATAACTGAATTTTCTATCTGTTCCTAGAAATTTACCTTAGGTCAGGCTGCACAGGCATCACAGGTGACCCAGCCATGCCTGGAAATCTTTCTCTCTTTTCCATCCTCAGCCTACCAGATTCACTATAGAAAGCAGACCCACAATGGCCACTAAGTATGCACAAGACAGGAACACTCAGATGATGAGATTAGAAAACAAAGAGAGAAGGCAGGCAAATTAGAAAAGCTTTCAGTCATTCATTCGACATTCAATAAATAGGTATTAAGTGCTTACTCTGTTCCATATACTCTCAAAGACTTTGGGGTTTATCAATGATGAAACAAAGATCCCTGCACTCATGAAGCTTACACTCAAGAGGGAAATGACAGACAAAAAAAGTCAATTGGCAAAGTAGTATATGAAAATGTACTGACTTCCATAAAGAAAGAACAAGAGCCAGAGAAATGCGAGTGAGGCTCGTGTCAGAGAGGACCTAGCAAAGTATCTTCCACTTTGAAAGACTCTTCAAATGCTGAGGGTCTCCTAAGTTGGCAGAAAACCTTGCTCCATTCTAACCTCTTCTTCTGTGACAACTGCTTCAGTCCTTATTGGCATCAAATTGTCATCATCATCAATGTATTATCATTATTAGTGACTAGCATTTATTAAGAAATGACGACTTGTAAATCAATATAGTACAAACCATTCTGTAAATATGATTTCGTTTACTTAGCGCTCACCTCATATTGTATTTTCTGTTTATTTTGAATTGGTGCTTTTGTAAAAGCTTGTTCTGCCCATGATAGGAGATGAGAATAGGTCCTACCCTCTCTCCTTCTGTATTCCTTATGGGGTTCTGCACAACACTAGGCCTTCCATGCATAGACATCCAGAACATATTTGCTGACGACTGAGAAACAAATGCAGATTCATAGAAAAACAGGGTGAGCGCCAAAAATATGGATCGGAAAATCAAATGGCAGAGGCCTGTGTGTACAACACCAGGAAAGCTGTGGGAAGAAGGGCAAGTAGAGCTCAGCAGGAAAACAAAAGCAGAAACATCAATGAGTTCTTTGCACTCCCACTTTCCTCCTGTTGCCATTTTCTCTTCTTTTCTTTCTTTCTCAGCCCCCCACCCCCTTAGACATTTCACTTGCCAAGGATGCTGCTCAAACTGTTCCCGAGCAGTCTGTGTTCTCTCATAATTGATAAATGGAGGTGTTTCACAATAACCCTATAAATCACAGCATGCAAATGGTTACAGTTGGGATAGGGAAGAGTAAATATGCTAGGTTATAGAAGCAATAAGTACCTTCAAAATAAAGAATAACCCCTGCAAAATGACAAAGATAGTTTCTTTTTAGCATGATTGCCTGCCTAGGTATTAGCTATGAAATTACACCAGAAAAACAAACAAACAAACAAACAAAAAGCAAAAAAAACACAAAAGATCCTACCCAAAACAGATTATCTTATTTTAAGGGAACAAAAAAGGCACGATGTAGTCCAAAACAGTTTGTGATCATTAAATTACGTAACCTGTTACATTTTATCCGTAAATGGCTTATTATGTTTCACTGTGTTTTATCCTGTTTGCGGCCTCGTGTCCTCTCAGAAGTAGGTGGAATATTGTCTTAGTTTAATTTTTTTGTTACATAAGAAAAAAATGCCAAAGCCAAAGAGGTCAGAATGTAAAATTGCTTGGGTATTTATCATTCTGAGAAATAAAGAGTTAATGTTAACTTTATAAGATAAATTACTTCTATATCATTGAATTATTATTTTTGATTCAACACTTAACATTCACAAGAGGGGCTCCTTTAATTTTGCGGGAAGATTTCCTGAGTATTAAATATTTCTAAGATTGTTTACAGCCAAGAAGTGTGGGTTTTTGTATACAGCAGTCTATTGTTATGATTTAACCTAAAGAAAGCCAAATTAAAACTGATTTGCTAAATAGGTTAAGGATAGCATACTCATTCACGATTTCAACGCTATTTCATGCTTAGACAGGCAGATCTTAATTATACACAAAAGAATACAAATGTTATTAGCATGATAATAATTATTTAGAAGATGTCCTCTTTAAAAAAAATTAAACCAGTATTGTCATTCGTGCAGCTACATTTTTCAACAGAATGACAGCTTTGCTAGTCATAGATATGTTCAAAGTACATATACAATATTCAAAGCTGTGCAGCAGACATGTTATCTGGATGAGCTCGGATATGCAGTGCCAGCGATGCACTGCACACTAATCATTATGTCCTACCCAGGGTACTACATGCAAATACAATCCTTTGTGACATTTTGTCAAATATTTTGAGGATTCTATGCTCCTTATCACACCTCCATCCCTGTGTCCTCATCAACAATCAGGCAACCAGAAATCAGTTCCACGGATAGCGTGAACTCCAGCTAGTCACAGGCATAACACCATGCCAAATTAATGAAAAGAAAATTAAAGATTTACATATAAGTAGCTAACAGGCAGGGCATAGGCAAGGCAAACTGAAGTTTACATTTACCTCCTTGCTGAGCTGTATATGACAGAGGCAGCCCTGGGAAATTTCAGCAACTTTACCCTGTATTTGTGCAGCAAGAGATGTAAACATTACATATAGTATCCAGCATATAACATAATGGATAAATCTATTTAAAGGTGCTACATTTGGAAAACCTACACCATGGGTCAATACCTATCATCAACGAGCCCACATATGATCAGATGGCGAAAACGTAGAAATGTTTCAGGACTAAAGAGTTGGCTACAGTACAAGCAATGCATTTTTGAACATTGATCTGCCAGAAGTGTATCTGTTGTCTGTTGCTCCAGGCTGGCATTTTTAATTATTTCTGGGACAAATGGATCAGTAATACACAGAAAATCTGTAGGGCTTCTTGTCAAATTAATAAAATAATAATGAAAGTAGTCATCTCAGAATGCAAACTGTCAAAATCCTTGAGAGGCCTATAGTAATCTACATGGTTAAACAAACTAAATGCTCCTGCATGCTATTTTAAATCCTAAGTGTGGTGACATAAAATAGATTGTGTAGTGTCCATTGTATACAATGACACCTACTGTGACAAAACCCCTGACTATGTTTAATGACCTTTTTAAATCTTATACCTAGAGTCCATAAAAGCATTGTAATTCAGTTGTAAAACACACTTTAATAATCAAAATGCAGCTGTTAAAATAGCATCGCTCATAATTCTAACTTGAGGCAATTTTTTTGTTTTTAATGCAGAAGAGCAGACCACAGTTTAAAATTCCTATGAGGTCACTATTGGCCATTACAGTGTTTTTTTGCAACTTAATAATAGATGTTTTAAAGTTTAAGTGCAGCCTCAGGCACTCATAAGCATTTATTACAAATCGCTGGTTGCCTCCCTTATGCAGAGAGGAATAACATTTACATACAGTAGCACGGATTAATAAGATAAAAAATTTGAAAAAGCCGTCAGTCAGGGAGCGAAACTGGTGCTAATAAAGCCCACTATATTCTTCGGAAATATCAAGCCGTCTGTTCCAATATTTTGCCATTCCCCATGAGGTATACAAATCCAAATCAGATAAGTCTCAAGCAATGCCAAAGACATGCTGCTCTGCTCTCCAGTGGCACCCGGCTGAATCTTTTATTTATCTTCAGAGCAATTGTACATTCTAGTATACTAAAGACTGAAATAAACTGAACATCACTCATCAGAAAGTTTCATAAAACAGGGCCCTCTTCTTCCTTGTTTGCTAAACCATGATTAGTGAGAAAAATGCACTGCAAAGTATGTATCATGGTAAGGAAATATAATAGTAGGCATGGGACCTCTGTAAGCAAGGGCTACTTAAATAGAACCGCATCTTGCTGGAGTTTAAAATGATGCTCACGTGAAATCAGACCTAAAGGAGAGAAAATTGCTTTAGGAAAAGGAGTCCACAAGCCTTTCCTGTCCTCTGTTGTGAAGTGGCTCAAACCGAAAGGTGCAAGGGAAAGCAAAAGCAAAATAGCACACATAATTTCACACGATGATTAAACTGCAAAGATCCTTGTTATAACAAATCACTGTGTCACTCTCCCAAACTGCAGCATAACAAAACTGCACATAAAATCATCTCTGCCCCTCGGAATATTGCTAATTAAAAAGTACAGCCGTTAGTGTTCTGATTGGGGATGAGGCTGCCCGTTATTTCTAGCCCAAGTGAACATTGATAAAAGAAATTTATTTATTTATACATAATTATTATTGTTACCCTACTGAACAGTGCTGGGGATTTAGAGAAATGAGATGCCACGGTTCTAATTTTTCTTCAAGAAGTCTGCCATATTAACTCCATTGAATAATTACTGAAAAGTAATACACTCGTGTAATATTACCTTATGCAAAATTGCATTAATCAAAAAGTGAGCCTGCTGCAATCAAGTAATTTGAGGGTGGGGGAAGGCATACATGCAAAGCACATTTTCCTCAGGACTTATTTTCCTTACAACATACGATTACCTAATAGTTTTGTAGCAATGATCCCAAGAAAAAAGGAAAGCAAATCAGAGGTTGGAAAAAAATATACAGCCTTACTCTTACATAGAGAGGGCCACATAAATGGCAAAGGAATGACCAGCTACTATCTGACAACCTCCTCCCCTGCTCCGACTCTGTACACAATAAAATAAATCCTGCTTGACCTCTCCAAGGTGCCAGACCATTGTTCCCCACGTGAAGAAGTAAATGTAGCCACTTAATTACACCCAAGCAGCTTTACAGAATGGGGGCTTATGATACAAAATGAACAGTTTCCTGTTGGGGTAGGCTTTCTTTGGAAATTAAGGGAAAAAAAAAACAAAAAAAAAGGCCAGTATACGTGGGGAAGATTATTCCAGGTGTGCATGAAACGTGGCAAATTAGTAAGGGTTCTTGTGCATATATAATGTCTCATAAGTACCAGAGTCCTAACAGCACTGAGGCAAGTGCAATCATTTTTATAGCCTTTTATCTTGTAAGTTTGGCTGAGAAGAGTGGAAAGGTACCTCTCAGATTAGAGTCTAGACCTATGTGATCATAGGGAACGAAACACATTCCTTAGAGCTGTGCATTTCAAATCTTGATTTTTAAAAGGCTGAGTGGCAGGGTATCAGGCTGGCAGGATGGGGTGCTAGTTATTTTGTTGTTGTTTGGGTTGGTGTTTTTGTTGGATTCATCTTAGTGGCCTTGTCTGCAAAGTGTGCTTTCTTCCACCAGCCTCTCCCGGGCTAACGGTGAACAGTGCCCATTTTGAGATTAGGAGATTAGGTTATTCATCACTTGAGATGCTCCCCGCTGTGCTGCTACTATCCGAGCGCAGCCAAATCAAAACATCTCTGGAAGGCATTTCAGAATAATTGAATGCATCATAATTTCCCTATTAATACATATCTCATATTACAGATTATGCATGAAATGTTCACATTATCTGTTACTTTTTGTTAACGTCTTGCTCCTTGCCAGTAAATTTAATACACAGAGTGAATCAGTATGCTATGATGAAGGGATAGGTTACTTATAGTCATTTTTTTCAGGATTCAGTAGAAAATTAAAGTAAATCGATCATTTTATAGCCCCACTGGAATGGCTACAAGGGCATGTTGCTAAGCAAATGGTAATTTAAATGTACTGTGTAATTTTTCTATGCAATTTACTGAAGGCAGATTTTATTTCTCAGTTAATATCAGATGCTGTTTATCTCTTAGTACATGATGTATCAGTGATAGACAAATTATTAATCCATGTTTTAATCAAATACTGTGGTCGGACAACTGGTCATGTGGACAGTATAGGAGTTAAATCCTGTACCATCATTAATACCTGAAAAAAAGACAGCTGATTAATTCAATATTCTCTTGTATAAAAATCATGCTTATACTAAATTCTAATCAAAAAGTAATCAAAGTAAATCCTAATAAAATTTAATAAAAATATCCACATCTAATAACAAAAAGCTATATTCAGTATTTTCAAATTGATCATAGATTTGCATTTTATGACAGTTATCTAGCCATAAAAGACATCCCTTTTTAATACTTTAAGATTTTGGTAATACTTTAAATGTAATATGGGAGCATATAATTAAGTACCGAAAATATAATAAACATTTTAAGATAATTACATATTATCCATGGTGAAAACTTATCCTCTCGGGCATAATCAAAGAGTAAATAATTATTTTTGGCTTTCTTTACAAAAATCACACAGGATATCAAGGTAGTTTTAATTTTATAATAAATCAAAGATTCTGTATTTTAAGGCAAATAAGATACATAACAGAATCTCTGCTTGATGATAGCCATCATTTTTATGAAATTAGAGAAGAAAAAGAAGGAGGGCCCCATTTACCCTTCAGGTTGCTAAAGTAGAGGCAAGATCCTCCTACTGCTGTTGTACAAAATGTATTATTGTCATTAATGAAAAAGTTAATGGGCCATTTTCTTATATATCAATTTACATTTTACAATTTGAGTATACAAATGATATCTACAGCAGAGAGCTGATTATTTTTGCTCAAGGAAATAGTTTTAATGTGTTTTTATGGACATCAAATGTTGTGAATAATGATGCATCCACAGAATGCAAATAGGATGACAGCTCTTGGGTTGTGATCAACAGTCCTTGGATAAAAGGTCTGCTGGGACAGTAATGTTCTGTGGAGGGCCTTAACAGTAAAAAATGGGAAACAAGGAGGACACTGGAACATTTGAAAGGTAGATCAGCAGATGGGATTTGGAGTATGTCACTCATACACAAGTATCAGATAATATTCCTAGTTTTAAGTGAAAAAATATATTTAATATAGAATATGTCTGTGTAACATAAAACTGCAGACTGAAAGATATTGCTGATTCTGGTTGACAAAACCTACCTGAAATTAGATATCGCTCACCATATAAGAGATGAATTTTAATTACACATATATATCACAGGCCCAAATTACCTTTGCTTTCCTAACTTCTATGTGTGAAGATCACTTTTTCCTCACCACTTAAAGGCAGTCACTGTTGCAGATGAATAGGAATGTCCCCAGAAATACTACACAGCAGAGTTCTTTTGAAGAAATGTGAATAATAATTTCTTGTAACCACACACAAATTGTTCCTTTACCATAGGGCATAGAACAATGTCAGATCTGCTGTGAGACCACAATTGCAGTCCCTGAAGAGCAGTCATTCCTTTTGTTTGGTCACTGGCATTTGTTGGCAGGTGCCATCTCAATTATAATACTGCAGTCTATCCCAGCACACCTGTACCTGCAAGGATATCTGAGCATTTTGGTGACTAGCTGAGGCAACACCCACCCATACCAGAACTGATCCCACCAATTTCTACCTGGGACTGGAGGGTTACAATACATGCCTATAGACACACACACACACACACACACACACACATGCATGCACACACACACACTCATACACACTCTTAGGCTAAGTAGAGAGAAAGTCAAGACATCTGGATAAAAGTGAAAAGTTCAGTCAATCATTAATTTCCCTTTTCATCCACATATTTGGGAAAGTGGGGCTCAGTATTCTCCCATCAATACGAGTTCTCATTTTAAAAACAACAACAACAACAAAAACTTTTAAACAAGAAAAAACTAGAAGTCAAGTTGAGTTATCTGCATTAAAAAAAACTCTAGGTGATAACATTTTAGGTATCTAAGCGTTAATTTGAAAGAAATGCTTATAACACCATATAAGTTTTTTTAAGTTTCAGAAAGATTTCTTCACCTGTTTTTTAAAAATATCTTTGAGAGAGAGAAACCACAAATAGAAGCAAGCATGACCTGATAATAGCACCCACAATAAACTCTGTTAGGAAAAATTAAATTAACATGGGGAACATCCTACACCCGTTGCATGTTTTTAATATGTGGGGATGTCCCAAACCAGCAACAATGCTGCAAGACTGGAAAAGTATATTATCTTTTCAGTATATAGTAAGAGGCAGCTGAATGTAAAGAAATACCTATTCATATGTGAATATAAATAAGAAACCTAATGTAGATGGACAAATTGCTCTTCAGGATGAAACACAGTGATGGAAGTGGAAATGCATTGCTCTGGGAATCCAGGATTATCAAATCTTTATTATCTTTTTTTTTTAAAAAATCCAAGAATGAACGAATTGGCAAAGCTTTTGTTCCAAGATTACTTTCTTACATATTTATTTCGTCACTTCCTACTCCACCACTCAAAAGTTCACCTTTAAGTATCGCCTTTTGGCCAATGACAAGCAAAGTTTCCTGTGCTGCTTTCACAAAAACTGCCTGGAAAAGTACACAATGAAAACAACCACAACCACCACGAAAATGAACCCCACCTTTGAAACTTCCTTCTCCCAAACAAGTACAGTTATAAGTCACAGGAAATGGGGAACCCATATGCCTGTATTGAAATTTAGATAACTGTAATTATTTGAAATTTGAAATACTGAGCACAAAAATAATTAAATTTGGAAAGGCTCCTAGAAAATCATTTAAGCTCCCAACATTGCTTCAAAGAGAGCGTCCTTCCCACCCACCTCTATCCAAAACAAAGTTACTTCTTTAACTTCTTTCTCTGGTCTGGAAATCAACATGCCTACATCCTCTTATATTTGAATTTATTTTCTCTGCCAAAACTCAGCATCAGTGCCTTTAGGCGCACATAGGAAATGAAGTGGGTTGAATCTGCTATCTTTAGCTATCCTTCTATGCATGACTAAAAGCTGAACAGAGTTAACTGACCTCATATGTATATGAACTAAATGTACAACAAACATGTTTTCTCCTTTATTAAAAAAAAAAAAAACTATTTTTTCATATGTGTGTGTGTGTAAGCTTTTTAATCTTGAAACATAAGGATTTTAAAAACTATATACTTCATTGCAAGAGGTAATTCCATTAATTAAAGCTTATTATATATTATTTCTTGAACAGTTGAGTATAGTTTAGAATTTGTCAAGTTTATTTCCTCTACCTCATTATTGAAGAAATAAAAGATATCAATGAATCCTGAGCCTATTCAGTCAAAATTGGATGGATGGTATACATAATTTTAATTGCAACAAAATTTATATTTATCTTTCCAGTCTAGATGTAAAAATCTTGGTCTGATTTCCTCTGTAAAGAAAGTGGAAATGGTCACCTCTAACGGAATCAGATATTACTTGAAAGAAATCCAACATTCAAAATTTTTTAACTCAGCCAGAAAATATCAAGATAATTAGTCCGAATCTCATAAAGGAGTCATCATTTTACAAAAGTATCCAATGCTTTTTTTTCTCAAAAATAATGTTCTAAAATTAACAGAATCAAATTTGTTTAAAGTCACCTAGAATCTCAATCCCTACAAAATAACCTATTTAATCCAAAATGCCTTCCAGTTGCTACATATAAACATACTCACATTTTACATCTTGTATGTAAAATTTTGTGAGTAAAATTTTATATACATAGTATGTGCATTATACTTTTCCACTGAAAACTACAGATCAGGCATTCTTGCTCATCATAAAGGAATGGTCTTTTAAAAGTCTAGCTTTTCAATAAATGAAGAAGTTTTCAATCTGAAGCAGTATCATCATTTTTTTTTTTTTTAAAGAGGGAGCTTTCATCTTCTGAGACAAAATAAAGAATTCAAGGCCAGAAGGACCATTTTTGAAAGTTTAATATTTTTTGTATTTATGTTAGTACCTGTGATAGATCATGCTTCCCATTTAACAATGGGCTGAGGGTCCTGGCTGGGAAGCCAAAACTTATTTTGTTCATACCTTTGAACCATAAGACAACTTAACCAATCAAGATCTCTGGAAAGTTAGAGGTTGCTGTTACAAGCCTGTCCACATCTGAGGTATAGAGCTTTTCTCCAAGAAAGGCTTCTCCAACAAAAGAATTATTCACAAATTCCAAACTCTTCTTTTTGGAGCTATTCTCTGGAATGCTGAAGCAGTACAACAACCAGGACCATTTGTGGGTAGGTTTTGTAGCCAAATGAAAAATACATAGTAAACATCTCACAAAAATGGATCAAATCAATTAAGCTAATAAACACTTCTCTTCAGCACTCAGCAGCTACAGACTTATTTTCCCACCATTCTAAAGTAAATCAGCAATCTATCTTGAAAAATAAAAAGAATATTTCACCACAAATTGACTGCATTTAATAAAATATAAGCTCTCCTGCCCAGACAGAGAAAATTTGAAATCAATAGTCAAATTCCCCATCTTCTCCTAAGTGAGAGAAACTAACATATAACTTCACTGTTGCTCCATGAAATTATCCCATGGTTCGTCACGTTGCTGCAAGAACCCTGCCAATTCTTCACATTTCAGGTAAAGAGGAAAGACAAAGCATAGGAAATAAATCAACAAATGCCTGTCTCCCTTGGCAAACAGATAAAAAAGAAAACAATAATTTCCTTGTTAAGAATATATTCAGGACATCTGTACTTGAAATGTATTGCTAGGAAGTGTACTATCAATTTTTTTTGATGAAGAGAATCCTCTCAAATGGCTTTTTGTAACAATTTCCTTAACAGTAACATGATGGAGGACTGAATTAGTTAAAGAAAAAAATATTTTAGAGGAATAAGTTTAATGTGGTGCTTCAACCACCATGGTGGAATACTTTCAAACTGGTACCAAGATGGACACTTGGGCAGACACAAACTGTGGGCAATGTTTTATGATTCCAACCACCATGGTGATGCCTCTGCCAAGCAAGCTTCGGAAGAATGCATTTGAAGGGCCACAATTCCCTGGCCTCTGCTGCTGGAAATTTGCATGTGTAGAAAGGTCCCAGGGCAAAATTTGTGGCACTTCGGTGCCCCCTTGTGACCAATTTGGCACCAGCATGAACTACACCAGGTCTTGTACTAAGTGAGAGCAGGAATTTCTTAAATCCCAGAAGAATGCAGGGTGGGGCGGAGAATTGCAATGTTCTATCTCTGTATATGTGAAAAAGTCTGCTGCTGGTGCAATGAGAGATTTCTACACCACTGCTTTCTCATAACACTTCGATGCCCTCCACCTGAACCCCATGGCTGGATTTCATCTGAAGATAAACCAGAATGAACAGTTTTACATCCCTGGCTCTCAGACACCCATCAACAAAGGAAATCATTTTAGACTGAAAAATGTTATGTTCTTATTATCAAGGTTTAGGAAAATTGGAGATAGCATTTAAAGTCTTTTTGATAGAATCTTTTGCTTGGCCTCAAAACTCTCTCAAATTTTGAGTCCTGCCAGATTATTTTATATATTTTTATGACACTATTTCATTTCCCCATCATTATTTTTTTCTACATGCAAAATGACTTTTTGAGGAAAATTGTGTCACTAATGGATGCAAGAATGTAACTACATTTATCAGCTCAATTCCCTTTCACCTACACAATACCTCAAAGCACTAAAAACCAATTCTACATGTAATAAAGCTTGGAAATTTTTCAGATTCAATGTTGGGTTGAGGACAAAGGACAGTTTCCCCCACAAATACAAATTTGCTTCTGATGTTTATCTCTGCAGATGGTTTGACTGCAGATCCAGAATTGGATTGCAGTTCTGTCTGCAAAAATTACCTGGGAACCATCTACTCCTTCTCAACACATTTATTCACACAGCTCCGAAGGCATTCCAGTGTGGAGGTTACATGCTTTCTTTGAAGGAAAGGACTGCTGGAGATTTCAAACTTCACATCGTATCCAAGGGTTGAAGGATGAGGGAGCCAGTGATAAACCAGAGAAATAAAGGCAGAGAAAGTAAAGCAGTGTGAGGGAAAGCACATGAATGAAAAAGAGAATGAGAAGAAAGTGTTTGATCTTGCATTTCTAACAAGTTCTCAGATAATGTTGATACTGCTGGCTTAATCAGTCCCCATATCTTCATGAAAATGTCCTTTCTATCTCAAGTGGGAATAGAGTACAATTGTGACTCCTTTCTTGCTCTTGTTTTGGAAATCATTAGAAATATCTTTGGGAATTATAACACTGCACTTACGGCTTTCTTTTAGCTTTTGGTAGCACAGTAGGTCTCATGGATGACGGATGTTCTGCTGTTCACCCTCAAAAACAGGTAAAGCCTGGTTGTACTACCACCACTGCTGCTTAATGAAACTCTCTTGTGAAGTCTCAGTGCATTTTCAGTAGGATAAAGGGGAAAACCCTTGGGTGACTTTTCAGGATCATAAACTACTGTTGAATACTACTTTCACTGAGTATTTTCATACAACAAAAGGGCTATGGATTAAGAAAAGGAAAAAGATTTTTGCTTCTGCTAGTTGAATCTCAGCCTCCACCATATTTTGCAACAAACAAATTGTTTAATTTCCATCTTAATCCACTGTCAATATTGCCTTTATTTGGTAAGCCTTTGGTGAGAAGGACTTGTACTTCCATGCCCCATGCTCCCTGCAGCTAATGGCATTTACCTTAAAAAATTTACTTTATGAAGGGTCATGAGTCTCTGGGGGAATGATAACTGCCACAGATAGGGATTGAATCTGTTACCTTGACCTCTCTCACAGTACGTTTTAACCTAGGGCTTTGTCTTGACAAAGTGCTGTGCCTGGAATACTCACAATGTAAGGTCACAAGTAATATGTTCCTACTACTAGTAAAGTAGGAAAGTTTGTGAGAAATTTATATTCATATCCATACACTACACCCAGACATAAAAAGAGCTTCAATGTCATCCATGGAGTAAAAATACTGCAAATTGTCTTCCAAGTTTTTGCTTTGGGAGATGTGAAAAAGAGGTCTAGAGTTACAGTTGGTGCCCTTGATCACCCAGGGCCTAGGACTCAATGCTTGGCCGCTTGCTCTAGCAGATACTCTCAGGGACAGCCACCATGTAGAATATTTGCCAGAAGAGTCAAATCATCTCTTCCTACCAAGGTCTATTCAGCACAGAGTTGACTTGGGAATAAGACAGTGAGCCCCAGTGACCTAGAGCCCAGAAGAAAAAGATAAGAAATAATTTGTGTCTAGGCTTCTATCTTCTAAGTTGGAGAACCTGATAAAGGTATCATCCACAGTCTGCCTAGAAACATCTACCCACCAAGACGGTCTCATAACCTGGTCCTTTACTTCACTCAGGTGTGCTCAAAAGCTTCCTCTTTAGAAAGGCCTTTTTTGATCACTTTGTCCAAAACAGCAATCCTAACTCAGACATTCTTGATCCATACACTGCTATATTGTTCTCTGTGACACTTATTTCCATTGATATTATACTTGCATATTGGCTATCTTTCCCAGTAGAAGGTAAACTCCATGATGGTTTTGTCCACAGTGGTACTTCCAATGCACAGAGAAGTACCTGCCCAATAAGTGCTCAGTAAATATTTATGAAAGGAGCAACTGAATGAACTTTGGGTATATCCAAGTTAGTACAGATGCTTCTTGACTTACAATGGGGTTATGTCCCAATAAACCCATCATAAGTTGAAAATAATTTAATACACCTGATATGTTGGATGTTTGTCCTCTTCTAATCTCATATTGAAATGTGACCTCCAGAGTTGGAGGTGGGGCCTTGTTAGAGGTATTGGGTCATCAGGGTGAATCTCTCATAAATGTCTTAGTGCCATCCCTTGGTGATGACTGAATTCTCACTCAGTCAGTTTACACAAGATTTAGTTGTTTAAAAGAGTGTAATGCCTCTTCCCTCTCTCTTTTGTTCCTATTTTTGCCATGTGATGGTCTGGCTCCTCCTTCACCTTCTGTCATGACTGTAAGCTTCGAGGCCATCATCAGAAGCAGATGCCAGTACCACACTTCTTATACAGCCTGCAGAACTGTGAAAGAACTAAACTTTTTTCTTTATAAATTACCCAGCTTCAGGTTTTTACGACAATGCAAGAATGAACTAATACAATATCTAACCTACCAAACATCAATAGCTATGCTCAGAACATTTACATTAGCCTCCAGGTTAACACAGCACATGGCTCTCAAATGTTATCATGCAACACATCACCTAGAGAGCTTGTTAAGAACCAGTGGAGTTTGATAGCTAAGCTCCACCCTTAGAGTTTCTGATTCAGTAGGTGGATGTCTGAGAATCTGCATTTCTAACAAGTTCCCAGATGATGCTGATACTGCTGGTTTAAGGACCACACTAAACATCACTTTTTCTCTAAAATTCTGCAGTCATGGCTGCAGGTGATGGTTGTTAAATACTTTAAGAAATTAAAACATGGACATATTATTGAGTACAATGTAAATGTCTCTGCACTTTTGAAATAAAAAAGAAATGTTTTTCTTGCTGAGGGTGATTTGGCATGAAGTAAGTAAGAGTTTAACTCTTCCACATAACTAAGGGCACTTGAGTGTAACTGGTTGAAGAGAACTGATCTAAGCCATGTTAGACTCAAGACAGAAGTTTCACGAATGCCACAAGTTCTCAATGCAGTGAGTCTCTCAAGAGGTGATGCAGAAGGAAATACTGAGGCCTGGTCTGTGGGTAGGTAAGGTGGGGAGCTCCTCCTTTAGGCTAACGACAAATTCAGAGTGACCACAGGAAGCACAGTTTAGCCTGGCAGTTAGTGGCAGGCAGCCAGAGGGCTCAGGGTTGCCAGAGCTCACCACACAGAGCGAGGCTGTACTGACATGCTATCAGTTATCTGGGTCAGCCATCTGTGAGGCCTGTTGCTTTTCAATGGTGCTCTCGAGCCTTTGGTTTCATCTTTCTCTTTCACCCGGAAAAAAAAAAAGAATTGAAGGTAATTTAATGCCTTATAAAAAGGCACATCCTGTAATGTTTGCATCTTCCTTGTTCACATCACATTGCATGACTATTCTGCAGGATCCTTACCAAAAGTGACACAGAGACAACCACCACTAAAATCCAAGGCAGAGAGTCGTCTTCTGGTTGTAGACTGTCAAGGAAATGAAATCCAACCTCTCCCCATCATCATTCTCACTAAACACCTTTCCAAAGTGTCGTGTGTGTGATGGGCACACAGACTGGATAAAAAGCAGCAGTTTAGCAAAAGAATAAGAAAATTTCAGTGTTTTCAGTATATGTTGCTTCCTTATCAAATGAATAAAGCTAATTCACTATTTACACATGAAATAAAATCTGGGTTCTGTGTATTAATATAAATATTTCAAAGGCCAGAGATCTTTTTCTTTACCATTTAGGTTCTCCTAAGAGTCAATCCAGCAAATAATGCTCTAGGGAAGTTTGATACTTAGAATGATGAGACTTTTCCCTAGTGAGTGTCCCTGGGCTAGGTTTTCACAGCTGTGGTAACCTACACTCCACTTCCATTTCCCTAACAGGCTTTCTGATCTCTTTCCCAAAATTTCCCAGACATGTCACTCATGAAGAAAGACACCCACTTGTCCCTATCTTACACACTAAAAGTGCTACTCAGTATGATTTATTTGCAGTTTGTTTAGATTTGAACCTGTCCCACACACATGCTATTTTCTAACAAAAATCCCTGTAGTAGAAGCCCTTCCTCCCATTCTGAAACTTTATTTATTTCTGTTATTCCAGATGTATGTGCCAATCAGTTTAGCTCCTGCCAATTCTTGTTTATTAATAACGCTAACGACAGAATTAAAATTCTACCAGATTTCAATCTCTTTTTTCATGCCTTAATAATGAGTCCTAAAAAGGATGAATTCTGATATTGTCTCAGCAACTCAAAGGACTAGGTACAATCAGAAATTTGACTGGCTTTTGCCTACCTTGCACAAACTCAGGAGGGATATTCGTACTGCTAACTGCCACTGTATATGTGCAGATAATTTGCATTTTCATTGTTCTTTATTTTATGTTATTAGTTATTCATGAGATGAATATCGCATTCAACAACTAATCTATAAAGCCTTTGCTTTAAATAACAATGTGCTGTTTTTGTTGTAGAAGGTAGAAGGGAGAATGGACGTCCCATTTAGAGATCTTATACAAAGAATTGAAAAATGAATGACATGGAAGCTCTTCCTTGCCATATGTAAAATCAGGATCTTAAAGAGAATGCCATTAGAGTTGGAAAATACAGACTGTACTACATAGGTTTATACATATAAGAGCCATATTAGCCAGCTGGACCTACTGAGAAAGGTCTCTCACCAGCACGCCAAAGATAAGAGAAGGTCAAGTTTAACCATACTATGTAATGAACCTGTAAATGACTAATTATTTCTCTCACTGAACAGCACAATCTGCATGTGAGGCAAAAACCAACATAGAAAGCATCTGAACTCGTTTTTATTTTCAGTTGGATATAGTCCAAGTTTCATACACATTGGTTTCACTTTTCCCAATAAAGGCTTATGTCTATATTAACACAAATTGAAAAGAAAAAAATGCAAAGATTCCACTCTCTTAGTTTCAGGGAAGCGTACATTTAAAAAAAAATTCAAATGTACATGTGAGGATCCAGCTGTGTTAGGGAGAGGATGTGGGCGGGCATTCTGTAAATGTGTGCATATATTGTAGCTGTACATTTAGCTGTCTCAACATAAATGTCAGGTAAAGATCACCCCTAGATAAGTTAGTCTTAAAGGAAGAGTAATGATTTCATTTACCAATTGGGGAGCAAGCATAGTGTCTTTACTATACTCAAAGGATTTTCCTGGAATCCCACTGTGGTTATCAAAGGAGGGGCTGCTTCACCTTAGAGGCAGTGAATTGCTAGGTCTTGACTGTTTTAGGAAGGAAGTAACTATCTCTCCCAGGAAATAAAAAAAATCGATAAAAAGAGTTCCATATTTTTTTCAATAATACAACTTTGAAACGCAGAAATTCTGATAGAAAACACTGATGGCAGTAGTAATACAACCTAATATAATGAATAAAATAGAGAAAATAGCGATCTAAGATTTAAGATAATTGAAGAAAAGATATACATCTTTTTCATCCTTGCATCTCCCCCAGTACATTAAATTTGGTAAGTGTCTAAGAATAACAATACCAACAATGATAGCTAACATTTATGGAACTTCCTTTGTGCCAGGTACGGTTCTAAGCACTTCAAAGGTTTTAATTCCTGTTATCCTCAATGAAAGCCTGCCAGTGAACTACTGTCATTGTTCCCATTTTACAGATGAAGAAACTGAAATACAGAGAGTTTATGAAACTTTACCAAGGCCATACAACTAATAAATGGCAGAATGAGATTCATGTTCAGGGGATCTGGCTCCAAAGCTTACCCTTGTAATTTCTCTGCTAAACTGCATCTTTTCATACAGCATAACAATTGCCGAACAAAATTGCTGAATTTTATTGAGGAGTTGAATTCTATTATGCCATATTAAAAATGTAAACTCATTGCAAAACCGAAAACTTAAATCAAAACTCTAGAAACACCAAAAAATTACACAGAGGCATTCTGGAATTTATAGTGATTATACACATATAATCATCATCTATATATAAAATTCTATGGTGGCTATATTATAACAACAATTAGTTTTAAATGCCTGATCTTGCCTGAGAAAATTTAATTCCTCAAAACTTTAGAATCTCTTTGTCCAATAAGTCATTTGGCAACATTTCTAGACATTCCTCAAGTATAAATATACAACTAGTCAAATAAAAGACTTGTGAAAATGTGGTGATTTTTGGTTGCCCCTTTGACCTTTCTTTCAGTATCCACCTCTGTAGGCTTCCCCATATCCACCAGTCCCTTCTGGACTGCATTTTATGGACAGCACCCTTTTTCTTTAATTTCTCCACTCAAGGAAACTTACATATCATGGCTCCTATTTCCTAAATACTCTGAACTTTCTTTATTTTGAGACAGGGTCTCACTCTGCCACCCAAGCTGGAGTGCAGCAGTGCCATCTTGGCTCACTGCAACCTCTGCTTCCTGAGTTCAAGTGATTCTCCTGCCTCAGCTTCTCAAGTAGCTGGGACTACAGGTGTGTGCCAACATACCCTGCTAAGCATAAACAAAGTTTCATCATGTTGCCCAGGTTGATCTAGAACTCTTGGCCTCAGGTGATCCACCCACCCCAGTCGCCCAAAGTTCTGGGATTATAGGTACGAGGTACCACACCCAGCCTCTGAACCTTCATAGATGATGTTTAGGCTGTAGACTCTGTTCAAATTAGATTTTATTAGACACCCCAAATCTCAAGTGTACATAAAAGTATAGAGGATCTACAGCTTCTTTTCTGGGTGTCGTCCAACACTTTAACCCAAAGCGTCCGAGGCATTGAACAAATCATAAGCCATGGCTTAGACCCAAACAAATGCCCAATTTGCTTGTGGAGATCTTATCATGGCATGTGCATGAGTACTTGAAGCATCTGTTAAGGAAGAACCTACACACATGGTACATCTTGCTGGACTCCAAAACATAAGGGTCTATCCTATCTCAGCCCTGTTCTCCTAGACTCCCAGTTATCCCCTTTGTTTTTATACTGTTTACCCTCCCAAGTCACCAAAAGAGGACAGTAAGCCACTCTTCAAGAGGTAGGTATCTTGCTTCTCTTTTCCCTCATTTCTCTGAGCTTCCTTTCTAATATACCTGCTGCTCCTTAAGTTGTTGGAACGCATACTTGTGCAAAACTACCCAAAAATTGGCTGTCATGCTTCCTCTTCAAAGGCTGTGCTCCTGCTAAACAATACAAAAACAACAAAAAGCTTTGAATCCCATATAGGTTCCACTTCATGAACAGCCATAGATATTCCAAGCCTAGCCTCACAATAAGCCTACTTCTCTCTGATGCCCCATTGAGCTCAAAGGCCCACCAGAAGCTTGCATGAAAGGAGGAAACTGGAGAGGCCCTGCCCAGAAGTAATAAAGAAGAAAATTCACTAGAAGGGTGTATTAGTCCATTTTCATACTGCTATGAAGAAATACCTGAGATTGGGTAATTTATAAAGAAAAAGAGCTTTAATGGACCACATGGCTCGTGAGGCCTCATAATCATGGTGGAAGGTGAAGGAAAAGCAAAGACATGTCTTATATGGCAGAAGGCAAGAGCACGAGTGCAGGGGAACTGCGCTTTATACAACCATCAGATCTTATGAGACTTATTCACTATCACAAGAACAGTACAAGAAAGACCCACACCCATGATTCAATTACCTCCCACCAGGACCCTCCCATGACACAAGATTATAGGATCTACAATCCAAGATGAGATTTGGGTGGGGACACAGGCAAATCATATCATTCTGCCCCTGGCACCTCCCAAATCTCATGTCCTCACATTTCAAAATCAGTCGGACCTTCCCAATACCCTCCCAAAGTCTTAAATCACTTTAGCATTAACTCAAAAGTCCACCGTCCAAAGTCTCATCCAAGACAAGGGAAGTCCCTTCCATCTGTGAGCCCATAAAATCAAAAGCAAGTTAGGTATTTCCTAGATACAATGGTAGCACAGGCACTGGGTAAATATACCCATTCCAAATGGAAGAAACTGCCCAAAATGAAGGAGCTACAGGCCCCATGCAAGTCCAAAATCCAGTATTTGAATGATCTTAAAGCTCCAAAATGATCTCCTTGGCCTCCATATCTCACATCCAAGTCACACTGATGCAAGAGGTAAGTTCCCATAGTCTTACGCAGCTCCATCCCTGTGGTTTGCAGGGTACAGCCCCACTCCTGGCTGTTCTCACAGGCTGGCATTATCTGTGGCTTTTTCAGGTGTAAGCTGTCAGTATATCTACCATTCTGGGGTCTGGAGGATAGTAACCCTCTTCTCACAGCTCCACTAGGCAGTATCCCAGTGGGGACTCTGTGTGGGCTTCCAACCCACATTTCCTTTCTGTACTGCCCTAGCATAGGTTCTCCAGGAGGGTTCTATTCCGGCAGCACACCTTTGCCTGGACATCCAGGCATTTCCACACATCCTCTGAAATCTGGGCAGGTTTCCAAATCTCAAGTCTTGACTTTTGTGCACCTGCAGGGCCAACATCACATGTAAGCTTCCAAGGCTTTGGGCTTGCAACCTCTGAAGCAATGGCCTGAGCTGTACATTGCCCCCTTTTAGCCAGGGTTAGAATGCAGGGCACAAAGTCCTGGTACTGCACACAGTAGGCACCCAGGGCCCCACCCACAAAACCATTTTTTCCTCCTAGGAATCCTGCCTTGTGATAGGAAGGTCTGCTGTGAAGACCTCTGACATTCCCTGGAGACATTTTCCCCACTGTCTTGGCAATTAACATTTGGATTCTTGTTACTTATGCAATTTTTGCAGCCAGCTTGAATTTCTCCTCAGAAAATGGGATTTTCTTTTCTATCACATTCTTAGGCTGCAAATTTCTGAACTTTTGTGCTCTGCTTCCCTTTTATACATAAATTCCAATTCCAAACCATATTTTTGTGAATAAATAAAACAAAATGCCTTAGGAGTACCCAAGTCACCTCTTGAATGCTTTGCTGCTTAGAAATTTCTTCTGCCAGTTACCCTAAATCATGTCTCTTGATTTCAAAGTTCCACAGATCTCTAGGGTAGGGGCAAAATGCCACTGGTCTCTTTGCTAAAGCATAGCAAAAATCCCCTTTGCTCCAGGTCCCAGTAAGTTCCTTGTCTCCATCTGAGACCACCTCAGCCTGGACTTTTTCATCAAAACCATTCAACAAGTCATTGGGAAGTTCCACACTTTCTCATATCTTCCTGTCTTCTTCTGAGTCCTCAAAACTATTCTCTGCCTGTTACCCAGTTCCAAAGTCACTTTCACATATTCAGGTATCTTAATAGCAGTAACTCATTCTACTGGTACCAATTCACTGTATTAGTCTATTTCATAGAAATACCCAATGCTGGGTAATTTTTAAAGAAAAAGAAGTTTAATTAACTCAAAGTTCCACATGGCTGGGGAGGCTTCACAGTCACAGCAGAAGGCAAAGGAGGAGCAAAGTCACGTCTTACATGGCAGCAGGCAAGAGAGCATGTGTAGGGGAACTGCCCTTTGTAAAACCATCAGATCTTGTGAGACTTTCACTATCACAAGAAGAGCATGGGGAAAACCTGCCCCCATGATTCAATTACCTCCCACTGGGTCCCTCTCATGACACATAGAGATTATAGGAGCTATAATTCAAGATATGATTTGGGTGGGGACACAGCCAAACTATATCCAAGTGGAATTCACTTTGCTTGGACACACCTCATGATAATTCCTTGATGCTACTTGAATGCTTCAAAAGTTCTAAACTACTCTCCAATTAATGTACTTTAGCGTAAAAAAGAAAACGACACAATTAGGTGTGTTCATTGCAGGGAAATAGAAAATACAGAAAAGAAAAAGAAAAAATTGAGCTATAATCCCTCCAGATATTTTTCCATGGGCATATGTTTACAAAGTGGGATCACAGCATTTTATAGATTTCAATTTTATTGCAATCATCTTTCGATATCCATCATCTATATCTAAAGTATCATTTGTAGAATTTCTAGGATGTTTTTCTAAATAATTTCCCTATTTCGATCATTTCCTGGTTGTCTCTGTATGAAATAACACTGCACAGATTGGACAGTGAGCAAAGCAGTGGAGACAAAGAGCTCTAGGATCAGACATAGATCCAAATTCTACACAGCCATGGAACTTGGACACTTGGACATATAAAATCCTCCCATGCCTCATTTCACCATCTGTTTCAGGGGAGAGTAATTGTAAGAATATACCTCACTGAATTGTTCTGAGACTTAAATGGGGAAAGATATGAAAAATGCTAAACACTATGCCTGGCTCATTTTGGCTTATTAAAAGTTGGCTGTGGTAAAATAAGTCCTCATATGATTACACATCTGTAGAATATAGTCTTTGAAAGGAATTCAAAGGGTCACAGGGCCCAAATATTCATGAGGATCTTTAATCCATGGTTAATTGTCTTCCAGTTTCCTCTCCCACCAGGGAGTAAGAAGGAAAGCGAGACATTCTCCCTCACTTTGGGATGTATGTGGTCCCTTCTTACAAAAGCGAGCAGCATGGGAGAATGGAAAGCACACTGAACTTGGCAAAAGTTTTGAGGTTTAGTCTCAGCTTTGCTACTTATTCAGTAACCGTGAGTTTTTGAACATGGTTCTCTGACCTGCAATGTCCTCATCTATTAAGAAAAGAGGAATGGGAAAGCAGGTAGCAGTATTCACCCTAAATCATCTCTAAAACCTCATATGTGGGAGTGAATAAAACAAGCCATGAAAGACTATCAACTATACACTGCCATCCAATATGATATTTTAGCCTATCTGAGATTTGGCTCTAACTAACCCTGTAATCTTTAGACTTCAAATTCAATTCAACTCAATTTAACATTTATTGAGCATCTATTATGTGTGTTTTGGATCTCTAGGATCAGACATAGACCTAAATTCTACATAGTCATGGAACTTGGACACTTGGACATATAAAATCCTCCCATGCCTCACACTAAAGCATGGGAGGCAAAAACACTGAAGCTAGAAGCAGAAGCAACAATGGAAACAGGTACACTAAAAATGTAGTTAAGAGAGCAGAGGAGAGGTACAGATACTCAGTATAATCTAAATTAAACAGTATAAATTTGAAAACTTTATTTTATACTTTTAAATATCATTGAAGATTTGCATCCAACTTGCCAAACTATCACCCCAAAGTTATCCATAGTCAAGAAATTGAGAGATGAGGAGATATTCCTGAATAATCACATCAACCACAAAAGAGATGGAGGACAATAATAAACAAGAGAAGTAAATATTAGGATTTCTGCCTGGTTCTGTATCTCAGGAAGCATGCCTCTTAGCTTTTCACATCCATATGCAAGACAGTGGCAGGTGCCCATAGTATCTAAAATGCTGTGGGCAGACTGAAGGACCAGAGTCAAGAAAGGATGCATTGTGGACCCCATCATACACATCCTCCTCTCTGGCAACTGCGACAGACCTGCCTTACCCACCATCTCCCACCTCATTCTCATTTCTAGTCCTCACAAGCTCTTTTTCTGTCTTAATCAGTGCTGATCTGCTTTTAGCAGATAGTAACAGCAGTAAAGAACAGCATAGATTTTGGTACATGTGTGCTTTTTATTTTTCCTGAATCTTCTATCCAAAAAAGAAAAAGGGGGACAAAAAAGACTTCTGTCATTTACAGTCTTCTATTGTTTTAGAAAAGAAAGAAATTAAGGTAGGAAGAACTATGACCATGACGGATGACATCTCCCTAAAGCAAAGCTGAATATTCCTTTATTGGCAGGACGGATCTTAATTTACAGTAGATATTGCTGATCCCGTATTTGATGCTGAAATAAAGGAAACATTTCTTTCTGAAACCTGTAATGAAAAATATAAATAGTATATCCTTTAATGATTAACACTGACAAATTCTACTGATGCTGAGTAACACATGCTGAAGAGATGGATTATCTATGAAACATAATTTTACTAAGCACCGCTATGTAATTTGTTAAGCGTTTAGTAATAAGTATGTCTAATAAAATACAAAAAAAAATTTAGAAAATGAACCATAATTTTAATATAATTTTAATTAATGGGAGTGCAATTGCAGTGGTTTAAATTACATTCCCAGTGGTAAGAAGCCTTTCAAACCTAATTTGTAAGCCAAGATGGTGGCTCTAATGACTGGCAGCAAAGTTTCTTCAACAGATTTCATGGGGCATGATCCAAAGATAATAGGTTCTCAGCCCAATGACAATCCAATTACAATGCCAATCAAAGCCAACTTCATGCACTCTAATTATCAGATTTAGCTGTCAGCTCAAATACAAACATAACACTTTTATTTAAATAAAAATTTAATTTAGGAAAAAAAGATGACTTCATGTGTGATTTATTGAGACTGCCAGAGCAATCTAACTTATTTCTCCAGCAATATAATAAAATCAGTCTTGTATTAAAAAAAAAAAAAAAAAGTGAAAATTTTTCCTTCCCCACCCATTCTCCTGTATCTGATATGCTATATTATTTAGGAGTTAATTTAAGCAAAAAAAGCATAACCTAACATGGCAGCAGATATTTGCCAACTAGAAGTAGGTTAAGTAGAGTAGCAAGGTTTCAGTGAGACAAAATTCCAAGTGAATAAATGACAAAACCTAATTAGTTTCTACCAGTCATCAGGAGAAACTGTGTTTCAACTAAAATCCATTCACATAGGCCTGAAGCTGAGGACACTGGCTTTCTCTTATCTCTACATTGGATCATAGTAGAAACACAGACAGGGTAGAAAGAAAGGAAAAGCAAGCGAAATCCACATTAAAATAATTTTAAGACATCTGATATTCATATTGCAGACAGCAATAAGCTAGCATGTGAGTAATGGGTCGCAATTGCTTCCCACCACAGCCCCAGCGTGGACTCTCAGTTTTCACTCAAGATTTCTCCTTAGTGAAACGTTTGGAGGAATGCTGCCCAATAGAAATGTCGTATGAGCAATAATGCAAGCCATATAATTTCAAGTTTTCCTATTGTCACATTTTTAAAAATAGTAAGAAAGAGCAAAATATTTATTTTAATAATATATTTTACTTAATCCAATATATCAAAAATATTATTTCAACATGTAATTAGTATTTTTAAAAAATTATTAATGAAAAATTTGACATTCTTTTTCTAACAGGAAGCCTTCGAAATGAATGTGTAGCTGGGTGCAGTGGCTCATGCCTATAATACCAACACTTTGAGAGGCTAAAGCAGGAGGATCACTTAAGCCCAGGATTCTGAGACCAGCCTAGGCTGCTGAGGCCCTGTCTTGT
Source organism: Aotus nancymaae (assembly GCF_030222135.1). Lineage (NCBI taxonomy): Eukaryota > Metazoa > Chordata > Mammalia > Primates > Aotidae > Aotus > Aotus nancymaae. Next base: position 57,542,930 of record NW_026988471.1, on the reverse strand, counting down.
GAGACCCTGCTTTGTATGACCCTGTCTCCACAAAAAAAAAAAAAAATCAATATGTATATTATACTTACAGCATACCTCAACACAGAAGAATTCAGCCACATTTTACATGTACAATGGCTACATGTGGCAAGTGGCTACTGCCCTGACAAAAGCGGGCTTAGAGTCTGGCCCCAAAAGAAGGTAAAGAAGGAACTGTCTTTACGGTTTAGTTGTAGTGGCTTCAAAGACCACCTACTCCCAGGGGAAAATATATTTACCGGTTTTCCAAAGAACCTAAAATTTCCTCTAACATTTTATTTCCTATGGTTGGATGGATATGCTACCACAAACACACACACACACACACACAAACACACACACACACACACACACACATATATATGTATGCATATGTATACACACGTATTAGGGGAAAAGAGTTCAGGGAAGATTTTCTTTCCCATAATGTGTCTAGCGAATGTGTAATATGAAGATAAGCCATCTTTTTACAATATAGATTTGTAAAAAATTAAAGACATGCTTGAGGATCCTTGAAAGAAGGGCAGTAATGTCAAGGGCAAAGGACCAAGGACAAGCTTTGCCTCTAGTAGCTCTAAGTCCCTGATTGCAGATGGCAGTCTCTCACAACCTTCCTCTGTGACTTTCGTTGCTCAATTAGGGGGTGCTCTGTAAGCTCATGCTTGGGGACACATTTGCCCATTTTGACACTCTCCCAGGCCTCTTGTGGCTTCCCAGCTCTCAGCCCCTGAGCCTCTGAGGCCAGCATGATATCCTGAATGCCCACCTCTGCACTTCTTGAATTCTTCACCAATTTCAAAGGCACTTAAAATTTCCAAATCCACCACACAGCATTAGACAAGAATCACAGCAGGTTAAAACAAAGAGTTAATTTGTTTCATCTTATATACTTAAAGTTGGAAGTCACTTGAATTGAACATGCAAATAGATGCAAACATATGCAAATCAGTTTTTCTCCAGATAAACTGAATGGGAAAAAAGCCTTATAGTATTAGTAACATGCAGTGATTTTGTGGTGTTTCAAAGGAAATTATTTCCTTCCTCCAATTCCAAATTTGAGTAGCTTTCTTAGTCCTCAAATGAAACCAAAAGTTACCAGACTCTAAGGAGTAAAAATTTTTTAAAAGACTGATGTAGATATTTGAGAGATTTGAGATCATGCTATATTTAAGTTTTAGTTATTACATCCAAAGCGCAATTCTCTCCGGAAACTAAAAAGTTCCTTATTCAGGGACAATGGAGTTCTCCAAATAAATCTTTGCTTTAGGTCTGACAATAACATAATTAAAAGTGCTTCTAAGAACAGAAAGAATAATAATACATGGCAGAAATGTGAAGCTGATAGATATTAGAACACACAGAGCTACTGGTTATTATTTTTAATAACAGTAACATCCAATTCTAGACATAAGTGCCTTTACATTTATTATACTACTCTGGACATAGTGCCTTTTTTCAGAATCTATCCACAGTGTTGTGGTTATTGATTTTGTTCATACGGCAATGCCATGTGGTAGTATAACTGGTATTCTCACCCCCTATTGAGATGTGACTTCCTGAGTTCTAGTTCCTAACCCTATATCTTTCTTCATATTAAGTCGGGTCCCACTGCTTCCTGGACAACTGCGCCTGCACAAAGATACTTCATTTTTAGCATGTCCAAAGTCCTTCCCCCATGAAACTTGACCTTCATGAGTGCCTTACCTCAGTTCATGGCACCATGATCTCTTTAACTAGGCAAACAGAAACATCAAGTCTTACTTTATTCTGCTCTTTCCCCTTTTGTATCCTCAGACAGGCACTAATTTGCATATGCAGATACCTTGAAAAAGGTCAGACCCTAATGCTTCACGGTAACAGAGAGAATCACTACTAGGGAGGGATGTCTGGAACTCACAGCCTCCCACCTGTACCCTAAGATTCACATTTCCGTTGTGAGCTCATACTAAGTTCTGTTACCACAGCCAAGCAGAGTGGCCCATTTCATTTTTTAGCCCAAGTGTGAAAATACAACTATGTTTTTTCAGTTTCCCCAAAGTCTAGCTCAGATAAAACAGAGACCAAGACTTCACTAAACAAGGATAATAGAAAGGGAGTAAATAGAGAATAACAAGCAACTAGATAGTCTAATATCTGAAATACAGTTCCATTATCGTTAGCTTATAGCCCTCTATGGGTGAATGGTCCTGGTCTAGCTTCCTACTTGCTGCCTTTGGTAGGTGGTTTTCTCCTGTCCCTGAAGGATGTACCTCAAGGTTCCTGCACCACTGTCTCCTGTAAAGGGCTGGCCAGAAAAACAATGAGGTCAGAGCTAGAGTAATCTTCTCATAGCCTATTTGATGCTCTTCTTACAAATGTCATTTCCCTACATGAAAACCTCAATGTCCCAACTGTCTATTAGGGAGACTGACTGATATGGTTTGGTTGTGTCCCCACTCAAACCTCATCTTGAATTGTATCTCCCACAATTCATATGTGTTGTGGGAGGGACCCAGTGGGAGGTCACTGAATCATGGGGGCCAGTCTTTCCTGTGCTATGCTCATGATAGTGAGTAAGTCTCATGAGATCTGATGGCTTTAAAAATGAGTTTCCCTGTACAAGCTCTCTCTCTTTGCCTGCCACCATACACCTAAGATGTGACTTGCTCCTCTTTGCCTTCACCATGATTGTGAGGCTTTCAGCCACGAAGAACTGTCAATCCATTAAACCTCTTTCTTTTGTAAATTGTTCAATCTCAGGTATGTCTTTATTCAGCAGCATGAAGATGGACTACTACGTTGCCCCAACCCCAATACCTAAAAGAGGCCTGGGATTACCCTGTGGCCTTATCAGAACACAGCAATCCAAATCCAACTCAATAAATCTAAGCCACATGAAACATACATATGTGGGATCAAGAGATCCTTCCTTTATCCAAGTCCAGTATTTTCAAAATGTTCCTCAACTCTATCTTATACTCTCTAAAAAGCACACCAAAGATCTGTTAGTCATTTCTATTTCTGTTTATTATAAGGTCTATGGGTTTTTTTAAATGATAAATGTAATTCACATTCATTTAAGATACTGCAAAATGATCAGAAGTATGAAGACAAAAATAAAATTCATCCATAAACCTATGATCTCTACCATCTTTTATGTGAACATATTAGTGGTCCACAGGTTGCCCCAGATTCTTGCCTCTCCCTAGTACAGTACAGTCACGATATTGGCCCTGCATTACATATACTTCACATGAATTAAGTATAATTTATTTTAGCAAAAACTTTCACTAGCTAGTTCTGAAGTCTCAGACACTGTGGGATGTTTCTAAAAAAGGTTTAGATATTGTCTTCATGGAAATCACATGGTTGAAAACATGTAGCTTCCCCATGGCCTTTGGAATACAGTCCAAATACTTCAGAATCACATCTTAGCTCCTTTTCGACAAATATGACTGGATTAATTGTCCATAACACCATGCCCTCAGACATACATTCATTTTGTGTTCCGGCTACTGTTTACCCACTGAAATTTCTCCAGGAATGCCTCTGCTTTTGCAAACATTACTTCCTCTACTTAGATGTCCACCCTCTACATACATACACACACACACACTCACTCACACAAACACCACCACCACCTCCACTAGCATTCTACTACCCTAGGAAAATAGTAAGCATTCAAGAAACATATGTTAAATAAAATGAACAAATTACATTGTACTACATTCACCTGAGATCAAGAGATTTAAATATGCTCCAAGGACTTAAAATTTAAAATTACAAATTTTAAATTTGTAATTTAAATCTTTTGATCATGATAGGATAGAATTGGGACTTCTTTTTTTAAATGGAGTCTCACTCTGTTTTCCAGGCTGGAGCACAGTGGTGCATCTTGGCTCGCTGCAGCCTCTGCCTCCTGGGTTCAAGGGATTCTCTTGCCTCAGCCTCCAGAGTACTTGGGATTACAGATACCTGTCATCACGCCTGGCTAATTTTTGTATTTTTAGTAGAGATAGCATTTTGCCATGTTGTCCAGGCTGTTCTTGAACTCCTGGCCTCAAGTGATCTGTCCACCTTGGCTTCCCAAAGTGCTGGGATTACAGGGATAAGCCATAGCACTGAATAGCTACATATTTTTTTAAAGTTATATTCACAAAGACTCTTAACCTGATATATGACAAAAGGTGAAGTGACTATTGGAGGTTGAAAGGCGGAGGGAATGCCATAGTCTTTTATTTAGATTAAAAAGGTAGCTGGCAGAAGGTTCCATAATTCTGCCAACTTATATGCATGGAACAAGTGGGATTTCAGAAACTTCTGGCATAATGAAGTGTTTTAGAAGATGGTACTAGGAGGAAATTTCCAGCAGAAATGGAGGCTATGTGACAAACAGACAAAGGAGAAGAATTGTTTTTGGTTGAATAGATAAAGATGCCTATTAAAAAAAAGGAAAGAGAATAGGGCATGAAAGGCCTTGGAGAATGTTAAAAAGGAGTCTGCCAATTTAAGACTTTCTGTGACTCTGTAGAAACATCTCTGATGCAATGCTAGGAAAGAAACAAAACTGCATGAACTAAATTGAAGCATAATTGTTTTAACAAATCCAACTGTTTATCCATGCCTTATGTTATCACATCTCTGGTTTTGCTCTGGCAGTTTACTGTGGTTCTTCCTCTCTTCCTCACTAGATCAGTTCTTCAGCTTTGGGCAGCTGATCCTCTACTTCGTCTTCCAGCTGGTGCCTCATCTCTTCCCCTTGGCTTCACACTGCTAGCACTGGCTACTTAGGATTCTGATCTACCTGGCTTGGTGTTGGGGCCTCTGCCTTACTCCACTCTGTGGGGTAACCAAGAAGCTATAAACTGGAATTCCAAGGACAGCCCCATCCTCTCTCTCTCAAGCCTCCCAAAGACAAGGCCAGTAAAAGACTTCAAGGGAAAGTTTGGGTATCTAAGTCCAAATATTAAGTACAAGTATCAACTAGCATGTAAGTATTTTCAAAAGCAGATTATATGAAGGAGATATTAAATATTTTGGATGGACATTTTGGACATTGCTAATTGAGTATGATGTGTTGTACATATTTTAGGAAGAACCTAAGCCTTTACTTGTACTAGAGAGGAGGTATCACACTAACTTCTTCATCACTTCTTCCAAGCTCATCCTTTTATCTCTGTCTCCTCCAGGACTTCATACCATCTGATAGCCCCTCCATCCTTCTCTGCAGTAGTTTTGCTGGCTATTTCTCTTCCCTCTAAAAACAAGAGAGGCTACTAGATTCTTTAAAATAAGCAAACCAGCAAGCCTGCCCTGTCATTAACCCATCTCTTTTCCTTTCTTTCTACAAAAAATTCAGTGAGACTAGTTATAACAATTTGCTCACTACACTTATCATATACCTAAAATCTCATTCCTCTTTTCCCTCAAAATTCTATGGAACACAGAATCTAATTCACTTTTCTAAGGGACAGAACCATACTTCTAACTTCCTGCAAGAAAATTTTGATTAACCATCCTTTGAAAATCAGTATATTAAATCATAGTCTTAGCCTTGTCTATCCCCTTTCAATTGTAAATATGATAGTAACACCCTCACCTTATAGACAGTGTCATGTGTTTCCAAGGTGTAATCTATATTACTTCATTAACACCACCCATTCTAGACCATGAGATCAACATTAGTTCTACCTCCAGTGTGTCTACCGTGAGCCCATCGAAATTGTGGCTTGGCAGACGTAAGCCTTCCCCCAACTCATGTCACCTATATATCTGGACAACTTGTATGAATCATTTCTGAATAATGCATAAGTTTTCCAGGAGGTAGCTGTGTCTCTTGTCTCTGAACTAGTTCTTACTAATTCCTTCCGCCTGTGAGACCAGACCATATTTCCTGTGTCTATGGCCTCTGACTTCTCCACAATAATTGCCTGAGACTCCAAGCATCTCCCCTACCCGGCATTTAGCACATTTCTACTGCCATGACTGGATTTATTTTAATTTCATATTTGGCCCATTCCTGGCGGCCTTAGATCCCTGTTAGTTTTACTATAATTTTGTCCAATATGGCTGTGGCTCTCTCCTTCCTGACAGCCTTATTTTGATGCTGAGAACCAAGAACACTTTCAACAAGGATTCCACCTAAACTGAACTATGTACAACTTATATCATCAAATTTTCTTTCCAAAACAAATATTTCCAATGTCCCTATTTCTGCTTATGAGAGCGGGCTCAAAGTGAAGTCAATTTCTCATTCTTCTCTCTCCATATATCCAATCTGGTTTTGAATTTACAACTTTATCATCACATGCATCCATCCTCTTTTTTCTATTTCCACTTTCCCTAAGTTGAGTTTGTCATTACTTTCTTTTTTCTTTTTTCTTTTTTTTGAGATAGAGTCTTGCTCTGACGCCCAGATTGGAGTGCAATGGTGTGATCTCGGCTCACTGCAACCTCTGCCCCCTGGGTTCAAGGGATTCTTCTGCCTCAGCCTACAAAGTACAATGCTAGGATTACAGGTGTAGACCACTGTGCCTGGATTTTCTCATTACTTTCTAGGCTATTGCTAGAGAGCCTCCCTGGAAGATCTCAACCCACTCCAAACTTTTTCTATTCTATTATCAATCATTCTAAAGTATAACTCCCATCAGATCTCTACAATATTCAATGATGTTCACTAATAAACCATTTCCACCAACTTAGAGACAAATTAATCTGTCTGGCATTCAAAGTCCTTCCCAAATAGAAATTACATTTGTCGTTCAATTCTCACCACTCCATACGTTTTTCATGCTCTGTCTACACAGTGCTGCCAACCCTTTCCCAAATGGTCTTCACATTATCATCTCTGTGCCACTGTTTGTGCTACTATCTCTCCCTGGGATATCTTTTCCCTATCTTCATAAACAAAAATACTGCCAATACTTCCAGGTCCTTTTCAAGAAACCTCTGCAGATTTTCCTGTACAAAAGTGGTTTATCCTTCTTTTGCACTCTTATAATATCTGGTGCATTTTTATCCTATGGCTCCTATAATACCACTTGCATCTTATCTGTTTACATCTTTGTTTTATCCATCTTAAAGGATCTTAAGTTCCCTTAGGGCAGCTATAGTAGGCAAAATTATAAGACAGAGCCCCACCATTCCTTGCCCCTGGTGTACACACACCTTCTCCAAATTATTCAATCAAGCATCACCTAAGCACTGCTGTGAAAAGAACTTGCAAGTGAAATTAAGGTCCTAAATCAGTTGACATTTAGATAGGAAGATTAATAATTGGGTGGGTCTGACCTAATTACATTAGCTTTTTTAAAGCAGAACTTTTTATCCAAGCAGAAAGGAAACTCAGAGACTTAAAGTACACAGAGGAGTTAACGCGTGAGAAGTTCTCCATTGCCAGTTTGAAGATAGAAGATACCACAGGACAAGGCATGCAGGCAGCTTCTAGGAACTGGGAACAGTCTCTGACAGGAAAGCCAGCTGGAAAACAGGAACCTCAGTGCTGCATCAAAGGAAGTGAATTCAGCCAAGAATGACCTTGGAAATGGAATATTTCCCAAAGCCTTCAGACAAGAAAATAGCACAATTGACACCTGGATTTAACCCTTGTGAAACCCTGAGTAGAGAACCCAGCCACATTTTGTTGGACTTCTGATCTACAGAATTGTGAGAACAAATAGGTGTTATTTTAAGCTGCTAACTTTGAGGTAATTTGTTAAAGGGCAATTAAAAACTAATATAGCGGGGATATTTTATTTGTGTTATTATACCCAGCAATGCAAAGTTGAATCCTTTGTACATAGAAGTGTATCAGTGAGCATTTAACTTCCAAGAGCATAAAAAATATTTGGGATATAATTTTATCAGAAAGAACAAAAAGGCAAAGAGAAATAAAATGTAGTCTCTATGTCTTTAATTGGAGAAAATATTGGAATTTTTTTTTTTTTTTGAGATGGAGTTTCACTTTTGTTGCCAGGCTGGAGTGCAATGGCATGATCTCGGCTCACCGGAACCTCCGTCTCCCAGGTTCAAGCAATTATCCTGCCTCAGCCTCCGAAGTAGCCGGGGTTACAGGCATGCATCACCACATCTGGCTAATTTTTGAAAATTTAGTAGAGATGGGGTTTCTCCATGTTGGTCAGGCTGGTCTCAAACTCCTGACCTCAGGTGATTCATCTGCCTCAGCCTCCCAAAGTGCTGGGAATACAGACATGAGTCACCACACTTGGCCTGGGAATTCTTAATTTAGTCACTCTGATAAGGTCACATTCCAGCACATCTTGAAAAATTCCTGAGTATAGTCCCTAGAACAAACTCAGTTATGAAAACCTATTTTGTGGTGATTTTTGTTTTTTTTTTTTTGTTGTTGTTGTTTGTTTTTTGTGAGACAGAGTCTCACTCTATCACCCAGGCTGGAGTGCAATGGTGCGATCTTGACTTACTACAACCTTCACCTACTGGGCTCAAGCAATTCTCCTGTCTCAGCCACCCGAGTAACTGAGATTACAAGTGCCTGCCACCACAACTGGCTAATTTTTGTATTTTTAGTAGAAACAGGGTTTCACCATGTTAGCCAGGTTGGTCCCAAACTCCTGACCTCAGTGATCCTCACGCCTCAGCTTCCCAAAGTGCTGGGATTACAGACGTGCGCCACCCTGCCAGGCCTGTTTTTTAAGAAGCTTATTTCAAGAAATATATAAATGTGGCCTGAAAAACACTTGTAAGTGACATTATTGAGCTGGCATCTAGTTCTATACCTGTGGTTGCAATGAAGACCTTTGCCAAGTACCTCTCCAAAGCCAAAACTTCAGTTCTTAAACAAAATTACTAATTCCTCCTTTTCACACCACCACCCTTTTCTAATTAATTTCTTAAAATGGTTTTTCTTTTGCCGGTCTCAAAATATGACCAAACTCGAACATTACTGACATTGAAACACCATATTAGACTCCTTTTTCTTCAAGCCAAATGCCGAGCTTAAATCTCTTCACTCTACACCTGTCATAAAGAGTCTGTGGGGAAGAAAGCAGCTGCCCAGAGACACAGCCAAGCTCTCCATCCCAAAAGCTCCAAGACCCTGGGTGAGTCATTCAATGCACTAAAACTCAGTTTTTTTGTTGGCCAAACTTGCAACACTGGTCTCAGATCTATTGTCATATTCTAATTAAAAAAAAGTGAAGGAAAGAATAGCAGGCGTGGCATTATACTCATCCAAGGGGAATCACCTGACTCTCCCATGAGCTTATACACTCTGGTAATTGTTTTCAATAAAATCATGGAAAGATTTGTAGGCAGCTAACATGGACATTGAACCATCCATAACTTTTGGCTTGGTATAGTCATACTATTATTTACCCAATAAACTGTAACTGTAGTGGAGCCCCAATAATTCAGTATCTGAGAGGGATCTGCTACGGAAGAAGTTATTATGGTCCATCAGATCAAAAGCTCACGTTTAAAGAAGTGTCCAAACACAGATATACACAATAGGCTCAAATCATTAGAGACTATTTTGTCAAGTAATACATCTTTTCAAAATAACTACAGCACCAATTACATACCTCACTGTTTACTTACTTATCCCACACATAGAAGCAACTGTGGGTTGTTTTTCTTTAAATGAGAGAAAGAGAGAAAATAAAAGAAAAAAAGGGACATAGCCACCATTTCAAAATAGAAAGATTATATTACAAACGTAGAAAAGCCCAAAAATCTAAAAGGTAGAGATAGGTATTTTCTTTCTAATTCACATAGTGCAGGTTATTTTATATTATTTATTTTCTTATCCCCAAGTCGTCCCATCAGCTGAAAAGACACTGTCAGGCTTCACTCTAAATGTTCTGCATGTTGTCTGTTTGTGTTATTTTAAAAGGTTTGAACAAAGAAGCTGGCATATTGCAGGCAATTTAGAAAACCACCAAAGTTACAATAGATGGTAAGTATCTTTGCCTCTTTCCATTTTGTTCCACAGAAAGAAATCAAGGCATTCGTCTTTGATGTTTGTTTTTCGTTTTATAATCACTTGTGCACATGGTGTGTACATACAGAATGACGGAGGCTCAGGTTCATCACAATAATGATCAAATGAAACGACTCAAAATTCTCAATGTTAAAAGGCTTGATTAGGATAAATACCTCAAATTTCATACGCAGATGTAAATAGCTGAGACTTATCAAAAGTTTATTTGTATTTATTAATGCTTTCAATTTAGGGACTGAGGAATATGCACTAAACCTGAAGTCACCACCCTATAATCTGGAAGGCTTTTTGTTGTGGTTCTGTTTGCTTTTTTTGTTCTCTCTTCCACCAAGTTGTGTGTGTGTGTGCTTATATGTATATGTTCTCTCCTTTCTCCTTCTCTTCCTCTCTCCCCTCTCCCTTCCTTTTCCCCCTTCCACTTTCTCTTTCTAGTCTTTCTCTCAGACAGAGAAAACATCAAATTTATTATAGTGCCCCTAACTTTAGTTTCTTTGACTCAAAAAAAAAAGAAGGGCCATTGTAATATCTTTCTCCTTCTCACCCATTTTAGTATCTTTAAAGAAATTTCTTAAAATGCAAAATAATTCTTTATTATTCTATGGCATTACTTAAAAATCAGAAACTGCTTTTTCACTCTTTTTCTCCTTTTATCAAGATCAGTATTTTTTTCCCTTGCCTAGAAATGATCTCTTCAAAAAGTCAGCAAAATATTTTGGCTTTCTTCAGCAACACTTTGGGCTTCTCTGTTACAAATTGTATACACATTTTCCAGACAGGGGAATTTGAAGGGTTTAAATTATTTTTTAAATGATGTCTGTATTCTTGCAGATTCACATTTGCAGGAGGAAGATGGAGGCAAGGAAAGCTACTACAGAACATAATACGTCTGGAATCAGGGGACTATTGAGCTCTATGCAAATCTGGGAAAAGAAAATATCTTCCTCATACATTATCTACAGCAAGGATTTTGAGTTTCCCAGACTGAAGAAACAAATGCTCTCGATGGATGTAGTCTGTCATTCATATTGAGCTCACATATTTTACTTCCTGAAACCAAACAAATACTGATAAACTACTTCAGTGAGCCTTTAATCAAAATTTCGGCAATACACAGTTGGCGACAGAAAGATCAGTCTGTGGAGCCTGAAACCCTTTCATCATCAAATATACAGAAATAATAATTATATTTATCTGTTTGGTACAGGCTGCACACCAAGATTTACCCTTGCCCTAAGGACATAGAAATCATCAGGCATTGTCATCTCTAAAGAAAAAAAAATCCTTAATAACTTCGAGGTTAAACGGCTCTCAATAGTTGTGGGGGCTCAGGAAAAAGAAATAAAAATAATATATTTTCCCCAGTAATGTTATAATAAACTGTGTATGTGCTAACCAATTAGCACTTCTGATAATACCCTGAAAGAACCGGTGAGCATCTAGCCTGCCCAATAAAAAAAAAGATGTAGAAAGGGGAAGAGCTTGTCTCATCATTCTGATTTCCTTCCTCTAAGGATCTATGTCTTGTATATTTCAATCCAACTTATTCCAAAAACATTTTTAAAATTAGATAAAATGGGCTGGTTGCAGTGGCTCATGCCTGTAATCCCAGCACTTTGGGAGGCCGAGGCAGGCGGATCACCTGAAGTCAGGAGTTCCAGACCAGCCTTGCCAAGATGGTGAAACCCTGTCTCTACTAAAAATACAAAAATTAGCCAGCCATGGTGGCAGGCAAATGTAATCCCAGCTACTTGGGAGGCTGAGACAGGAGAATCACTTGAACCCAGGAGGTGGAGGTAGCAGTGAGCCAAGACAGCACCATTGCACTCCAGGCTGGGCAACAAGAGTAAAACTCTGTCTCAAAAAAATAAAAAAGAAAAGAAAGAAAATTATATAAAATGTACAGGGGAGTTGAGTTTGCAAAACATTTTATGATGAAAATAGTGTATCTTAATTTGGATTCCCCCAAAGCTAAAACTGAAACAAGGGTTTGGTGAACTGAAGTTATTTGGATGGAATCCCAGGAAGCCGAAGTGAAGGAGCAGAGAGAGTTCAGAAAAGAAGCAAAGCAAGTCAGGATGAGTTTTGAGCTGATTATCACTGTGGACATCGGAGGCTTATTCCTGCTGGAGTTTCTCAGGAGCCAAGTAGAAGTAAACTTTAATGGAACCACAGCAGGACAGAAGGCTGGGACTTTCAGCCTCTGTCCCAGCCCATAATTGATAGTTGTCCCAACCCTGAGAGCTTCTCCCCCATACATCAAGGTTGCATCTAATTTGGGCTAAAAGAGTTAAGGCATAAGATAGGGGTTCCCAACCTTTTTAGCACCAGAGACTAGTTTCATGGAAGACAATTTTTCCATGAAAATGGAGAGGGGTGTGGGGGGAATGGTTTCAGGATGAAAAAGTTCCACCACAGATCAGATAATCAGAAATTAGATTCTCATAAGGAGTGTGTGACCTAGATCCCTCGCATACACAGTTCATGAGAGGGTACTGGCTCTGATGAGAACCTAATGCCCCTGCTGATCTGACAGGAGGAGGAGCTCACTGACCCTCTACTTACCTCTTGTTGTACAGTCTAGTTCCTAACAGGCCACAAACTGGTACTGGTCCATGTCTGTGACTTGGGGGTTGGGAACCACTAGCCTAAGAGAATTCCCTGAAGTAGATAGAGAAGCTGAAAGGAGCTTGAGGTCAGAAGCCGTACAAATGCACAGGGGTTGCTTTCTATATGTAAGGGGACTGAGGGAACCAGTAACATCTACTACATATTTCTCGCTCTAGAATAACTTGAGAAGGTTGTTTTATGTTCCTCATAAAAAGTAAATATAAGAGCACTGAACACAGCCACAATGCTGCATATTCTTTAGGTGAAATTACCTTTGCAAAGCACATGTATTCAGAGGAAGCTGTTTATTTTCCCCTTCTCCATTTGCCTCAAGATAAATACCTTAACTCCTCTTCTGGTTCTTCCTTTTGGGTTCTGTTTGTCACATATTCCTTCTTACCTTCTTTTCACTCACCTCAACATTTTCTTTCTTCCTCCTCAATTGTCTTTACCTTGCCACAACCTTCAAGAATTGTAGAACATGATTTTTATCCAATTAAAATGAAAAATGTAACCCCCAAACTGCCATCAAAACAATTTTGGGTCACTAGATTATTAAAATATTAGCTATTAAAATAGCAAGAAGGCCTCTTACTTGTTACATTGAATATTGTGAAAATATCTAAAATCAAATTCTGCTTTAGTCTATTTATAGAGAGGGAGGGAGAGAAAAGAGAGACAGAGAGAGAAAAGAAGGGAGGGAGGGAGGGAGGGAAGGCTGGAGGAAGGGAGAGATCTTTGTGATTTTGTTTGAAAACTCTCCTGGTTCTGTTAGAGTATATCCTGTAAGCCCATCACTTTGGAATATATTTGCCCATTTTGACACTCTCCCTGGCCAAACACTCACACCAGTCACTTCATTGTAATTACTGAATCTGCAGGTCACTAGGGTCTCCCGTTAAAACTTACTACAATGTCTACAGTTGCCACATCTGTAATTTAAGAGGACACACACCTGCTTTAATTACAGGGCCCTTGAGAGATAACAAGATATAAGTAACATGACCAGATGAGAGTCAATTGCTGAAATTGTTTCTTGATAAAATGTGTTTAGCTCCAGAGGCTAAAGCTCACTCACTCTTTCCTATACAGTATCAAGGTGTCAATAGGCACATGGCTACTGGGAATAATTGAAATACCTCTCTTCATTGAGAAATTGCCCATACAGTAAACAAAGCCCACATGACATAGCAGTAGATGTCAGAGTGATTTCTGGCACATTCAGTCACTGAAAGACAACCTGGATATGAAAAAACTGCAGTGGAATATCCCAACGCAGATATTATAATCCAACATTTATGTCTTCCCTCAGTGAACATAACTTCATGCACAAAACTACCATACTTGGAATTTGGTTCTCTGTTTGCTTTGTTTTTATTTTTTGTATATAATCTTGAAAAGACTAACAAAAAATTGTTTTACTGGTTTTCAGCTTTCTTTTAACAGGTGAGAGGTTGAAGAGAGTGATATGCAAAAGCTTGGAACTATAAGCAGAGCATTCAAGGCATTTCCCAACTCTAAGACTGTGTCATCTCATCCCTAGAATAATATTCCTGTCATTTAGCAGATCTTATTGTCACCAGCCCATTTCTCTGCAAGAGTAAGGATAGCACTCGGTTTAAGGTGAGAGAGCATAATTTCACGCTCAGAGTCTGCTGCAGTTCTGAGAGTATCTTCAAAGCAGCTCCCTGTGTTAAGTAATTCAGAGACACAAGTTGTTTCCATTTTGGGTCTCTGCCATCACAACCAGAAACCTCTGGGGTTGCCACACCAGGGGAGACGAGCCTAGCTGGCCATGCACGAACTCTTAAAAGTGTTGTCTGGAAGTGAAATACACCTGCTCACAGTCCCTTATCCAGAATTAGTAACATGCTGCTGCTAGTTGGAAAAGACACTGGTATATATGAAAAGTACTCAGATATTCATGAAGCAGTAAATTTATTTGCTATACTTCTCAATAATACGTTCTTCACACTCCCAACAAACTAATATTCCTCAAATATCTTTTTTGCTGTGTTACTTCCTCAGTAAAAAGCTTCGAAACATTCCCCAGGCACCTGTCATTTTTATGTTATTTAATACCTAGTCATTTTTTCCAATATGTTTAAGGCTTCAAAAGGTTATGGTTTAAGACAATATTTTTGATGCAGGTAATACTGTGGTCATGGTTAAGATTCTGTAGGTTTGGCACGAGGACAGGGTTCTGGGGAAAAGATCATAAGTTCGGGGATGGCAAGGCCCACTCTTGTCTTCTTCACATTGAATCTCTACCACTACCATATATTATAATATCAGTAAATATTACGAAATTTAATTGAACTTCATAATTTTTCCTGTGGCTAGTTCTATCTCCTGAAGCAAGTCTAAATTCCTCTTCACTGGCAATGGCTTTCTTATGCCTCCTGTTCCACTTCTCTCCAACCCTGCTTCCACAAACATCATACGTATAACAATGAACACAACAAAAAAACTCAGATTTACAACGTATGAGGCACTTTCACAAGTATATTTTTCAGCCATCAACTCCTCTGTAAGACATTCAGAGTAGGTATAAATATTCCCATTTTATAGATGGACAAGCAGAATATCAGAGGCAATATTTCAAACTTACCTCTTCTGATTTTAGTCCAGAGTTCTTTTCATCATTCCCATATTCATGACAATCCATGCCTACACGTTGTCCTTATACTGTTTGCATGCCACTTCGCCCTGCTCTCTTCTGCCCTGCCTTGCAATGTTTCCTCCCTACTCTTCCTCCTCGACCTGGTTCACACTCTACCTTCTCCAGAATTTGTTTTTAAATTACTGTATGCCAAATCATCGTTCCTCCTTCTAATTCTGTTTGGATGTGCCATTTATAGCTGGATCATAATCCACTATGATCTGGGCCTTCTCTCTAAAGAGACTGGAAATCCGGTGGGGAGAAATTTTATTTTCTACCAATTTGCTATGTCCCTAAGCAAATATTTTGCCTAACAGTGTGTTTGATGCATACCTCCTTGACCATTTTCATTATACTTTGAAGCAAGAAGAAAAGAACATTTGAGCAATACCTGTGCATACTGATAAACCCTAACTCTAAATGGTACCTGGATTGACTTTGTTTATAGACATGGATGCCTTACGGCTATTACAGAGTTTAAAGCCAACTTAATTTTAGATCCATCTTAAATGTGTTTGGTTTATATCTTATGAAGAACTAAACACCCATTTGTACTCTAAAAATATTCCATAAAGACAGAATAAATGAGACAAGAATTATTAGCAAGCAAGCCTTTTAATAACTAACTGAAAATAATAGGATAAATAAACCACAATACTTAACCACTGTCAATTTAGTTCAGTACGCTCTTTCTCACAATAAGACTAGGGTAGGGGAGTATTTTTATAGGACAGTGTAGTGTTCCTCTACAGAATCAACTTCAAATTAGTGAATATAATTAAATCCATTATAAAACTATTTTTCTTTTACCTTGGGTACTGCATTCTATATATTAACTACCTATTATGTAAAGTAGCACTTACATTTATTTGTCCAAAGGCTGTCAAGTATCCTGAAAGTTGTTGAAGAAGTTAATCTCACCAGCATTTTAGGTAACACACGCCTTAACAACCTTTGTTATTCAGACTCTGAATTAGTCCTCATTTGTTTAAGAGAGTCGGATTTTAAAACTGTTATAATATTTCTGAACTGAGCTGATTTCTTTCCAAAGTACATGAGCTATATATTTTTTTAATTAATTGCCTCATATATTGAACATGCTTGCTCTATTACAACATATTGGAACAGTAAAATGCGGACCCAAACAAAATACTATGCCTCTAAGTTGCCAGTGGGATTTTGTGGGTGGTGAGGAAAACACATGGCATTCTAGTTAAAGAGGGTAGTTGTAATTCTCCGTGCTTATCATCAACATCTTCAAATCACACACTTCCGCAGCCCAGCGTTCTCTTGGCTGACACTCATAATTCTTTTTAACTTTACAGAGTGGGGAAGCTAGTGAATGGGGAAGGAGATAAAGATGTGGGCAAAGTTTCTATGGGGTTGAGTCAGATATGTATTTAGATATGCAGAAATAGAATTTCCCATTAGGACCAAGAAAAGAGGAACATACTGGCTTATTCTTCCTCCCGCAAAAAAAGAAAGATCAAAATGCTAAGACAAAATGAGCCACAGTGAAGTTTAAAGTGTAGATGTTTTCCAATTATTCAGGGCATTTATGCTAATTGTACTGACAAAGAGTCTATGATTATTTTGGCTCCATCACTAAGAATATTAAAAGATCTGGGCTGACATAAAGGAGTATGTAAAAGCAGAGTTTTATTACAGATGTCAAATTTGTTAAAGAGTGATTCATGATAGATTAGTTTATTGAAGTGAATAATAAGTTTAATTACAAATCTTTTCAAATCTTTTTCCCCCAACTCAATAAAGAAAAGGAAGAAGGTATAGTTTATCTTCAAAGGGGAGACAAAAATTATTCCTGGGAACAATATGGCAAATACTAATTTAATCCCTAGTAGTTTAAAATTAAAAAAAGAAAAGAATCAGCAAAATATGGCTGGTGCTGGTGGTGCATGATTACACCAAGCACTTTTTTGTTGAGACAGGAAAAAGATTTATGTTCGTTGGTAAGAGACTATGTATAGTGTGAACGATACTGAAAGGTAACTGAACAGAGGCTGATGGGAGAGATAAGGGAGCAAATGCTCACAGAGTCGTGTTGGGTCAGAGAGATGTGCAGAGGGAGGAATATTAAACACCTCTGCATGGGCACTGGAATGATCACAGATGATTTTTTAAAGTGTACTCTTCACTTTTCCACTTTACACATCTGTTAACTTTTTAAAAATTAAACTATATGAACATCCAAATTTAAATAAAAATATATTTGCATTATGAGATTTACTTCTAAAGAAATACATTGTGTGAAGAGAAGTTCATGTCATAGGGGCCCCATCAGAATAAGTACCTGGATTCCAAACGATACAGAAGGCATGCCCTGCTAATGCATACAAGGATGAGGCCCAGACTTTCATTTCCAAATAAGTTTGCTGCAGTTTTTCAGTTGTGTTTGACAGTAAAGCAGTTGAACTCAAGATGGATAAAATGCGATTGACAGTGTCCGTTGAAATAGAAACAATATCATTCATTTTTTCTAATTTTCCCAACCAGATGTATTTTTTCCCATCTTTCAGACGCCTTGTATTTCTATTTCTCAAATTGCACAGCAGTAGTTATTTTGCACTCATTTTTTTTTCTGCATCACAACTTTTTCCTCAACTGGGGGGTTCCCTATTTCTCTACAATGCATCATCTAATTGAAAATAATTAAGCAACTGTTAAATTGACTTGTTCTCTTCTCATGCTGGTTTACAGCAAGGATAAACAAGTTGACAATCAACTGAAAGAACTATGTATTGACTGACTATTGTGTGCCCAGCTCTACAGGAAATGCAGGAGAAAAGGCCTTCCTACCCTCAATATGCATACTAGCTGGACAATTGAAACCAACCAAAGAATGGCTAAACAAGATTTGATTATGGATGTCAGCTCATATGTCAATTACAATAAGGATGATTTGTAGAGCACAGGAAAATAAGTGCAAAAGCAATTTGAGAAGAGGTAAAAAACTGAATAGAATTCACCAAAGAAGACTTCAAGGAGGAGGTGAAATTAAAGCCAGGCCTTGATATGTGGCATATATATAGATGGAAAGAAGCTTAAGGGTGAAGGAAGTTGCCATTCATTGAGAATCTATTACAGGCCAAGATTTACTAAGTCAATGTGATTATACTCGTTTTACAGTTGAGAGATATGGGGCTTGGAGGGATTTAGTAATAAGTTTCTCATGGTAGATGTGGTATATGGCTCTTCAAATTCAGTCTACACATAATCTTCCATTCTCACAGGAGCTCTGAACATTTGCTGTCTCTGGGTTCAAGGGACCACCAGAATTTTTGAGCAAGGAAGAACAGGCCAAATGAAGGTAAGTTGCAAAAAGTGGTATTTCCTTTTCCTTGAATAAAGTGATGCTGTTCATGGCCCTAAATCTTACCAATCCAGAGACCATAAACAGTTGGATTCTGGAAGTCCTTCATCAAGAAATGAACCGATATTTCTGAAGTACTGGCTACAAGCCACGTACTATTTATAAACCTACAAATCCACAATTACGGATATCATTTTAAAAATACAGGTTAAGCACACACGCTCTGGCGACAGACTCCCTGAGTTTCATCTCTCCTCCTCTCCACTTACCAGCGATATTACCTTAGGCAATTTACCTCTTTGGGCTTCAGTTACCTGATCTGTAGAATGAAAAAAATAATACTACCTACCTCACAGGGTTATTGTGAAGATTGATTTGAACTATCCAGGTAAAACTGTTATTTAAGCTACTAAGCACCAAATAAATGTCACAAGTTGAGGAGGAGGGAAAGGATGCCAGGACTATTGCTGCTGGGTTTTGCACAATGGCTCAATTTTTTATTTCTACTTTGATTAACTGCATAATCACAGTAAGTCTTTGCAGAAACAAAAATAGATAGCTATTCATTTTTTTGGATCTGATTCATCAGTGTATACTTTAGTAGTATTGTACTATAAAAACATGTTATAGGAAAGAGCATACTGAACTAAAATTCTTCTGGTTCCTTTAATGAATAAAGCTACAATGAACCACTGTATCATTTGGGATAGGCTAATATATGCTGTGGCAACAAACCCTGAAATTTCGGCTGCTTAACCCCTCCACACATACCTTTATACCTATGCACACAAAGGCTTTGTGTTTTGGATAATTCTCCACTGGGTGGCTCAGGGCCTCAGGGATGTAGGCTACTTCCATTTTGCAGTTCTGCATCTAAGGATCTTCACTTCTAATACACAAATGGAGAGAGAGAACAAGAAAGAGAGAAAGGAAGGAGAAGAAGAGAGGCAGGGAGAAAGAGGAAGAGCACTTTTCAGAGCCCTACTGTGAGTGAAATGTCACTTCTACTCATGTTCCATCAGTAAGCATTAGTCACATAAACACACCTCTATGTACAGACACTAGGAAATGCAGAGGACTCACAGATAGCTGGTAACTAACATTCTCCTACATGTTACTTCACAGCAAAACTGCTTAGTTTACAGTTAAATTTCTCTGAGCTAGAACAGGTGAAGAGCCTCACGGCCCATGGAGACCTCGGTGTTCGGCTCTACTTAGTGTAAATGGATACTCCTCAAATGTAACGGGCACAATTGTAATATTTTCATGAGTAAATCTGGAATACAGAAAAGGTCTTCAATAAAGACCTTTAGTAAAGACCTTTTAGTAAAGGCGTCAAATCTTAAGTAATGATTAGATATGAAGTGAAATTTTAGCTGATATAGGAGGCAGACTGTCAGGAACTTCCTAGTATATGTTATAGAAAAAAAAACAGAATTTTATGAAGAACCTGATAAAATGTTGAAAGTATTTTATTCTGTAAATGCAAACTGCTACTATAAAAAACCATTTAATAAGACAATTTGCAGGACCTTGATTCCTGCCTGCCCCAATCAGAGAAAGCACTTCCTACAACATTAGCTGCATGAATAATGTCTCTCTAACCAGAATTTGGCATGCTGAAGCAGAATTTGTCCTCATCCAGCTACCTGAATCATAACCTGTTAGTCAGCTAATTCTAATTGAAAAACTAAGAATTTTTTTAAAAAAAATAAGTCTCTGGAGTCAAGGGATTCAATAATATTATTACTATTATTATTATTCACTTTCTTCTCTCAAAGATCTTATTAACTCCTTTTTTTCCAAAGGCTCTATCTACTAAACAAGTGGGATGTATTAAGTCATAATTAACTTTAAATATTTTTTAAAGCAAATATGTTTGTATCTATACACATGTATGTGTAAAAGTGCTCTTAAAAGCTCACAAAACAAGGAAACATAGGACAAAAAGAAAGACTTAATGTGTCTTATGAAACTACATTACCTATTTGGGAAAAATAGCTAAATCTGTGCTCCCCATACCACCACCACTACCATCTATAAATGCTGAAGTTTCAGTTTTGGGAAAAGCCACTACTGATTAGGAAAAGTTTTAAAACAAACAAACAAACAAACAACAACAAAAAAAAAACCTGAAGGATTTTGCTTTCATATTTCTTTAGAGCATCTGTAAGTTTCCACTTCACTTTAAAGAATTTGCAATTGATCATCATAAAGGTTAGATCATTGGCATACTTTATGCAAGAAGGATTATATACAATCTCAATCACTGGACCCCCCACTCAGAGTTTTAAGTTTAAATAAAATGCTTTAATTGATATTATTTTTATGACTCTTGATTTTATTGACTTTTATAATAATTTGAATGATGTTCAGCCCCAACTGAGTCAGGTAAGAAGACACTTACTATACATGATTCTATAGATGTATCTGTCTTCAGTGTAGAAGATTATGAGCAAATCAACAGTACCACATTAAGTTGATGTCATTAAAACCAGAAGCAAGAAACTTGTCATCTAAGTCAGCGTAGGCAGTCCTATCACAGGTAAACCTACAATTTCCATTAAGCTCTTAGAAATACTGTAAATAGCTCATGATCCTTTATTACTACCTTTGAGGCCCGGTTGAATTCTGTGGTATAGCAATAGGGAATTTCTGAAATTGAGCTTCACTGATTTAGCACAGCAAAACACTATGGGTGAATATTATATAGTTTTATCAAGCAATAAATAAAGATATACATATATATAAACATTTTATTTAATACCCATACACACACACACACACATTCACACTCATATCCACATACATACATTCTTAGAGTGAGCTGCTCTAACAAAATACAAAAATCAGTGGCTTAAAACAACACACATTTATTTCTCACAGTTCCGTAGGCTGAAAGTCCAAGATCAGAGTAAACATTCTTGGTTTACATACAGCCATCTTTTTGCTTGTCCTCACCTGACAGAAAAAGAGCTTGCTAGCTCTTTGGCCTCTTCTTATAAATGCACTATTCTCATTCATGATAGTTCTACCCTCATGACCTAATCATCTTCCAAAGACTCACCTCCAAATACCATCACATTGAGATTGAGATTTTGACATGAATTTTGGGGTGATACAAACATTGCTTATTACATATATACATACACACATAAACACACACACATACACACATATATATATAAATGGTATATCCTTCACAGGTGTATTTCTCTGTTGATCATCTCCTCGTTTTTTGTTTTTTTTTTCCTTCAACTTCTAAGTTCCAGGGTACAAGCCCAGGATGTGCAGGTATGTTACATAGGTAAACATGTGCCATGGTGGTTTGCTAGATAGATCAACGAATCACCTATGTATTAAACTCAGAATCCCTTAGGTATTCTTCCTGATGCTCTCCCTCCACCCACCCCCAACCCCCAAAAAGCTCAGTGTGTATTGTTCTCCACCATGTATCCATGTGTTCTCATCATTCAGCTCCCACTTGTAAGTGAGAACATGCAGCGTATAGTTTCCTGTTTCTGAGTTAGTTTGCTGAAGATAATGGCTTCCAGCTCTTTCCATGTCCCTGCAAAGAACATGATCTCATTCCTTTTTATGGCTGCATAGTATTCCATGGTGTATATGTATCACATTTTCTTTAACCAATCTATCATTAATGGGCATTTGGATTGATTTCATGTCTTTGCTATTGTGATCACCCCCTTTTTAAGAGATTAATAAAATCTTCCAGCCACAGGTAAATAAAGGAGAAACCTCAATGCTGGGTGAGCCCCAGTTCCCCTCTGGTTTACACTTACTTCTCAGGACTACACTTCCTAATGAGACAACGGGCCTTAAAGTTAATATTTGAGGCCTTTTGACCTAAAACAGCATGCTCAATTCCCTGGGAAATTACCTGTTTCATGTTATTTGTTTTTGTTTGTTTTTCCAATTCAAGCTTACAAGCCTTCCCAGTTGAAATGAGATATATACATATACACACACACACACACACACACACGCACATATATATAAATACATACATATATATGTATATACATATATACATATATACACACACACACACACACACACACACACACACATATATATATATAACTCTGGGTCATTTTATACAGGCAGTCTTCAAAGATTGGGACTCACAGCTCCAAGGATACCATCTTAGCCAAATGGCCTCCCTGTGGTCTTGTTTTCCTTCCAGGCCCATCCACCATGGAGATTTTATGAACTAGGCATTTTTTTTCTAGGCACTAGAGGATATATAAAGTGGAATAAGACACACATCCTACTCTTCATAAATTCAAAAAATATTTATAGAGAGATAAACATACTTATAATTGACTATGACTGATAAAGTGGTAATGGTACATATACAGTTACAGCATAGGAATACAGTAAGAGTCGGGGAGAACCTGGGAAATCTTCACAAAGGCAGTGATGTTTGTTTTGTGCTTGGTAGTTAAGGAAAATAAAAAATTTGTTTACATAAGAAAGGGAGAAAAAAAGAAGAGCAAGTGGCTTTTAAGCAGAAAGAATACCATGAAAGAAAAAATGAGAGCCAGGCTGCAGAGTGTGGCCTCCCAGCCAATAGCATGTTTTTCACTCTACATAGGGTCTTCACAACCTGTTCCCATTTTCAGACCTCACTAATCTTTCTGTTCTCTCTCACCCCTCCAGCTACAAAGAGCCCTTCACTCTACACTCATTGAGCTCTAAGAGGGCCTATGCATCTGCCCCAGCAAATTTTGCAGAAATATATGTTTTCAGGACAGAATGTTAACTAGTAAAAGAAAAACTGTCCAACAAGGAGTGAAAGATTTTATTCTTCTAGATGTTTTCCTATCTCCTCTTGAAAAACAAAAAAAAACAACAAATTTACCCTTATGCCACAGCTGCAGGAAAAGTAACAAAATCAACTGTATTTAATATGCAAAAGCTGTGGCTTGCATTACAACTGTATAACACTGCCACTAAAGAACTTTCCAGAAAGTTATAACTAATATTTTTACTCTACAAAAAAAATTATTTGAATATCTAACATATTCCGTAACAATTTCTTGCCTGTTATGTAGATTGAAAGATCAGATTAATTTTAGATTGATTATTAGAGTGGTGGGGGCACATGTTGGAATATGTAGTGTGTTCCACACTAACTTGAATACAATGTTTTTAAATAGAGCATCTCAAGGTACTGACATTCCATAAAACACACTTTGGGAAATGCTGATCCAGCCTGGGGTTTCTATCATTCATCTAATCATCCAGACTCTACTTGAATATCCCCAGGGATAGCTCATATCACCAGAAGTAACTTACTTCATGGCCAGAAAGCAATCATTGATCATTACTGTTGGAAAGCTGCTGTCATGGGTAGTGTTGGTTTTAATAATAACAATAATAGTAATAAATCTGACACAAAATCTGCCACCTTGAATCATTTTCTGCTCTGTTCTTGCTCTGTCTGCTATAGACCTTTAATGAATTAATAAAAAAGCAAGATTTGATATTATGGAAATAGTGCATAAATTAGACAAATAGAAACTCTGGAGAAACCACCTATTATATATTTAAACTGAAGCTGGAAAATCTGTGCATTGTTTCTCTTTACACTATGACATTTGAAACCCACTTATTTCTTAAAGGCATGAGATATGGCTATTTAGCAGTGTTCTGTGCAAGTGTGGCATGCTAAGGGGTCGAACACTGCTGAGAGTCTAGAACTTGTTTTTCATAAGCTGAGGCTGAGTGGTCTCTATCTAGCCATAAAGATTGATCTCTAAGAAACAAAGAGACATTTTCAGATGCTGTTTCTTGAAAAGAAATCAGGGTTTCACATTTGGTTTAAAAACAGACCCTTCCAACAAATATATTAGCATCATTAAAACCAAGCACAAACTGCTATCCTTCCTTGGAGACTTGAACTTAGCTATAGACGTGGAGCTTGTACAAACAACCTGAAATATGCAACTTGCAGCTTCCAGTCATTACTAGTCAAACAGAATTTAATATATACTTAATGAATATCTCAAGGGAAAAAAAGGAGACACCCTCATTTTGCAGCTGTCATCAGCATTTGCTCCTGAGTCATCCCAGTTTTTCCCTCCCTTAATAATCAAATAATTCTCAAGCCTTTCATGATTTTGCTACACATATCTTTTTGGCTATCTAATTAACACTGTGATTTTTGTTCTACATATGTTGTGTAATAGTAGATTCTGTCCTGTCCTCACCAAACATATTAAGCATAATAAATATACTTATGAGAATTACTTTGTATAGTCCTTATGCAATCAGCCATGCTGGGCATGATGGCCCAAGACGATGAAAGCCCATTGACTTTTTGTAGCAAATTAGTCTACCATCTAATCGGTGAACCCTGCTAAGCTTTTGAATTATGACGAGAACCAGCAGCTCAGTTAGAACACTCAAATGAATTATATCAATTCATAAACTTGTTCATGTCCAGATTTCATTAGCCACACATTAACAGCATTTTATGTTTATTACTGCTCTGACATAATCTATAAATAACTGAAATGCTAATCATAGTGTTCTGCCAGGCATCATCATTTAATCATAAAGAGATACATTATTATAAACTATAATAGATAATAACAAGTCTGGGTCAATGGCCGCATATTAAAAGATCACAATTATATCCTATAAGGGTATGTACCTCATACATTTGGTGACACATAGGTCCATATCTAATCACTTGCAAATGTTTCCCCTTTGACATACTTATGGTGCAAGGTGACACAATTAAGAAAATATGCTTATAAAACAGTACAATCCTTGAACATCAAAGTAAGCAGAGAACAATTAATGGTGGGAGAAAACATCTTGCTAATGCCAATTTAATTAACTCTTTATTGGTAGGTTTGTGTTTCAGCAGAAAGGAAATTCATGTTCCTGGATATTCACTCCTAATATCTAGGAGAACCAAAAGAAGGAAAAAAAGATATACAGCTAATCAAAATGTAACTAGAAAAGGTATTAAATAAAAGCAAAATTCAGTTACAATTGAGTTAAAATTGTAAAGCAAAGCCTAACTACTGATTAGATCTTCTCCAAGTGCTATTAATGGTTTATTGCAAACTGTAACCTAGTAATCTTACATTACATTATAAAATAATTTCATGTACAAATATTCACACTTCCTTGTGAGAGGTAATGACTTTCAAACTCAGCAAAGCTACCAATTTTAAATGGCCCTCCTATTATTGTTCATGCCATGATGATGTCATCACTGTCATGCTTTGACTAGTTGATGACAGAGTGCTGATCAAGTTTGGATATTGATTTAACAAGATGATGGGGTCATTACCTTTTTAGCTTTTGCGATTCCCATGTTTTTGCTTCAGGAAAATAACCTGATGAAATACCAGCTGCTACACAAACAATTTCTAAAATAGATTTTCAGCTGAAAGAGTTTTACATGAGAAATGAAGCTGACCCAGAGTCCAAGAATTAATGACAGATTATTAAACTAAAGTATTTTATACCAAAAATTAGCCACTAATTTAAAGCCTTAGTTGAACAGGACGTTGAGATGGAGTCTGTCATTGCCAGCACTTGCACCTCAGAGCTCAGGGTGAACCGAGGGAGATAAAGAAAGGAATGTAAAACACTATGGAAACCAACCTCTGGAGACTTAATATTCTGATCAGCTCACCTCCGAACATCTGGCTCTTAAATGTTCAAGCACAAAAACAAGAGAGCTAATGAAAGCAGCACATATTATCTCTCCCATCAATGTACCTCACAAACACCTGCTAAAATTAAAACAAATTGAATCTTGATTGCTGATTAAGTACCCCTTCTTTAGCTAGATATTCTGTCATTATTTGCCCTGGCACACAATGCATAAACTGATGAATGGCAAGTGGTGGGCTGTAGCAGCAAAGGTGGATAAAAGGCTATTCAAAGTAGATGAATATAAATGGAAGCAGATTAACTTTGTGTACTCTAACCCTGCAAGAAAAGTGAGTTTTCACCCCCAGCCCAAGAATTAAAGGGACAAGATTGCATTTAAAATAGAAAGGTAAGTCCCTATATTATAACACTCCCCTCTCCCTTAACAAAGTTCATTGTCAGGCAGGCCTTGCGGTGTGATGGTGTCACTTATTTAATTTACTCACGATAGCTTGCTGACTAAGCTTTAGCAGTACTCCCAACCTGTATTTCTGACTGCTTTTATTCTGTTTCTTAGCTGGTGCAAATGCTATATTTTTTAATTTGTGTTATTACTTATTAATTTATTAATTTGTTTATTTTGGGGTTTGCAAACCTTTCCAGACACAGGCCAGAAATACCAAAACCAGAACTTTCCAGCCACATTTGGTTAGTCCATATCTGAAACAATTGCTTGGATTGTGGTTAAAAAAAAAAAGTTACACGATTTACTGCCAATAAACCAAGAGACCATTCAGTGTGCATACTTCAGTTAGACTAGAAATACCCATTTAAGTTTTCATCACACACGTATAAATACCTTCCTATGCAAACACTGATGACAGATGTGTGGCTAATCTACCATGTTAACTTCATTTGAGAAATTGTGGTTTTGTTCAAACTTTATTAGCTAAACTAGAATTGATTCTGATAAGTTTTAACTCAATATTTTACCTGGTTCAAGTATATTTCCAGAACTCATACAACTCAACAGCTCCCCTGTATTTGCAATACATTCTCATAAATTCCTGTGAAAATAATCAACTTGTATTTGCTTCAACGTCTTTTGATTAAAAAAAAAAAAGAGTGAGGTGAGAGAGAAATAACAGTGTGTAAATCCTTCTTAACATCACAACCCACACAGCCTGATTTTATTTATTTATTTTTGACTGACACAATAAGGTCATAACAGCACATATGTTTGGCATATGCATTTCATCATTGATGATTAGGCACTATCCAAAAAGTAGCTTCAAAATGATAGGTTATTCTAAGATCTCTTACAGGGCATTAAACAAAAGGAAAGAAATGTCCATGAATCACTTATTGTTCCTTGACTTTTTTTCTTATTGCATTCTAAATTATTTAAATATACTATTAGGCATCGTATTGGAAAAAACAGATGTTTTCTAATTATGAACTGATTTTACAGTGTGATGGTGTCACATACTTAAATTACAAATACACATTTTTAGCATTCCAGCTGTGCTTTACAAGAGTTTAATTTGCTTCTTCTGATATGTCACATTGCACCTGCCTTTTTAAAACTCCTATAAATGTAAAACATTACTCAAACACAATTATTAAGACATGTTGAAGAATTCTAAAGATTTTGAACAGCTTATAGAAGATGAATTTTATATCAAGATTCAATAATGAATCTACCAAATGTGTATTTGGAGTAACATTTACAAATATTTTTAAAGGAATATGAATTTGGACTGATGATTTGTGCATGTATATATGGATGTGTGGTAGTATATAGAATTTGATTTTATTTTTATAGCACCTTTTATATGAACTATTATCTTCAAGTACAATTATACAAACATAAGTTTAAAAGACCTGCTGTGTATTAACAACATGAAAATAAAAATTCAGCATCTATTAGAAACATAAAGAGGCTTTTATTGCATGAGATGTAAGAAGGTACTTTGCCCAGAGACCGAGCATTAGTTAAATTACCTACTATTCCTTCTCTCTTCAAGGCCAACTATATGATGTAAACAGATTGATCAAATACTTTAGAAAAAAAAAATTGAAACCATAAAAAATTTAAACTGAGTTGACCTGCAAAATCAATTACCAGAATCAATGGTAATGAACACATTGAAAAAAAATTTTATATACAGGGTCTCACTATGTTGCCCAGGCTGGCCTCGAATTACTGGCAGACCCATTTTTGCTAGATTGTCTTTATCTCACTGTGTGGCAGGGTTTCCTGGGAGCAGTTTAGTCCTATGGGAAACATTTGACCCACATAAAGTTCAATGACAACACAGGGTTTAAATTGTCATGTTCTTAGTGTTAAAGAAATTCACATACATATGTGAATGAAGATCCATAGACAAAAGTACTAAAAACTAAATGGGTCTTAATATAAGGTGCTTAAAAAATGGAAATAAATTATATGCTTTATTTCTAGAATCCATGAAAATAATTTCAACGTTAAAATAAATAAATTCAGAGAAATTTATATGTAAAATGTATAGAAAAGTAGAATTTTTTTAGACTTCTTATACATATGCAAGAAGTATTTATTTCTTAGTATATTCCCTAGAAATAACAATTATTGTTTCAGAAATGTATATTCATATTTAAAATGACTAGGAGAGAATAGCTCAAGAGGAAATAAACCAGATATAACTTTTTCACCCAACCCTGTTTTTCAAAAGGAAAAAAGGGGGGAAGCTGTTCCTCAGCATTATTTTGAAAATTGACATTTAAATGATAGCGTGGGGTGCTCCCCCCTTTTTCCTCTTTTTACAATAATGGCTGAAAATAAACCATTTATAACCCTTTCAAATCTTAATATGGCTAAATGATTTATTCCTGTAAAAAACTGACTTCACTGTCCTCAGAATAAAATATTCAAGACAAAGCCAATAAGAATGTAGATACTGTGAAACTAGATCCCCCCTCACCTCATGTGAGAAGCTAACATAATGGTGAATTGACTTTTTTTAAAGAGAAGTCTGAAGATTAAATGAGGATGGTAAAAGTATTACGGTAATAAATTTTACTAGCAAACAAATAAAATCACATTGTAAAACCTTTCCCAAAAAGAGGCTTTAACTGCAATGCATAATCATATATAAAAACCTAAAATGGAAAATTTTATCCATTAAAGTGTGAACAAGCTAATTCAGAATAAATAGGAGGGCATTTGGAACTATAAAGTGTTCAGCTAGCACTCTTACTGAACCAAGACCTTATTTTAATCATCAGCTTATTGACTGCAAAACAAAGTGTTTCTGCCAAATACAGAACTTTCAAAATGATTCATCCATAAGTTTTATTTACCATAGGTTTTAGTGGTCTGTCACAGTCAGACACTACCTATCATGTCCAGATTTCTTATATGAGTGTCCACAGCGATCCATCCAGCTCTCTGGCCTCAGCTCTCTGGGTGAGTCCCAAGCAGTCCTCCCAGCCCTTAGTGCCCTTCAACTTAAGAGTCCTTCAGTTCTTTAGTCCTCAGTCTCTGAAGTCCATGGAGGACTAGTGCAGAGCAGGATAGGTACACTGGCTGTGAAATAACCCTTGACTCTTTGGTTCTGGATACCAACCTTTATCTACCTACCACTTCCCAAATCTTCCTCCTGGTTTAGGATTTGGCTCCATGCTTCTGACCACTTAAGTGTGGCCCATCTCAAGCCTGGAAGACCCTAAGGTGCCTTTAGATTTCTACCAAATAGGGAGTTCAAGTAATGAAGTACAAGAGTCTCAGAGTAGTGGCCCCAATTGTGCTTTGACAAGGAGCCCTAGACTGAAGATGTACAACAGCAGGCAATATTTAATTATTTCAGAAACTAACAACCAACATTAGATTCAGTCTGCCATAAAATGACAGTGATGGACCTCACTCTAAGTAGGAAAGTCTCCTGCAGTTGCAGAAGCAGCTGCTCTATTCTGAACAGGAACAAGAATGTGAATTCAAAAGCTGCATGCATGAATGAGAGATATCTTTAAAAATGGCTCCCTCGGGATGCTCAAAACTGGAGAGTCTAAAGACAGTTTTCCTGAAATGTTACTCTCAACACACAGCTGAGACCTCAATGAACAGATTATTTGATTTAGGGAATAAGCAGGTTAATAAATGGAATTGCAAAGATCTTCTAAGTATCATCAGCCGACCCAAACTCCCAGATCCTCAGCTTCTTAATGCTCCCTGACAATTCCCCTTATACACTCCTTTTATTCATTATGCATGATAAGTTCTATAGATATTCTAATATGAACACAATAATTGTATCTAATATTCTCATATGAATGATGGTAAAGCCCCCACCCTTGGATCTCAGAGAAGGCTTGGGTTTGATCCTCTGTTAACTGCTTTCTACTGAAGGTGTACTCTCTGCTCACTGTTTTATCTTCGGCCTGTGAGATGCTTCTCTTTATGAATTATACCATGCTTCTGCATTATTATAGAGGTTACTCAGGGGCATCTGATTCTCCCCTCTCTTCACACCCTTGAAACACAGGGGGATAACAGATAAGTTTCACTACTAGTGGAAACTAGATATATTAATAGATAATCAGACCTCCTCCAGGAGAAATACCACGTAATCAAAGAGTGAATAAAGCCCTGAGACAAGACAGGCAGGTTAGAGAAAAAAGAAAGTTGGAGGTTCCCACTCACCTCTACTCTGTATCCCTTCCCAGCAACATGGTGGCCCTGCTGACCACAGAACCAGGAACTGAGTAGAAGGTGCTTTATAAAATAACCAGAGTTAATCCACTATCACTGTACCACCTCATTCTCAACCCCTGCCAATCCATATTGTTATATGTTCTTTCATAGGTTATAATTTTAGAAAGGCACCACATGTATGGGTAGGACAGGCAGTGACACACTGAATCTGAGACATAAATGTCTGAAGTAATAAGAACCTTGGAAGAGAGACTGTTTGGACATCATGGATTTTACATATTAGTTCTAGGATGAGAAAATCCAGATAACACTTAAAATTGTTCAAAGTGAGATGACCAAAATAGATGAGAAAATCCCTCTTCAGTTCAAAGGAATGTCACTAGATAGACGACTGCATGCCACTGGATATTTGGCCATCATCTTAAGATTTGAGTGGAAGATTGTAATCATGAGGAAAACAGTGAAGTATGCCTGACAGAATCTACGGACCCAGTATGGTGTAGTCACAATGCCTGGCACGAATAAAGCATACCTCATTCTTAGATAAGCAAACCAAGATGACAACAGTTTACCAAGAGATTCTCCATCATAAAAACAGAGAACTTTTGTCCTTGGTTCACTTACCTAAAGGGAGAGAGGAAAGTATCATCTCAGTGTTCTTGATGCAATTTTAAAAAATTTGTTCTCAAAAGCAAGAGATGAATGATAAAAATTATCAGGAAACAGACTGGTTTGAAAAGAGTTGGAATACATGTGTAGTTGATCAAGAAATTGAAAGAATTAAGAAAAGCTTTAAAGGGATCTAGAATTTAATTACTATAAACAAATCTGCATTAAAGAATTAATGCATAGATAGGACTGAAAATATATGGTCAGTGACACAGAAGCCAATACTAGGTGCACATGCAGAGGGTACAGGTAAAGGACAAAACCAAAAATTATGATTCACAAGACAAATGCAGACATGAAACAGAGAAGGGGAAGCCAACCTAATGACAACTGCTTAAAAACGGTGGCAGGAAAGTAAAAACATCACAATATCCTATTTGTATCTGAAAAGAAATATGGGCTACTTACAAAGAAGTAAAAAAATCAAGGTGGTCTTATGCTTCCATTGAGCTGCATTAAATACTGGGTGACAATGAAATAATAGCTACACAATTTTGTGAGAATAATTTGTGACCCAAGAATTCTATATGTAAACAGTTGTGGGATATCTATAAAGGCAATAAAAAGATAGTCTCTGATATACAAGAGCTCAAAAAGTGTAGTATCCATATGCCCTTTTCTAAAAATAAAAATACTCAAAGGCATATTTAAGTCTACAGAGAGTACTGAAATTTTTTACAAATGAAAAGAGCAAAGTATTGTTATAATTAAATTACGGTAAATAAAATACAAATGATGGTATGTCTAAGGTGTTAAAATATTAGGAATATGAATTAATATTTTTAAAATGGCTCTTGCAAAAGAAGAATTATGATATTTAAAAATCATTATTTAACTTTTATTATCTGGCTATAACATTCAGATTATAGTAACACAAATTGAGAAGTAATTTTTTAAAAAGAAAGTAGTAAAAAGGGGTAATTTCCAATCTTACATAGTGGTGAATCAAAAGTAGCTTTTTCTCCATGTTGGTAATTAGTAAAATATAGACTTAAGAAGTGTTATTTTAATGTAAAGGTAATTGTTAAAAACAAATACATACTTTATAAATAACTGTGGAGGAGGGGAAGAAGATAGAAAAGAAGGAATGAAAAAAGGGGGTAAAAGAAGAATAAAATCCATAAAGCAAGAGAAAAGACAAACAAAACCAGGAGGTATGAAACATTTTAAACAAATGGAGAAATATAATAGTCCTCACTTAACCGAAGTGTCGTTTCCATAGTTTGTTATCTGTAACTGCTGTTTAGAAACAAACAATTCATAAGTTCTAAATTGAGCACCATTCTGAAGAGCATGATGAAATCTGGTGCTGTCTGACTCTGTCCCACTCAGAACTTGAATCATCCCTTTGTCCAGCACATTCACACTGTATACACTACCAACCATTAGTCACTTAGAGGTCTTTTCTATTAGTTAAATCAAAAAAGCATGGTATTTGGTACGGGGTTTGGTACTATCTGCAGTTTCAGGCAATACTGGAGGTCTTGGAACATATACCCTGTGGATAAGGGGGCACTACTATAATATCAAATACATCAATGATGACATAAATGTGAATATGTAGAACTATTTGTAAAAGCCAACAAGAGATTTGAGTTTGGGGCAAATTATTTTGAATGTATACTGCTAATAGAAACATTGCCAACACAAAAGGAAAAAGAGATTAAAAAGGAGTATCACACAATCACAATAAAAACAAAGCAGGCATCACAACCATAATATCAGACACTGAAGAATTAGAATTAAAAAATTAAATGGAACAGATGAATCATAACATAATAGGTAAAATCTGCCATGTAGTTATAACAACAACAACAATAACATCAACAATAAAATTTATTCTTTGAATAGCATAGTATCTAAGTTTACAAAAGAGAAACTGTTAATTGTAGTGGAAGACAGGATAAATTAAAATAAAGAAGTAAATGATTTAAAGAATTTAAGAAAATGACAATAACAATCTACCATTTATCATATGTGTTCTATGTGCCAGGGACTGTGCTAAGCTCTTTAATATGTAGCTCATTAAATCTTAATAACTCCCAAGGTTAGTATATTGTCCTTCTCATGCTCAGTTGAGAAACAGACCAAGACTTGTATAATTTGCCCAACTCCACAGAACTGGTAGTGCCAAAGCTGCGCTTCAAAGCTATATCTATCTGTCTCATAGAGGAGCTAAAAACAGAACTCTAGAAAATGGCCAAACATAAACTAAATATACAAAAATGAATAATTTTCTTCTACAGCTACAGTAACAGAATGGGGGGAAATATTTCTCAACATGCAATGAAAAAATATACCTAAAAAGAATTGTAATTAAAAAAATAAAAACATGCAGAAACAAATGAATACTACAGCTCTTCATTGAAAAATCATAAAAGAACACATAAATAGACCTTTCATGTCTCAGACATAGAAGAACAAATTTTGTAAGAATGTCAATTCTTCTCTATTTCATGGGTTTAGTGCTATTACAATTAAAATCTTTGCATTTTGCTTATACTGCCAAAGAGATTTTAGAGTTCCACTGAATAAATATAAGACCTTCCCTTGTCTTGTGGTGTGTGCCTGGTGAAGGCAGAGAGCATATCTATCTTGCCTAGCATCCCTAGCCCAAAGGAGGAACTCCATAAATATTTATTGAATAAGGACTAGCTAAGAAAATTTTGAAAAATATTCTAATTAATGTTTCTAACTAAATGAAACTAATGTTTCTAACATTCTAACTAATGAGTGAAAAGTTGCCTCAATAAAAGTTAATACCTTTGATATAGGAAAATATCCAAATTGGCAGGAGAAACACAAAAAGTCTTTGATGGTTGCAAGGAAACAATTAGAAATAAAAACAATTTGTGTGTGGAAATGTTCTGTTATGGGTTATTAATAATAGTAAAAAATTTGTTCCTACCTAATGATAATGGAGCAGTAAAATTAATTATATCATGTCCATATAAAGAATAATATACAGCCTCTTAATGTACTATTGAATATTTAATGGCTTTTATATAGTTTATTCATTCTACAAATTCTCATAATGTAATGACAAGAGAAAAAGCAAAATGCAAGAGTCTAAATTGATCAATGCCTGATTTTTAAAAAATATATAGATTACAGGTAGACCAATAAAATACAGAAATAAATATATTAAAACATCAAGAGTAATTATATCTGGATGTGGAATGCCACATATTCTATTTTCTTATTTATATATTTCTAAATATTCCATATTTTCTACAATGAGTTTAAGTAATTCTCTAAAGACTAGTTTATTCAAGGTAATAGAGCCAGATTACTAAAAGTGAAAATAAATCTGGCCTTACTTTCTATTTTGGTGTCTCCAAATTTTAGGGGATGTCAATTTCCATATGTTACAAAATCCTAGGAAAAATCTGATTTTCAATCTGTGGAACCAAAATAGGAGCTTTCTCCAAAAGTAATGTTTTCTACAGTCTCTCTTACACTCTTCACCTGAGACTCAAAACACCAAATTGAAAATATGTGTTTTAAAAAATGTGAGCAATTTAAGACAATTTTTTAAAACACATCTTTTCCTCTTAATGCATGTGCAGTAGATGTAAGAAAAGAAGGTTTCATTGAGCTGAGAAGGAAGAAAAATATAGAAGCACACAGAGATGCTGAAACACTAAAAAAAAAATGTAGCAACCAGTGGAAACAACTTCTCAACAAGATGATCAAAATGATGAAAACGACTAATTAACAATACTGTGCCTGGAAAGACAGTATAATTTTAATGCCTTTGATGCTCCCTAATATTAAAAAAATAAGGATATTCAAGAATTACAGCAAAGCTTCTCATGAGCGTTTATTAACTAGAACAACATCCCTTGCCTTTGAGAATTGAACTAAAGATCATTTCACTGAATTAAACTGAATCATTTCTAGAAAATATCAGTGTTTGAGAAGAGAAACTAACAAAGTAAGTTTCAACTTGTGTTTGGAGGTTATAGCAAGAGAATAAATGATTTGAATTATATATTCTGAATCCTTAGAAGAAAAGAGAAACATGTACAAATAGTCCCAATACAAAACTGGTAACCTTTTAATAAGACTTTGTTAATCTATATAAAGCTATATCCTCATTTCAACACTTGTAGACAAGTCTTGATGCCAATGAGTTCATTTTAAGAATACTGTATATAACTTAACAAGTTGTCAGATTTAAAATAGGAACATGCATTTTACTCATGAGTCTTTTCATTTGTAATGGATAAGAGGCATAGTGGCTTCTGAAGCTTCCAGATAAGGAAGCCTGGACCCATGCTTTTAGGGACCAACTCTTGGTATGCACTCACATGCACAGGAATTACCCTGGCAACAACCCCAATGGGATGGTCTACAATGGGAAATCTAATTTTACTCAGCAGAGCCCTCATAGTTTGCCATTATAAGATTTGATGTGATTCTTACAACAGCTCTGAGACATAGACAGGAAAGGCATTATTCTCATTTTGCATCTGAGGTCACCAAACCTCAGAGGAGTCCACAATTTACAAGATAGTGCAGCTCAGACCATGGGTAAGACTAGAACCTGGGTCTTAGGAGGACTTTTGTAGTATTCTTTCCACTAAATCATGCGGGTTTTCAAGGAAACAAGCTTCCAAATAAGGCCCCTCCTACTCTCCCTTGGGTAACTTTAATAAACTCAGTGTAAAACAAACAACAAATTGGCTGTTCCCAAGCAGATGGTGCTGCTCAGCTGCGGTTAAGCAAGGAGGCCTCCAACACGCCAAACTTTCACAAACATTACTTACTTACTATTTTGTCATGCTGGTGAAGGCAGACAATTCACATTCGGCATCCTTATTATCATAGCACGGGCCCCCGTCCAGCTAACTGCCCTGATGGAACGGGCCAGCTCACAAGGAAGGTGTGGGATGTAGCGAGGGACATGGTGCTGCCAGCAAGGCCTGCCCCAAAGGCAAAATCTGAAATCCAGACAGAATGGAAAAAGGCAACAGGGAGTCAACACCCGCTGGTATGTGGCAAACAGGTTACAGCTGTGCCATAAGGCACTGATGGTTATAAAATTGTGTAAAATTACAAAATGTTTATTTGGAACTTTTATAAAAATTCAATATTTAATATTTTATCCAATATTCAATTTCATTTTTCTTATCGTAATTGAATTTAAAATTGTAATTCTCTTTTGTTCACTAAACACCATATAGCCATCTTTAAAACCTCGCCAGTATACTGTGATACCAGGCAAATATTATCATATTTTCTATGTCCTGAGGTGAAGAGGTTTAGAAAATACTGGCATAGAAGCTGCCCAACAGTCCTTGTGATGGTAGAAGGATTAGTGGCGGAATCAGGGGGATTTGTGACATTCACTTATTTATTAATTTACTAAATGATTAAATATATGTTTTTGAGCACTTACTCTATGCCAGGCGTAGTTCTCAGTGCTGAAATATAGCAGAGAACAAAACTGCGTTTAAGCTTACAGAGCTTACATTCTGAATAGAGAAAACAGGGCAGTAAAATAAAAACATATACACAATTAGGAGATGTCTGTGAGTACCAAAAAGGAGACAAAGCAGGGTAAAAAGTGAGAATGTGACTGAGAGGGGTGCTAATTGAAATGGGGTCAGTAGGGAGGCACTCCCTGAGCAGAGACTGGTGGGGAGTGTGTTTAGGCAGGGGGAGCAGAAAGGGCAGAGCTCCCACAGTGGGATTTTCTTAAAGGTTCAAAGAACAGCAAGGAGGTCAGGATGGCCTGAGCTGAGAGAACAAGGAAGAATGTGTAGGAGCTAAAATCAGATTATAGGAGATCCAAGCAGACAGTTAGTGTCCAAAAAATTTGTAATAAGACTTTAAGGAGCAAGCTCAGCCAGACACTTCTGATATAGCCGCAGGAGTCTGAGCAAGACCATGAGCATCCCTGCAGCACCGCCTTAGACAGACAGGCCTTTGCATCTGCCTTGAACTGTTCCAGCACATCCTAATTAGTCTTTTCAGTCCAATCTTATTCTCTTGGGTAACAGCCATGCCTCCAGAGGTTCCCCAAAGATCTACATGGGAGAGTGAAATTTCCCACACCTACAGGCCTCCAACAATATGGAGTCATCTCATGTTCTGAGCCTGCTGCCTCTTCATTCTTATGCATGCTAAACTGTAAGACACTAGTTTATTCGCAGTTTCCAACCAGGCCATTTGAGTTGGATCCTGAAGGATGAACAGAGAATGAGAGAAAGCAGGATGCACCCCAGGAGGAAGTAGCAAGAGAGCAGGGAAGGAGATGTGACAGCACCGGCTAGTTGGGGCAAAGAGTGAGCAGTTTGGAATGCAGCCTCAGCTGAGACAGAAAAGGCAGGATAGCCACAGACTCTGAAGGGCCAAGTGACACTTAATAGGCAATGGCAGTAGTCAGAGGTTTGAAACCAGGAAGTAATGCCATCCTATTACAGATTTAGAAAAAACTCCAGTGGCAACATGAAGAATGAGGTGGAGGAAGAGGAGCACTATTGCAGCGTTTATTTAAATAATACAAATTGACTTTTAATGCTTTTTGTATTTTCTGTTTAGTTTTTGTTTTCTTATCTGGTCAAATTCTCAAGAGTCATGAAACAGCATTTCTGTGTGCACAACAGTCATTCAAGGTTTGTTAACCAAAGTGAGTAAATAAATGAATGAATATTGATACCTCATGGTGAACTTTTTTTTTTTAAGGAAAACCCAATCCAGGGATCAAATTTACAGATATTCTGATGTCAGGATTATGTTAAAATAATTAATCTCACTTTATTTTGAACTCAGGTGTTCCACATAATTAGTTTTCAGATAGTTTAAGAGTTCATTTCCTAACTCTCAAAAATATATACTTTCATTTCAATGGAATTCTTTGAAGACAGCTTGTTTTTTTGCTTCCTCAAAGAGAAGCCACAGAACTGAATTTAATTTTTTCTTTCAAAGATGAATGCTCATGGGCAGGCACTCACCGTAGCACACTGAGGTAGTATGGAGAAACAGAACACCATCACAATTTCGGGAGTCAGACAGACTAGTGGATAATTCCAGTAGTGCAGCTTACTACCTGCGGCAGTTTTGACAATTTACATCTCAGCCTGAATTTGTTCCTCTATAAAATGGAAACACTGATTCTTAGATGATGTATGGAAAAGCACCTGACACACGGTGGGTGCCCCAGAGACCACATTTGCCAACATTAATGCAGTTACATATTTTTCGGTCCTTAATATTTTCCTCAAATATCAGGCTATCAGCTATCATTTCTTATGCCATTTGCCTAAATTCAACAGATCCTTCTTTACTCAATCCTCCTTCTAATAAGCTATATCTAATCTTCTTTAAGTTATTACCAGATAATAAAGGCTTCTTAATAAGAATGGATAAAGCAACAAGTGTCTGAATGAAGGAAAGCCCATGAACACCATGATTTGGATAAAAAGGTTTTGTGAGATGCACCTGAAATGCTCAGAAGCCCAGCTAGCTTATTTTCCGATTCCAAATTGTGTCCTAAATTGTTAATAAGACTAGAATCCAGTCCTCATTAAAACACCTGAGATGAGACTGTGAGATGGGAGAAAGACACAAAGTGAAATTGTTTTAAGCAAATTATCTGTTAATAAAGGTACAGAGTTTTAGGGAAAAAAAGAAAATTAGCTCAATAACATTTTGAAATGAAAACTAAGTTTTAAGGTAAGGAAAAATGCCAGGATAAACTAGAGAGAAGAACAAAGCCCCTAGACAAAAATAAAAGACTTCAGTTGCTGGGTAGGTAAGAAATAAATAGAGGTCATTGGAAGTAATTTAAGGACTACTTATGGAATTACAATAACGGTGACAAAAATCCCAGAATTTGTAAGGCAAATGTAAATATAAATATAAATCAATTACTGGCTTATTATTTCATTAAATTGAAGATGGAAAAGACCAATTCTTGAGTCACAGCGTTTGCCTCCTGGGGTCCTAGATAGCTTTCCCTGTCAAATTAAAATAAAAAAGATAAATAAACATGAGAAATTAAGAATGTCGAAGTGTATGAAGGGAAAAGGAAAGAAGGGGGAAAATGATGTTTCACAATTATTATCCAGGCTAAGAGAAACAAAATTACTTGATCATAAATTCAAGATAATCTGGTTTTCTTTATGAGTTCCCATTTTATTAATGAAAGGAAGGTAACACCTTATTGTACCCGGGTGAATTAAAATGCCTATTTGAAGAAGCAATCCTCCATAGGGGTCTTTAATAGAATCTGTGAATGGTTCTAGAGCCAGATAATTTAGCTGTAAAAAGGCAATATTAATATTAACCTCTCCATGTGCATAGACCTACCTTGAGGGGCACAGGGACAGGGAAATGTTAACAGAATGAACCAAGCATGTCATTTCTTTCTTTTTTTTCTTTTTTTTTAGAAAACCTGAACTATTTCAGGGGCAAAAATGGAATAAACCTCTTCTACAAAATTACTTGCAACATGCACTGTTATCCTTTTTCACCTCTTGCTCCTCACAACACTGACCAGCCATTCAGCACTTTCAGGGCTGCTCACATTATTTTCTGAATTTATATTCTGGGGGTATGACTTGTAGGAAGTCTAATAGCAAAGCATTTAATCGAAATAAACGGAATAGAAAATGAACTTCCAAATGCAGAACAGTCGCAAGAGGAGCCATGACAACCCATTTCCAAATTAGATGCAGGTGCTTGGTAGGGCCCCCGGAGAGTATGACTTAATAAAGTAAAAAAAGATAATTCGAGGGAAGAGGCAAATGTACTTTAATTGAACAACTGGTCAGTTGGTGGGAAACATAGATATAGATATAACAAATGGCTCTTCTTTTTGCTCCAGACTTGCAGTTAACTTTTTATAGAAATGTCAACACATTTCACTCTCTCTCTTTATAGCTCCCATCACCAATCCCCCTCTACCCGCGTCATCATTTTCCAGATTATTGCAAACCTCCTAGCGTCACTGTCTCCAAACCCTTCCAGTCCATCCTGGGTAGCCCAGCTGAATTTCTCTTTCTGTGGCCCTGCTCTATCCATGTCAATCTCCTACTCAACTACCTGCAACTGCTCATCATTACTTTCTAAACTTCCACTAGCTGCCATATATGATCTTTTGTGATAAGTACTCATCCAGCCACCTAACCCATCAATCCTCCCACATAGATTCCTCTAAGGTAGATGATTTGCTATTTCCCAAATGTCACCATGCTCTTCCTAACCCAATTATACTTTCCCAACATCTAGATTACCTCTTTTACCCCCATCTTTACATATTAAAAATCCTACTAGTTCTTCAAGTTCTAGTTCGAATGCCACCACTTCCATGATGCTCTCCCCTAATTATTCTGCAAAGAAGCAGGCTCTCTAAACTCACATAGCTTTTTGAATGATACTTATCAAATTCCACCTATGTTATAACAATTATTTATAAATGTACCTATCTCCCTCTAAGACTAATTCTTAGAAGAAGCAGATTAGACTTGTAGGAAAAAGAGGCTTTTCAGACCAACCAAGCAAAGAGTAATGTCAACATGTTTTCCCAACTAGCTGTATAAACTTAGGCAAGGAATCAGCTTCCCTAAATTGTCTGCCCAACTGTAAAATGGGTGATAATAATGTATGCCTTAATTCATGCTGTAAGGTTGAATAACACTATATGTAAAGTGCTAGCACAATGCCAGACATATACTAAGCTCAATAAATGACAGCTAATATTTCTATTGAAAGCAGACACTGCTTATTATTAATCTTTGTGTTTGGCAGAGCAAATAATAATTAGCATGCTTTTTAAGTAAGTATTCAACAAATGTATGTTAGATGAAAAAATTAATGAGTTAATAACCCAAAGATTATTTCTGATCTCATTGAAGACTCTCAAGCATTAGTAGATGGTGAGAAGTCTTACTACGGGTGAAATATGTTCATCACATTTTTTTC
This sequence comes from Aotus nancymaae, assembly GCF_030222135.1. Taxonomy (NCBI): domain Eukaryota; kingdom Metazoa; phylum Chordata; class Mammalia; order Primates; family Aotidae; genus Aotus; species Aotus nancymaae. The sequence continues at coordinate 57,501,421 of NW_026988471.1, read as the reverse complement.
CTTTGAAAACACCGTTACCACTACCATCTTTAATCCTAGGGAACTAGAAGAAGAGAAATAAGCAACTAGAATATCCAGTCCAATGAAGTAGTGCTGAGATCCTGGATAATGCAGAAGAACAATCCATCTAAAAACATTTAAATGTGATTTTCCAATGTGGATTTGGTATTTGTATTTAATTGGAAAATAATTTATTATTTTAGAAATCACAAGTCATCTTATTAAATTGTTACAGATGACTTTCTGCTTATAACTATTTCCTCTTCCTTTCTCCCCAAGAGAAATAGCCTTCCCTTATGAATAGAAACAAGGCATCTACTTAATAGGAGTTTATTTATTTTTTTTTTTTTGCTCTGGATATTTACTTAGCTGTATATCTTTTACAACATCTCAAGGCTGAGGGGAAGGTAATTGTAGCAGATTGCATTTTCCATAAATGACTATAGTGATATTTGAAATCCTACATGCTCTTTTGGAATCGCCTCATTCCCCATGAATTGCCTCAAATTTGGGTAGGCTCAGAACAATGGAGTGGGTGGAAGTGATGTTATGTGACTGCTGAAGTCAAAAGAATACAGCTTCTGCCCAGCTCTCTCGCACCATGTTATGGGGAAATCCAGACTACCTGGAGAGGTCAAACATAGTTCTTCTGGTCAATTGTCCCAGTTAAGTTTCAGCCTACAGTCAGCATCAACTTCCAGGAATGTCAGTGACAAAAATTCAAATGACTACAGTCTCCAACTTTCAAGACTTCCAAGTGAGGACCCAGAGGCTGTGAATCAGAGACAAGTTATCCCCAGCATGTCTTGGCTGAAACCCTGACCCACAGAATCAATGAAACTAATAAGTAAATTATTTTTTTGTCAGTGAATCTCAGAATAACTTGTTATATAGTCATAGCAACTGGAACAGTAATTAGGTATTGTTGTTTTTTAAGTGTAGGTGTAGGTTTCATGAGTAGAAAAACATGAAAAGAAACAATGGACGAGTTGAATAACTTATTTTAAACCCTTAATCCGATAAATTAGTACATAAAAATGTTGCAAGTCCATATCTCGATAGTCAAAACTTAGCTGTAATACCTGGAGAAGTTAATGGGGTTTCATTCTATCCACTATTTACCAGGAAGCCAGAAAGAGACAAACGGACAGCAGTAACTGACCCAGTAAACCAGCAGTATGCAGAGTTAATCCAGTACTGGTAATAATTTAGTAATTGTAAAAAAAAAAAAAAGGCCATTTTTTTTTTTTTTGTCTTTCTGACAGTTTTGAATTGCTTTTTCAAGAAAGTGGGATTCTCATTAGGAATTTTCCCACTTTCTTGTTTTATTGTCTAGCATGAAACCTCATTTTATTATAGCATGTGAGAAATCTTGTCTCTTAGATAAAAATCTGAGAATATTAGTGGTACATGTCCATCAAAAAAACTGCACCCATGTCTAGAAGGAGCATTATCAAGGCTTTATCTTTTTCCAGTTTCTGTGGATGAGAGGGACCATAAAATATTACTGCCATTACACAGATGATACAAGTGAAGGCCAGAAGAATTCAGGATCTTACCAGGTCATACAGCTAATAGGATCAAAGGACTAAAATTCAAAGCCACTTCCTTCTGTTTCAAGTTCTTTCTGCTAATGATGCTACCTCTCAACAAGAGATTGACTATTAATTCTATGTTTAAAAAAAAAGTGTGAACTTTTTTATATTTCTAATAATAAATCAAGTAAAATTGGTCAATATAAACTTTTCCTCCTCTGAAGGTATATGTAATGTTATTTTCATACCAAAAATGTACAGCAAGGAAGCAAAGGGAGGCTGCTATTCCTTTAAAAAAGGCTGGAAAAAGTTAACCTCTCAACTTCCAACTCCTACAGTTAGCAAATGGAGCAGGTGCCATCTCTAGATGGTTTCTAGAGTAGGCTTAAAGTAAGTGGGGTTTTCTTCATTCTTTTTTTTCTCTCTTTTTTTTTTTTTTTTTTTTTGGTCTATCTATTTGTGTCAGTTTTTCTGGTCTAATTTGTTACCATGAGTCTTCTATTTAGACTCTGATATGTCTAATATTTTATCTGGTTTCTTGCATTCAAAAAAAGTAAAAGAGAAGAGAAGAGGAAAGTCATCTGTGGTCTGTTGTTTTCCCAAGGCTTCATGAAATTCATTAAGCCCTTAGTGACGTTTTCATTTACTTTTAGAAAATATTTCTCCATGCCTGGGAAGGGGAATACTTGCTGGCTGACTACAGGTTGACTATATACATAAAATCTGTAAATCACAAAGGATCTAAATACTTGCTACAGTTTTTCAATGCTCTAGACTTGAATAGAAAGAAAGCTTTAATGGAAAGGGAAAAGAAACTACCATTTCAAGTAAATTAAAATCAACCTCCAGGCAAAAGGACTATACCTGCAAAATAACTTTCCTTCTAGTATGAAATTTAGAATAAAGGAACAGAAGGAGCCCATTTCTAAAAGCAACGGTTTCCAATCCGTTCATTTACCACTCACTAAAATTCAAAAGTCAGTTCATTGTAGAATCCAGTCATTACATGCATAATATCAGGCTTTAACAAATTGAGATTTCTTTTATGAATTCGTTCCTCTATGCTGGATAAAAATAGCACTGGGTGAAAAAGCCACTCAGAAACTTAAGAGAAGACAGAATTACCCAAGAACATAAGCTTAGATTCTGATGATGCAAACGTATTTCAGAAAACTCCATTTCCACATAAAACCTATTTAACAACTCTTTAATAATTGAGCAATTACTGAAGCCCCAATACTCTTTGGATGTGCACCAAGTGAGTGAAAGTTGATTAAGCTGAAATTTGTGGCAGATCTCCTGGTATGATGAGAGAAAGGCCTTGTGCCCTTGTTAATTAGACACCACCACAGAAAGGAACAATACAGTACAGAAACGTATGATCAATTCATGACTTTATCATTAACCCCCTGCTTACCCCACAAGCACAATGGCACACAAGGTAGCTGAGCTAGAGCTCTCTGCTCCTGAAACCCCCTCACTTTGCCTTCCACCCTAAGGGTCCATTTCGAAACTCAGAAGTGTACAAAGCTCTTTTGGGGGGCAGTGGGTAGGGTATTGGGCAGGGACAATGCTAACCAGTTACCTAACAGCTGTGCTCTCTAGACAGCTCACCCTGACAACAGTCTCTTGTAGATTTTGATGGGAAAGTTTTCAAAATTCCCCAATGTGTGCATCAAGTTGCAAACTGAAGCAGTAGGAGACATTCTTCTGGCTTCTTTAGACAAGGCTGAAGCAGCCTGAAAATACTCAGATGGTGGTGATTTGGAATGTGGTGGGAAAACCTTTTCTCACTAGTCGGATAACCTGTCAACCATAATAATAATGCAGGCACTGTTTGCAGCTGAGTAATTCACTTCCTGAAAGGTACTGACCACGTTTTCTTTGCCTTGTAAACCAAATAAATCAATTAAATGGTTTAAACACATTTTGCCAAAAATAGTAAGATTGTTTAATACTTTTGGGTTAAAAAAAAAAAGTGTCCTCTAAATTTAGCAGCTTTGCCTATATTCTCAGACACTCAGAAGAAGGGGGCCGGGGGAAGGAGCCTCCAAGAATATACTTAAAAAACATTTCTTTTCCAAATGTATTTTGCCTCAAGTGTCAGGCTAAAAGAATCTTCCTCTTCAAGAAAGGGTCAGTGTGGAGGCGCTCTACTGCTCACAGGTTCCTGCCTTGATGACCAAAGGTTCTATAGCCACAAGCTCTCCACGAGAGGCCTTGACTTATTGTCACTGGAGAGGACAACAGGAAGTGTGCAGCCTTTTGCTTTTCTACTAGGACAAACACAAATAGGACCTCTTTGGGGTGGCAGGATAGTTTCATATGAAACTTACTTCTCCATAAAGCTGTCGTAATAAATTAATATCGAATCATGGCCCGACACAGTGTCTCATGCCTGTAATCCCAGCACTTTGGGAGGCCAAGGCAGGTGGATGACAAGGCCAAGAGATCGAGACCATTCTGGCCAACACAGTGAAAACCAGTCGCTACTAAAAATACAAAAATTAGCTGGGTGTGGTGGCACGCGCCTGTAGTCCTAGCTACTCAGGAGACTGAGGCAGAAGAATCGCATGAACCCAGGAGGTAGAGGTTGCAGTGAGCCGAGATCACACCACTGCACTGCAGCCTGGCCACAGAGTGAGACTCTGTCTCAAAAAAAAAAAATCCACTCATTTAAAAATGACATAGGAAGTACTTAACACTTCTTTGCTAATAACTTTGGTGATGAGAGCAGTATTACCATTCCCAGTATAGAGATGAGGAACTGAGAAAGTACAAGACCATTGCCTTATAATAGGTACACAACTAAGAGAATGGTAATAAAAACCTATTATCCCTTGGATCCTGGCTAATCCTCTCTAACGGATAATTTGGCATCTTTTTTATTTCTTGATTCTTTTCTTTGTTTTTAATAACACTTCCAGCAATCAGAAGGAAGACTCATTGCCTCGATGTTAGTAGGTTATCACACCTTGATAGGAGAAAGGGTTGAAGTAAACAGTTCAGTGGCTAATAGGTTCTGTGTGAATTTATCACCACCGTGATTAGCATATGCAATAGAAAATTGTATAAGGCTGGTTGTACTAGTTCTTTGTTGATTTAATTTACTTTGACTAACAAAAGTTATGGGTCCTTAGGGCCTTATAGATTAATAAAAGAGAAATATATCATCCACCATATCCCATTCTGGGATAGCTAACTTTTATAAGCAATTCAGGTATTAAAAGTGAAAGCAGCAAGCCCCCTCCTGGAAAATATAAATGAACATTTTTAATGTAGCCGCCAAGATCGATACAAAAATGAAAAACAAATATTTCATCTGTTTGTATTGAGCATACATCCTAAATGGCCTAAGCACCAATAATAAACATCTCTGATCTACCTAAGTGACAGAGACAAGTCGTTCAGTCTCTCCTCTAGGTTCCATCTTTACCTAATAAGTGCCACCTTTCTCAAAGCCTCATCTAATGCTGCCTTCTCCTCAGAATTATTCCTGACATTCTTTGTAGAAGAAACTTCTACCTCATCTTTCACTTCTGAAGAAGATATTGCCATTGACACTCATGTAACACTCATTTCACTGTATCTTGTATGGTATTTATGTGTATATGTTTTATCACCCAATGTAGCCTGGAAAAATCAAACAAACATGAATCTTGAAATAAAGCATTCCAAATGTTAGGGGTGATCTGCCATTGCATGTTCTTAAGCAAGTTGCTTAACCTCCCCATGACTCAGTTTCCTCACTTGAATAATGAGGGTATTACCTCCTCTAGTGTATGTAAAGATTCAACAAAGTATAAATGCATCAATTGCTGTGCAGAGACACTGACACATAGGAGATTGTCAGTGAGTGTTGGTTTCTCCCTCTTTCTCACAAGATTTCAGACTCCCAGACTAGGATCATATCTTATATGACAGCACAGCCTTGAAAGAGGCAGTCACTTCAACTATTTGTGGAATTCATATTTTGAATAATAATAACAGAAGTATAAAAATGTAGAAGGCTAAAATAACAAGTGCAATGGGAACTAATATTTGAACATACGATGGTCATGTTTATTTCAGAAAATATGAGTCAATGATTCCTGGTGGCTGCTGGAGAAGAGGAAATGATAGTTCCATGTTGGATAGAGGTTATAGTGCAAGCATTTGACACGGATGCTGAATGAAGTGGAAGAATAAGAGAGATAAAATAGCAGGAAAACAGTGCCTGGATAAAGAATTGGTGAGGTGGCAAGGAGAGCTAGTATTTGAACATGACAAAAAGTTAAAATTTCCTATCTCTATCTCTATTGTATTTCCTTTGAAGAAGATATTCTAATTTATTCTGAAAAAATTAAAACAGTAAGAGGTGCCAAAAAATCATGGGAAAATTGTGTAATGACTTACCACCCTCATGATCAGAAAGTATCTTATAAACTAAAAACACAAAGAGCTTTATGCAAACCCAAAATTTGGCTAAGGGAGGTCTCAAATCACTGAAAATTAAAATATACTAGCATACTATATCTTCCCTAAAAAATTAATGGTACAGGAGTAAGGACTGTTGCCAGTTCAATAAATAAACAAATATAAAACTTAAAAGACACATGCTCACGTAATCCTTTTTAAATTTAGAAAAGGAAAGAAGAGCTGAAGAGCTTGGAAAGACAAACTCATGAAAGATGTCAGTGAAAAACCAAATAAAGACTATTTCCTCATATCTGGATCCCATCTAAAAATGCACTTCTGAGACATTTCAGTGTTTTACTGGATTCTTTTATTATGACACCCTCTATATGTCATGTTTTGTCCCCACCACCTCCATTTACCAAAAAAAAAAAAAAAAAGCACACTGATAAACACCCATTCAACTCATCCCTAAATATCCTGCATGTTAATTTCTCAACAACACAAATTTAATTCGTCTCAACATTATTCTCCTGTGGTGCGTACCCCTCCACATAAACATGATGGGGATTCGTTGCCATAGTAACAGAGTGTGACTTTGATCAGCTCCAATGATCATTGGCAGTCACATGCCTTTGATAGATACCAAATTGTGAGTAACATTTGATTATCCAATTTTTCAATTTCTGGTTCTGCAAGAGGCTACTCCTATTTGCCAGAAGGGGTTGAGAAAAAAGAAAGAAAACAAAAAAACTATAAGATAGATGTACTTTTTGAGATGACAGAATCATATGCTGGGTGAATGGAAAATCAGTGAAGTAGTGAGAACCTTAAGAAGGACTTCAGTTCACCTTCTGTATAATTTGGTGCATGTGCCCTGCCCAGTCACCAGGAAGAGGAGGCTGTTTCCCTTTTCCTTTCATGGCAGATGTAGGTGATATTTAAGGTTGTGTGTGCAGGTGTTTTGGGGGTTGATTTGTGTGGGAAGAGGAGAGGTGGTAGCCTGTAGCTTGACAGAAGAAGAAGAAAAAAAATCTGAACAATGTGTTGAAAAAGACTACAGTCTGAGCTGCACAGGACCAGCTGTTTTTGCTAATTAGAATAACAAAAATAGCACATGCTAAAATGTTTTTCTTTTTTTTCTCAAAAGCAATGAATGCTCTAGGAACTATAAGGAATGAGCTTTAAAATCCATTTAAATGGAGGAACATTTCAGGAACCATATGGGGAAGGAACTGAAAGGGAAAAGGAGAGTAGGGAAATAACATTTGATTTTCGGCAGAATTTTTTTGAAGAATGATAAATTGGGGATACTTTTCTTTTTTCTTAACATTTAATAGGAAATGTTTTCATCATATCTAGATTTCACAAAAATGCCACTGCTTCTGTATTTCACAGGAATAAGAGATGTAAGAACCATGCCCACTCCAAACCAAGGGAGGACAGGCACTGAAGAGAGCTGCATATGTTCTATCATACATATTGCATGTCTCATCTCCTTTGTCACGTTTTCTCTGAAGCAGTAAAGAGTAATTCAAAAACTTTGAATATAGGAATAACATTTGTGACAACGACAACATTCTGGACATCTGCACTGTTAGAGTACTTATAATAAAGTCACATGGCCATGGGGAAATTTCACAGAATTACAATCACAGTAATTTGCCAAGGTGTATAACTAGTTTGTTTTCAGCTGTTCTTCTCATGAATAATTATCAAGCAGGAATATCCTAAAGCTAGCACAAGCTGTCACTTAACCAAAATATTCAATATTTAACATCGAATTTAGAATTTCATAAATGAAAATAATTACTGTAAAAGCAAAATAATATACAGTGTGTATATTTGCATGCTGAAATGCATCATGGCTACATGTTAAAATTCAGATTCCAAAGCATCCTTCTCAAATGAAAGCATGTCTTGAAAGTTGAGGAGGAATATAAGAGATCTAAGCACAAGCAAATCTCAGCCATTTTCAAGTACTGCTAGGTCTTCAGTACTTTAAGAACGGCCTCTCAATGCAAAGTGGAAAATGAAAACCAGTCTCTGCATATTGATTGTAGCTGATTACAATTGTGTTAGAATCTTTATTAGAGTTTTTTAAATGTTTGGAAACAAATACTATATAGTGGTTAACAAGTTATGTTTTTAAATTAGTACAAGTGCATGACTAAACATTTTAGCATTAATTTCTAGAGTGAATATCTCAGTTCACTCAGGTATATTTTAAAAAATCTTTACCTAGAAGTAAGAATGTGAGAAGAATGTTATTTCTTGTAATGCATGCTAAGTTATTAAACCTGGTATATATACATATATATGTATATTTAATTTCTAGCACCTCTAAAAATTATTTGACTAGAGCAAATGAAGATTTCTTTCTCAGATTCAAAAACCTATAAATGTATTACAGGTTTATAAGATGGGTACTTGAAGTTCTTTGAGCAATCTAGTGTGTATTAAATTTTTTTGTTTTATTGTTTACTCTCCCATTAGTAGAAAAGTTCTCAATAATACCGCTTAAGAATACATAGATATTTTTCAATTGAATAAAAGATAAATGATTTTGGAAAAGAAACTCAAACATGAGAAACAAATCTGTCTAACTGAATTGTGAGTAATAGGTAGAAATTCCTTTGAGGAATAAATAATACTTTCACTTGGATAATGCCATTTGATTCTCTGAACAGAATATTACTTTCCCAAAAACTTTAGGGAAATAATTCTACTTTGTCTCTATTATGATTCCTTTAGTGATACCTATATGAAACATATTTAAAAACACATTCATTTGACAAAAAATTATTACAGGTATAACAAAGGTACAAAATGGCTTCCTTATAACTTGTAAATTATCATGAGTTTTCAGATAGTTAGATGACTTTTTTTGAGGGAGAAAGTAAATAATTCTAGTGGAAAGAATATTTGATTGAAAATAAAAAATAGGACTCATTATCCAACCAGATCTCTCAGGGATTCCTCCAGATTTATGCCAAATCCATTTATATATATACGTTAGTTTTCCCATCGCTAGGAATGTGACTATTTGGCATCATAAAAAATATATTACTACCACTACAAACAGAGTGTGAAAATAAATAGATTTATTTGATCATAGTCTAAACATATGAATGATAAACTAAGGCAGACTAAAGTTTGATCTGCAAATGCTGAAAACAGAAATGGTTTTTTACATACCTATTACTTTGACCATTGTATCTCACATGTACTTGAACATAACTGGCAGACCAGAGGAACCAAACAATCTTCAAATTCTGCATTTTTCTTCCCTCATCCACTCTCTCTCCAGTTTAGACTCATAAACTTGTCACTTTCCCTCCATCCCTGCTGCTGCTGTTTGACTTCATCCCCCCATCTCACTTGCCTAGATAATTTTAACTGCTCTAGTATCTGATCTTCCTGCCATCTGATTTTCCCAGCCCCAGTCCACTATCCACACAAATGAGGGCCTCATAAACCTCTTCAGCTTAATTGCCTACAATCTACCACAACTTCCTGATCTCATGCTGCACTCTCTTATGTTACTATGTTTTTCTTTCTGCCAAGGATCCCCTGGTCCCTCTAGTGATACCCCAAGATTCACTGAAGTTTGATATTCTCCAGTAGCCTTTCAAATTTCCCAAGGAGAAATTCAGTCTTGACTCTGGTATACTATAGACCTTTCAACCTAACTGTTATAGCCCTAATCATGCTACTCTGAAGCAAACGACATTTCTTATTCTGCTAACTATTGAGCATTTTTTTTTAAGTCTGGCATACAGAAGGGACTGAATTTAATTGATCTCAAGGAAAACAGGCCTTAGAGTTTGTTGGAATGAGTAAATGAAAGCACTCCCAACAAAGGCATTCATTATTTATAACCATTAAACATAGATAATAAAAGACTTGTGGTACAAAATGGCTTCTGGCCACCATCCCCTGGCACTTCCTCTCCCAGTTGTCAATAACATACATATGAAAAAGGAAAACTTTAACACAGAAAACTAAGAGTGACAGGAAATCCAGAGCCACAAATTTGAGGAAAATTTAGACTGATTATAAAGTTGATGAGTCAAGAATGAGAAAATATCCAGTAGCCTATCCAAGTATCACTTCACAAAACAGGAAAGTCCACCTCCTTGAAAGAGGAGCAGGTATTTTTTTTCTTCTCCCTTTATCTGCTGCACAACTCAGCACAGAGACTTGGATCCTGTACTAAACAGGAAACTCTGCAGGCATTCTGTTCAACATGAGTGATAATTTTCAGAAGGATAGAATATTATATTCCCTTCCTATCCACTAATATTTCTGTGCTATTCAGATAGAGAAAATCCCAGAAAATAAAAGGGTGGAATAATAATTATTGCATACCACATCCTGGGAGACATTGTACCCACAAATAAAATGTGGAAAAAAGAACTGGAAAAGTATTGCTCCAAATGTATCTTGAAGGTTGTAGTTTCAATTAATTCCATCTTTTCTGGTGAGTGGTGGGGGTGGTAGAAGATTTCATCTCAGTAGTGCAGGACCACAGTGTGTAAATGCCCCCTGGTCACTGGAAATTAAAAAGGAAGGTAAACACATCAACTTACTCAATAGTATGTAGAGAAGGTGCAAGGAGGAAAAATGAACAACAATGAACTGGAAAAAGTTCTTATTTGAGTAAGTGTAAATAAACAAGAGACCTGTGGTTACATATGGCTATAAGCAAAGAGTACATCATTTAGAAGTTTTAGCATTTCTTATTTTCATAGAAATCAGGAAAAAAATTTTAGAAAACTCTTGGGCATCCTCAAGATGTCATAAAGAAAGAAAAATATGAGGTGAAAGGAAAATAGGTTGGAATGAAAAAACTACTAATACTCAAATTAAAACAATTTGCAAATTTACATTTTGGGAAGTTAGAATATAAATCTTAGTGATGAACTGTGAAATAATTAAACATAAGTATTAGACCTAAATAGCAATCATAAATACATTTTCAAATCTAATTTCAAATGTCAAAAATAAATCTTGTAAAAGAATAGATCTGAAGCAAAAATAATAATATCAATCTGATTCTGAGAACAGCACCCCTTTTGACATAAATAAGTGGGGTTGGGAAGTTTGGGAGCAGGGAAAGTGAACACGTTCTTTATAATTAAACAAAAATTATTGTTTCTTAACTTTCATATAAAAAAGTAGAGGCTAGAAATTTTGGAAAGTGAGTAGAATAAACATGCAGATTCCTACTTTCCCAATCACTAAAAAATACGAAAGCATAGACCATTCAAAAACAAGTACCAAAACAAAGGTAACAAAAAATTTTAAAAATACAAAAATTGAAGGAAATGAAAGAAAACATAAAAGGGAGATAAATACACACAAGAAAAAGAGAGATAAACTAAAACATCAGTTTTGAAAAACTCCGAAATAGCTGGAACACCACAGAGATTGAGTCAAAAGACACATTCAATGTGCTGCTACTATAATATCTCTAATTTAAAAATGCCTGTACATGTTTAAAATGAAAGAATGAGTAGAGATTTCTAAACCAAGTACAAATTAAAATTTTTTATACATATACTTTAAGTTCTGGAGTACATGTGCAAAACTTGCAGGTTTATTACATAGGTATACACATGCCATGGTGGTTTGCTGCACCCATCAACCCATCATCTACATTAGGTATTTCTCCTAATGTTATCCCTCCCCTAGCCCACAACCACCGACAGATTCCAGTATGTGATGGTCCTGTCCCTGCGTCCATGTGTTCTCATTGTTCAACTCCCATTTATAAGTGAGAACATGCAGTGTTTGGTTTTCTGTTCCTGTGTTAGTTTGTTGAGAATGATGGCTTCCAGCTTCATCCATGTCCCTGCAAAAGATATGAACTCATCCTTTTTTATGCCTGCATAGTATTCCATGGTGTATATGTGCTACATTTTCTTTATCCAATCTATCACTGATGGGCATTTAGGTTGGTTCCAAGTCTTTGCTACTGTAAATAGTGCTGCAATAAACATACGTGTGCATGTGTCTTTATAGTAGAATGATTTATAATCCTTTGGGTATATAACCAGTAATGGGATTGCTGGGACAAATGGTCTTTCTGGTTCTAGATCCTTGAGGAATCACCAAACTGTCTTCCACAGTGATTGAAATAATTTACACTCCCACTAACAGTGTAAAAGCTTTCCTCTTTCTCCACATCCTCTCCACCATCTGTTATTTCTTGACCTTTTTATGTTTTGTTTGTTTGTCTTGCTCTATCGCCCAGGCTGGAGTGCAGGGGTGCAATCTCGGCTCACTGCAACCTCCACCTCCGAGGTTCAAGCGATTCTCCTGCCTCAGCCTCCTGAGTAGGTGGGATTACAGATATGTGCTACCATGCCCAGCTAACTTTTGTATTTTTAGTAGAGACGGGGATTCAACACGTTGGCCAAGCTGGACCTGAACTCCTGACCTCAGGTGATTCACCCACTTCAGCTTCCCAAAGTGCTGGGATTATAGGCATGAACCACTGCATCTAGCTGTTTCCTGACTTTTTAACGATTGCCATTGTAACTGGCGTGAAATGGTATCTCCTTGTGGTTTTGATTTGCATTTCTCTAATGGCCAGTGATGATGAGCTTTTTTCTTATGTTTGTTGGCTGCATAAATGTCTTCTTTTGAGAAATGTCTTTTCATATCCTTCATCCATTGTTTTTTTCTTGGAAATTTGTTTAAGTAGATTCTGGATATTAGTAGATTCTGGATATTAGTCCTTTGTCAGATGGATAGATTGCAAAATTTTTCTCCCATTCTGTAGGTTGATCATTTCCTTTGCTGTGCAGAGCTCTTTAGATTAATTAGATCCCATTTGTCAATTTTGGCTTTTGTTGCCATTGCTTTGTCATGAAGTCTTTGCCCATGCCTATGTCCTCAAAGGTATTGCCTAGGTTTTCTTCTAGGTTATTTATGGTTTTGGGTTTTACCTTTAAGTCTTTAATCCATCTTGAGTTAATTTTTGTACAAGGGGCGAAGAAGGGGTCCAGTTTCCATTTTATGAATATGGCTAGCCTGTTTCCCCATCACTGTTTATTAAATAGGGAATCCTTTCCCTGTTGCTTGTTTTTGTCAGGTTTGTCAAAGATCAGATGGTTGCAGATGTATGGCATTATTTCTGAGGCCTCTGTTCTGTTCCATTGGTCTATATATCTGTTTTGCTACCATTACCATGCTCTTTTGGTTACTGTAGCTTTGTAGTATAGTTTGAAGTCAGGTAGAGTGATGCCTCCAGCTTTCTTCTCTTTTCTTAGGACTGTCTTGGCTATATGGGCTCTTTTTTGGTTCCATATGAAATTGAAAGTAGTTTTTCCTAATTCTGTGAAGAAAATCAATGGTAGCTTGATGGGGATAGCATTGGATTTATAAATTACTTTGGGCAGTATGGCCATTTTCAAGATATTGATTCTTCCTATCCATGAGCATGGAATGCTTTTCCATTTGTTTGTGTCCTCTCTTATTTCTTCGACCAGTGGCATGTAGTTCTCCTTGTTAGTAGTATTCCCAGGTATTTTATTCTCTCTGCAGCAATTGTGATGGCAATTCACTCATGATTTGGCTCTCTGTCATTTTTGCACAATGATTTTGCATGCTGAGACTTTGCTGAAGTTACTTATCTGCTTAAGGAGATTTTGGGCTAGGATGATGGGGTTTTCTAAATATAAAATCATGTCATCTGCAAACAGAGACAATTTGACTTCTTCTCTTCCTATTCAAATAAATACCCTTTATTTCTTTCTCTTGCCTGATTGCCCTAGCCAGAACTTCCAATACTATGTTGAATAGGAGTGGTGAGAGAGGGCATCCTTGTACAGGTTTTCAAAGGGAATGCTTCCAGCTTTTGGCAATTCACTAAGATATTGGCTGTGGGTTTGTCATAAATAGCTCTTATTATTTTGAGATACATTCCATCAATACCTAGTTTATTGAGAGTTTTTAGCATGAAGGGTGTTCAATTTTATCAAAGGCCTTTTATGCAACTATTGAGATAATCACGTGGTTTTTGTCATTGGTTCTGTTTATGTGATGGATTACGTTGATTGATTTGCATATGTTGAACCAGCCTTGCATCCCAGCATCCCAGGGATGAAGTCTATTTGATCGTGGTGAATAAGCTCTTTGATGTGCTGCTGAATTTGGTTTACCAGTATTTTATTGAGGATTTTCGCATCTATGTTCATCAGAGATATTGGCCTGAATTTTTTTTTGTTGTTGTGTCTCTGTCAGGTTTTGGTATCAGGATGATGCGGGTCTCATAAAATGAGTTAAGGAGGAGTCCCTCTTTTTCTATTGTTTGGAATAGTTTCAGAAAGAATGGTACCAGTTCCTCTTTGTACCTCTGGTAGAATTTGACCATGAATCCACTTAGTCCTGGTCTTCTTTTGGTTGATAGGCAATTAATTACTGCCTCAATTTCAGAACATTTTATCAGTCTATTCAGGGATTCGACTTAGGGTGTATGTGTCCAAGAATTTAGCCATTTCTTCTATATTTTCTAGTTTATTTGTGTAGAGGTGTTTATAGTATTCTCTGACAGTAGTTTGTATTTCTGTGAGATCAATGGTGATCTCCACTTTATCATTTTTTATTGTGTCTATTTGATTCTTCTCTCTTTTCTTCATTATTACTCTGGCTAGTGGTCTATTTTGTTAATCTTTTCAAAAAAACTAGTTCCTGGATTCCTTGAGTTTTTTAAGGGTTTTTTTGATGTCTCTTTCTCCTTCAGTTCTGCTCTGATTTTAGTTATTTCTTGTTTTCTGTTAGCTTTTGAATTCATTTGCTCTTGCTTCTGTAGTTATTTTTATTGTGATGTTAGGGTGCCAATTTTAGATCTTTCCTGTTTCTCCTGTAGGCATTTAGTGCTATAAAGTTCCAACTAAACACTGCTTTAGCTGTGTCCCAGAGATTCGGGTACGTTGTGTCTTTGTTCTCATCGGTTTCAAAGGACTTATTTATTTCTGCCTTAATTTTGTTATTTACCCACTAGTCATTCAGGAGCATGTTGTTCAGTTTCCATGTAGTTGTGTGGTTCTCAGTGAGTTTCTTAATCCTGAGTTCTAACTTGGTTGCACTGTGGTCTGAGAGACTGTTATGATTTCCATTCTTTTGCATTTGCTGAGGAGTGTTTTACCTCCAATTACGTGGTCAATTTTAGAATAAGTGCAATGTGGTGCTAAGAAGAATGTATATTCTGCTGATTTGACGTAAAGAGTTCAGTAGATGTCTATTAGGTCCACTTGGTCCAGAGCTGAGTTCAAGTCCTAAATATTCTGGTTAATTTTCTGTCTTGATGATCTAATATTAACAGTGGGGTGTTAAAATCTCCCACTATTATTGTGCGAGAGTCTAAGTCTTTTTGTAGGTCTCCAAGAACTTGCTTTATAAATCTGCATGCTCCTGTATTGGTGCACATATATTAAGGATAGTTAGCTCTTCTTGTTGCATTGATCCCTTTACCATTATGTAATGCCCTTCTTTGTCTTTTTTGATCTTTGTTGGTGTAAAGTCTGTTTTATCAGAGACTAGGATTGCTACCACTGCTTATTTTTGCATTCCATTTGCTTGGTAAATATTCCTCCATCCCATTATTTTGAGCCTATGTGTTCCTTTGCATGTGAGATGGCTCTACTATATACGTGGCACACTGATGGGTTGTGCGTCTTTATCCAATTTGCCAGTCAGTGTATTTTAATTGGGGAATTTACCCCATTTACATTTAAGGTTAATATTGTTATGTGTGAATTTGATCCTGTCATTATGATGCTAGCTGGTTATTCTTCCCCTTAGTTGATGCAGTTTCTTTATAGTGTTGATGGTCTTTACAACTTAATATGTTTTTGCAATGCCTGGTTCTGGTTGTTCCTGTCCATATTTAGTGTGTCCTTCAGGAGCTCTTGTAAGGCAGGCCTGGTGGTGACAAAATCTCTCATCATTTGCTTGTCTGTAAAGGATTTTATGTCTCCTTTGCTTATGAAGCATAGTTTGGCTGAATATGAAACTCTGGGTTGAACATTCTTTTCTCTAAGAATGTTGAATATTGGCCCCCACTCTCTTCTGGCTTGTAGGATTTCTGCAGAGAGATCTGTTGTTAGACTGATGGGCTTCCCTTTGTGGGTAATCTGTCCTTTCTCTCCAGCTGCCCTCAATATTTTTTTCATTCATTTCAACCTTGGTGAATCTGACGATTATGTGTCTTGGGGTTGCTCTTCCCGAGGAGTATCTTTTTGGTGTTCTCTGTATTTCCTGAATTTGAATGTTGCCCTGTCTTGATAGCTTGGGGAAGTTCTCCTGGATAATATCCTGAAGAGTGTTTTCCAACTTGGTTCCATTCTCCCTGTCACTTTCAGGTACACCAATCAAACTTAGGTTTGGTCTTTTCACATAGTCCCATATTTCTTGGAGGCTTTGTTCATTTCTTTTCATTCTTTTTTTCTATAATCTTGTCTTCATGCTTTATTTCATTAATTTGATCTTCAATCTCTGATATCCTTTCTTCCACTTGATTGATCCAGCTCTTGATACTTGTGTATGCTTCACAAAGTTCTTGTGCTGTGTTTTTCAGCTCCATCAGGTCATTTACATTCTTCTCTAAACTGGTTATTCATCTAATCTTTTTTCAAGGTTCTTAGATTCCTTGCATTGGGTTGGAACATGCTCCTTTAGCTTGAAGGAGTTTGTTATTACCCACCTTCTGAAGCCTACTTCTGTCAATTCATCAAACTCATTCTCCATCCAGTTTCGTTCCATTGCTGGCAAGGAGTTGTGATCCTTCGGGGGAGAAGAGGCGTTCTGGTTTTTGGAATTTTCAGCTTTTTTGTGCTGGTTTTTCCTCATCTTCATGGATATATCTACCTCTGGTCTTTGATGTTGGTGACCTTCAGATGGGTTTTTTGTGGACATCCTTTTTGTTGATGTTGATGCTATTTCTTTCTGTTTGTTAGTTTTCCTTCTAATAGTCAGGTCCCTCTGCTGCAGGTCTGCTGGAGTTTTCTGGAGGTCCACTCCAGACCCTGTTTGCCTGGGTATCACCAGCAGAGGCTACAGAACAGGAAAGATTGCTGCCTGTTCCTTCCTCTGGAAGCTTTGTCCCAGAGGGGACCCAACACATGCCAGCCAGAGCTCTCCTGCATGAGGTGTCTGTCAACTCCTGCTAAGAGATGTCTCCCAGTCAGGAGGCATGGGGGTCAGGGACCCACTTGAGGAGGCAGTCTGTCCTTTTGTAGAGCTCAAGAGCTGTGCTGGGAGATCTGCTGCTTTCTTCAGAGCTGGCAGGCAGGAACGTTTAAGTCTGCTGAAGCTGTGCCCACAGCTGCCCCTTTCCCAAAGTGCTCTGTTCCAGGGATATGGGCATTTTATGTATAAGCTCCTGACTGGGGCTGCTGCCTTTCTTTCAGAGAAGACCTGTCCAGAGAGGAGGAATGTAGAGAGCACAAATTAAATTTAAGTAGAGGTGAGAGTGTTAACTTTGGACAATGTAACCTTCAAGATAAAAAGCATAAAATAGAATAAAAGAGAGTTGTTTGATATTGATAAAAGTTTTATAAGAGATACATCAGCCATGAACCTTTATGAGTCAAATAATATAACATTCAAATACATTAAGCCAAAATTGGCAGACAGATAAAAATGAAAAAGTGGTCATAATAGATTTTAACACAATGTTCTCAGCTTTGGACAGAACATGAAGAATTTGAGAACATGGAGAATTAGATTATGATAATTAAAATAATGCTAACATGGAAATTTGGCTAGTATAGTTAACAAAATATATTGTGCTGCCAACTCTACAAGCAGATTTTCCTTGCTTTTGAAGAATACATTGTTGGTCAAATTGGTGAGACAAGTATATATAAGGGCAACCAAGTTTATTATGAGAAGCAGAAATAATACAGATCAAATAATCTGACTACATTCCCTAATACTGTAAATATTTTAATCAAGCTTAAAAGACTCACCAATTACTTGAAAATATATGTGCATGTGTATCAGAGTGTGTGAAAATATACACACTCACATATATACATACATACATATAAGTACATAAACACACAAATACTTACACACATATATGATCTAAACTTTTTTTTGAATAGTAGGAAACTCAAAATTAAAAATATAAATTACTCTATTTCACAATATCTAGGATTTGCTTTAGAACACTGTAAAAAAAATGGGGGCACAGGGGAAATAAGTATGGCAAAATGTTGATAATTGTTGAAGTTTGGTGATAGCTATGGGGGTAATTAAGCTATTCTGTTTACATACATGCGAAATTCTTCATATATAAAATATAAATATTTTTTAAAGTACTGCATACTATAACACATGTTGCTTAAAAAGCTGTAACCTGGAGGCACATTCATAATCCTAAATGCTATCAACAAAGAAAACTTAGGAAAATCAGAAAAAAAAGATAGTATTAAAAATGAAAGTATAAATAAGTAAAAATGTTTTTAAAAATAAAAATATACTAAAATTAATAATTGTAAGAACTAGTTTTTGCAAAAATTATTAAACATTCAAGAAACTCAATCAAGAAAAATGCAAGTATTCAAAATTTAAATAAGTAATGATAATAATGTGAAAGAACATTTAACATGAAAAAGAAAAGAAACTACAAAGCATTAATAATTAATAAAAAAGAAACCATAATAATCTAGAGGGAAATCTATATGAATATTTAACTTATTTCATGGTAGATTAGTACTGCCTAAGCAGTAAAGCAATGGATGAAATTAAAAAATAGAAAGCATGATGGATATATTTAGTGATAAAATTTATAATATATGAAAATGATCAAAACAAAATTAATATTCAGATGACAAATACATGGACCTGAAACAAGACAACTATAATAAAGATAGAAAGAAAAGAGAAACACATTACAATACAACAAAATCGGAAAAACGGTTTATTTTTATTTGAATGTTGCAGGATAATGATGCCACAACTAGGACAGAAAACCCGGGCTTATACAGGAAAGACAATTTCACTATTCTTCTACATGTCCAGTTGCCAGGTCACTGGATTCAAAAGTCTGAGGATCAGGGAAGAATTCTGGAGCTAGTAAAATGGTATGGGAGTCATCAGCACAGGGGTAATTGTTGTTGGCATGAAGTCAGAAAAAGTATTCAGAAAGAGAGGACAGGACAAGAAGAGTAGAGCATAGAAGTTTAAAACCGAATAAAGCTATCTTTTAATGTCAGAATTATAGAACTGAAGTCCATGAAAGAAATCAAGAATGAAAAGTGAAAGAGGAACAATGAAAAAGGAGAAAAGAATATCAGGGAAACCAAGGGAGTTAAAGAGCAAATAGAAGATCAGGAAACTGACTGGGAAGAGATTAACATCTGAGGGTCCCAGGCATCAAGACCTTGCTTAATCTCAGATTCAGTACATCCTGGAATTTGGCTGCATAAGTTTACTTCAGTGATGGTCTGGGGCCAAAGATGAATAATAGATTTGTACTGGGCATTGGAGTCAGAATATTGGGACAACCAGAAATTCTGTCATTTTGGATTACCAGAATAGTAATTGACCATTAAATTATCAATCTGAAGACCTAGTGATTTCATACAGCCTTGGTAGAGATTTATCAGCTTGCTTCCCACCTTCTGTGGTTAAGGGTTGGTTAAACAGGGAACACAGCTCATTCGTGACACAATGAATGCTAAAATGGGCCTGCAAGTTGCACAGGTATCCAATGAAATCATAATGCCATCTCTTGACAATGGTAGAATCAAAGGATAATCACTAACACTCAAGGTACTGTATTCTGTTCATTCAGATGCCTATTTTCCTAAATCCAAGTGTCTTTCCCAAAAAAGCAGTTCACTGCACAAAGGTAGGGCCAGTCAAAAGAGTAACAGTCACAGAAAATTATTTCAAGATATGGTCCGGCAATCATTAGGGGTTGACAGACAAAAATAGAGCGTTTCCAGTTGTTAGAAATAAAGACCATGCCAGTTAAAAACATGAATTTTTCAGTTTCAAGTTCACTGCTTAATGAGCTGAAGAGGCATTTCAACAAATTCCAAAGGCTAAAATTAAAGGATGAAATGAAGCTTGAGAAGTTTATACTTAAGCTCAATAAAATGGATATCATAGTCATTACTTTAAAAACACCTTCCTAAGACAATGACTACTCTTATAGTGCCAACTATGTAGTATAAAAATAATAATAATAACAATTCATCTTAATAAGAGCCAAGATGTACTGAGGATTTACTATGTCCTAGGCACTAGTCTAACAAGATGAGGAGCAAAAACTCAAACCAGGCAGCCAACCTGCTTAGCCTTGAAGTTCTACTACCTCCCAATCAATCCTGCAGTAAAGAGGATGAGATTTTGTCCTCATATGGAACAGTTTAAACTGATCTCTCTCACATACAAACCTCAAGGCTCTGGGGTGAATTTCTTCCTAAATTCCTGACAGTCTTTGTTTATCATTTACAAGCTAGAGATAATACCTGCCAGCAAGGCAGTGGTAAGAACTGGATGAGATTATGTTGAGTACCTGACAGTCAGCCCTCATCAGAGTAACTACAAGATGAGGAGGAGGAGAAGGATCATTCTCATCCTTGTCATAATTATGATTATTTCTTTGATCTTTGGTCTGGGCTGTATTTGTTTTCTACTGGTGCTGTGACAAATTACCATAAACTTAGTGACTTAAAACAACAAAGATGTATTATTTTATAGTTCTGTAGGTAAGAAGTCTGTTGCAGATCTCACTGGGCTAAAACCAAGGTAAGGCCAGAGGGCAACATTCTTTTTGGAAGCACCTAAAGAGAACTGTTTCCTTACTGTTTCCTTACCTTTTCCCAGCTTTTTTTTTCTGTCTTTTTTTTTTTTCTTTTTTGAGATTGAGGTCTTACTCTGTCACTCCGCTACAGTGCAGTGGTGCAATCATAGCACACTGCAGCCTCAAACTCCTGAATTCAAGTAATCCTCCTGCCTCAGCATCCTGAGTAGCTGGGATTTCAGGCTTCAGCCACCATACCTAGCCTTTTCCAGCTGCTTAAAGGCTGCCCACATTCCTTGTCTTAGACCAAACACCCCGCTTTTCATCTTCAAAACCAGCAATGGTAGGTTGAGTCCTGACATTTTATCATCCTTTCTCTTCTGTCTCTGTCTTCCATTTTTAAGGATCCTTATGGTTACTTTATATTCACTCAGATAATCCAGTGCTAACATGTTTAGCCCAGAGACTCTGCTATAATCTCTCTCTTTTCAGGTCAGCTGACTCACAACTTTAATTCCATCTCCAACCCTAATTCTTCTTTTCCACATAGCCTAACATATTCATAGGCCTGGGGATTAGAACATAAACATCTTTGAGGAGCCATTATTCTACCTAACACAAAGACATTTTTTTGAGAAAGGTTTTCTTTAGCTTCTTGATGCCTATTCTGGGATATACTGAGTTAACTGACCTCCTACTAACTCCTATAAAGTATATAAATGATGGGTACTCTACCACCACATTTTTGTGCAACCACCCTGTCTTAGTCTGTTTGGTACTGTTAGAATGCCACAGACTGAATAACTTATATACAATGGAAATTTATTTCTCGTAGTTCTGGAGGCTAAGAATTCCAAGATCAAGGAGCTGGCATCTGGTAAGAACTTTCTTGCTATCATCCCATGGTAGAAGGGCAAAGAAGAGTAAGAGAGTTAGGGAGAGCAAGAGCTCAAACTCACATCCTTAAGCCCTTTTATGATAAGTATTAATCCACTCATCAGGGTGGGAGCCCTCCAAGTAGACCCCACTTCCTAACACGGTTGCATTGTGGATTAAGTTTCCAACACACACTTTCTGAGGACACATTCAAATCATAACACACCCTAGGCTTTTTTTTTCTTTTTTTTTTTTTTTTGGTAAGTAAATCTGGACATGGAGGGTGACAGCTGTCCTAAGGGTTGATGCTGTTGAAAAGATAAACTGTTCCAAAGGGAGTACAGATTTTCTATTGCTCTATTTCTGGTCAGTACAATAAGAAAGGAAAAGTAACCAAATAAAAATAATAAAAATATTTTCTTCTATGATACTTGCAAATCAAAGTGCACCTGGGAATAGAAAGATTAGTTGTTGAATTAAGAGAAATTCACACACATTCATTTCATTTCATGTTATTTTCTCAAAACCACACTTTTGTGTATAATCCTCAATCATAATGCTCGTTCATTCATAACACTTGGCTTTCCATTACATATGGAAAACAGCTAAACACAATTAATTCATCATCTAGTATCCTGAATAATGTTACCCTTATATAAGGTCCCCCATCTTCAAACAAATTTTAATCACTATGATCCAAAGAGAAAAAGACATGGGTCACACCATTTCTGCCTAGAGTACCCACCTCAGCACCACCTAATATCTAAATTATTCTTAATCCTCAAGAATTTATTTAAATATAATTCTGCAAAACCACAAAGAGATACCACCTCACACCGGTCAGAATGGCTATTACTAAAAAGTCAAAAAATAACAGATATTGGCAAGGTTGTGGAGAAAAGGGAATACTTATACACTGCTGGTGATAATTTAAATTATTTCAGTCACTATGGAAAGGAGCTTGGAGATACCTCAAATAACTTAAAATAGAACTCTCATTCAACCCAGAAATCCTACTATTGGGTATATGCCCAAAGAAATGAAATTGTTCTACCAAAAAGACACATACAGTTGTATGTTCATTGCAGCATGATTCACAATAGCAAAGACATGGAATCAACTTATATGCCCATCAACGGTGGACCAGATAAAGAAAATGTGGTACATGTACACTATGGAATACTACCCAGCCATAAAAAGAATATAATTATGGCCTTTGCAGCAACATGGATGCAGCTGGAAGCCATCATCCTAAGCAGAGTAACACAGGAACAGAAAACCAAATACCACATGTTCTCACTTATAAGTGGATGCTGAACATTGAGCACACGTGGACACAAAGATGTGGACACAAAGATGGGGACAACAGACACTAAGGACTACTGGAGTGGAAAGAGTGGGAGGAAGAACGGGCTGAAAAACGACCTATTGGGTACTATGTATACTATATGGGTGATGGGATCATTCATGTACCAAATTTCAGCAACACACAATTTATTCATGTAACAAACCTGCATATATACCCTCTGAACCTAAAATAAAAGTCAAAAAAGAAAAATAATAAAAATAAGATATATACAATTTTATCTGTGATACTTTTCCTGATAAATCCACTCACAATTCTCTGGAGATTCTATAACAAGGCCTACCAGTACCTTCGTTTGCCACTTGTCATGGATAAATGTCTATAGACATGATCTTTTATTTCTTTGGTACACAGAAAATGTGCATACCCTTTCAAAATCTTTGAAATGAGGCTGATTCATTCATTTAAGTTTCCATTTGGAATATCCCACAATATTGTTTCTGCAAAATTTCAAGTCCACTTCTGATATTTGAGGGTTTTCTTCCAACACATACTTTGAAAGTGTATTTCTAAAAAGTATTAAAAGTATTATGCAATTTCATAGACCCAAATGAACATTTAAAATGGGATAAATTACAATAAAATAGTGCAGTACTTTCCTGCCACCAGATCGTGGGGGTACTATTATACTAATAAATAAAAATTGATATGATAAACTGTTTTCAATTATGTACTATTTGGAACTATATTA
Source organism: Aotus nancymaae (assembly GCF_030222135.1). Classification (NCBI taxonomy): domain Eukaryota; kingdom Metazoa; phylum Chordata; class Mammalia; order Primates; family Aotidae; genus Aotus; species Aotus nancymaae. The sequence goes on along the minus strand of NW_026988471.1, from coordinate 57,477,788 downwards.
AGTATTCTAATAAGAGGAGAAAATGGCAATATAGAAATGCTTATGGAGAAATGCAACAGAATAAACATTTAATGAAAGGTTCAGAGGGGAGAAATGTATTCTCATCTACTCTTTTTCTGGAAAGCAAAGCTTCTCAATACAAGAGGCCAATTCCAATGCAGTATGGGGAAGAAGCAGCAGCACAGAATAAAGACAGGAAACTGCTGAGGAGACAGGGGTTCCTGGGGAAGTCATTTAACATCTCTATGCCTCAGTTTACATGCCAATAAAAAAGACAATATCAAACTACATGATTTCCAAGATTGACTCATTCTCAGAAGTTCCAAGATAATTTGATGGAAACCTACTGGTCATCTAGGTATATGCTATAGTTCATAATTCATTTCAAGTAATCTTTGTCATTTTAACAAAACATCATCTTAATATATATAGACATTCAAGTAAAAGATTATCTTAAAATTAAGTTCATAAAAGTGAAATCATAATAAAATTTTACTGTTTATCTAAAGGAACAAAATGTAGCAATTGTTCTTGAAAACGCACCACAATCTTAATTTTAAAATACATGTTGTGGGTTTATTATATTCCCTTAAACATCTTTGAAATCCATTTTAATACCTTTGTGACTACTGTATACTACTGAATAGACCCGTGCTTTCATAAAACAACACGCTCCCACATAATTTTCCCCATGCAATCTTTCTATTTGCTATCATGACATAGTTACTGAATTAAAAAACTTAGCTTTCAGGCGCAGTCACTCACGCCTGTAATCCCAACACTTCGGGAGGCCGAGGCAGGTGGACCACTGAGGTCAAGAGTTTGAGGTCAGCCTGGCCAACATGGTGAAACTCCATCCCTACCAAAAACAAACAAACAAAAAATACAAAAATATAAAAATTAGCTGGGCATGGTGGCAGGCACCTGTAATCCCAGCTACTCAGGAGGCTGAGGCAGGAAAATCACTTGAACCTCGGAAGCAGAGGTTACAGTGAGCCAAGATCATGTCACTGCACTCCAGCGTGGGCAACAAGAGAAAAACTCCATCTCAAAATAAATAAAAATAAATAAAACACTTAGCCATGAGCATGAGTATTGTAGCTGCTTTTCCTATGTACTCAGATAAGTTTGTCAACCACATGTTATTACCAAGATTTGTAAACCACATATTACAAACGTACTTAAAAATCTTTTTTTGTACCACAAGGTGGCATCTTCTTATTTTGGTATAAACCTCTGAATATTTACATAATTTGAATAATTCCATACACCTGAACTATTTTTTAAAATTTTAAAACAACCATTTAACAGCTGTGCAAATATATGGCAATTCTGTTAGCTAATGCAAGTCGTACTTGTGGATATTTATGTTACTGGAATATTCAGAATATTGAATCTTTAACAAAATGATGAGCTATTCACACTAAAAAGTCAATAAACATAGTCCTCCAAATGTTAAGCTCATAGAGATTAGTAATACAAAACATATACTGTAAAATGTATGTATTTAAATGGAAACTTCCTTAAAAACAGTCACAAATGTGGAACAGACCAAGTCCACGTAAGTTTGCTAATTACCCTCAATTCCCTGATAAAATAAGTCATGCACAATTATATAATGCCTATTCCGTGCCTGGTTCTGTGCTAGGCACTTTAACCTATCTTCTCACAACATTTTATGAGAAAATCTCTCTGAATATGCCAATTATAAACGCAAATGCAATAATCTAGTTCTTATGAAACTGAATAGCTATATAAATATTCTGAGGAGCTTGATAAAATGTAAAATGCTAAGCCCCATCTCCTAAAAATTTCAAGTATAAAACAGTACACTGCACAATAAAAACCTACAAATATTAATAAGGAATTCTGCCACACTAAAAATAAACTCCAAGATAACTTTGACAACATAATCTCAAAAAAGAGACTGCTAATCTAAAATAAATTGGTAAAGACATAAAACATATTGACAAAATACTAAGCATACTTACTTCTGGCAATTATGAAAATCATAGCTCTTAATATGGCTCACTTGAAGCTTCATGTCACTGCTTCTTGTCCCATATTTAGTGATGAAAAATTGATGATGAGAGTAATGAGGATTCTTAAGAAGAGGGGGAAAATGTAAGACTATAAGGGGTAAGAATTATCTTAGTTACTGTACTTTCTTGTACCCAATAACTTGTCATTTTGTAAAAAATAAATGGAAGACATTTCCTATGGGAGTACATAAATACAGTGAAAATTACAATAGGGCCACAAACAGCACTGTGCTAGGGATATGTGTCATAACCTTTCCAACTCAACATAGTCACTGGTAACAAGATTTGCTCAGTGGCAGAGTATGTCTGTGAATTAGAGGCAGTATCTTGTCCATGGACATATTCTGCCCTGGCACATAAATACATACTGCTGCAGTTAAAATACTGTAGTCTAGTACTTTTTGATCTAGCATGATCACTGATTAAAGATGCAAGTATTGTCAACAAAGACAAATTCTCAAGTCTTGAAAACATTGTAGCTAATAAGATCATAGAGTTAGTGTTAAAAATGATTCTCAGATTCCTCATTGTCATCTTATAGGCATAGTCTCTTTTATGCTCACATATATCTACATACATCCACATAAACATACACATGCATTCATATGCATGGATGCTTCAGGCAATTGCCATTACCTTTAATCCTGCTTTAGGACAGACTACTAATGGTGCAGAACCACTGTGATCTTTATTGGGTCAATCAGTTATGAACTTGTTAAGTTGCTTCTTTCTAGCCCCTTTTAGTCTATAACAGTAGATAGAAAAATTGTATTTCAAACAAAATCTTAAACTGACAAATAATCCCTACCTCACACCACATGTCAAATTTAATTTAAGGGCTTACAAATAGAAAATAATCTATAATGGCACCAGAAGGTGTTCCATCCTGGGATAGAAAAAACTGAAATGCATGACATCAAAAGTATAACATAACAGAAAAAACGGATGAGATTTTTGCTTCAATTTGATAAACTTCATATTTTATATATATATATACACACACACACACCCCATATATATGGTGCATATATACACATATATAACTGTATGACATATATATACACACAGGCACACATACATATACCATACATATCCCATATATAGATATAACTGTGTTTGTGTGTGTATATTTAAATATATGTATGTGTATATGCACATGTATATGTATATATATGTGTATATGCACATGTATATACACACATTTATATATGTATGTCATATATAACTATAATATACATACACATATGGCATACAGTTTTTATAAGAAAACAGCAAGCATCTTAATAGAAATTGGGTAAAGTAGACAATTCACAAAAAACTACTAATATAAATAAACATAAGAAACTCATTTAACATCATTAGAAATCAAAGAAATTCAAATTAAAACAATAATGCAAGGTCTTTTTTATCTTTCAGATTGGAATATTTTTATTCTAGCATCTAATATTGAAAGGGAGGCAAGGAAACTGGCCTCTGGAATATTGGTATTGGGAATGTAAACTGGTACATTTCTGGAAGGCAATTTAGCCATGCATGCAAGAAGTTTGAAAATGTACAATATTTTTAATTAGCAAATGCACATGTAGTAATATATCCAAAAGTCACACGTAAAAAAATATAATGTCCATTTAAAACTTAAGAATCCAGCAAACCCTTCAACAAATTTGTATTGAAGCTATTAAATATGATTGCAAAATAAATAATTTTAATTAAGTGAGAAGGTGTGTATATTCTTAAATAAATTAAGAGTTATGAGATAGAATAAACACTTTATTCTCACTTAGGAAAAAGACATACAAACATAAGAGGAAGACTCTAGAGATATACACTGAAACATATAGCAGAGATCATTTGAAAGGGCTTTATTATGTGTGTTTTTAGTTTGTTTTTATTTTCTAAAATTTTCTCAATTAGTGTGATGGCTAGTTTTATGTGTCAACTTAGCTAGGCTATGGTGCACAGCATATGGTGCCTATGCTACTGTCACAATGAATGGGAAATGTGTACCCTGATCACCTGCCCAGTGCCTGTCTGTGGCAACCCCACCATTCTGACTGTGCTGCCCCTCATGTGCAGGTAAAAGATGGCTGCCATCTGTGGCAAATGAAGTTTATGGCAAACTCCATAAGCAAATGAAGTTTAAAACATTTTAAACTCATAAGCAGCTGGTCTAGATGTTGCTGTGAAGGAATTTTTAAGTTGTGATTAACATTTATTAACATTTATAATTAGTAGATTTTAAGGAAAGCAGATTTCCCTCTCTAATGTGGGTGGGCCTCATCCAATCAGTTGAAAGTCTCAAAGGAAAGAATGATGTTCTTTCTGTTTCAAGATTGCAGCATATAGACTCTGCCTGAGTTTCCGGTCGGCTTGTCCTGTGCTGCAGACTTTGGACTTAATTATAGGTCAATTCCCGCCTGAGTTTCTAGGCTGCCAATATATCCTACAAATTTCAGAATTACCATCTCCCACAATCATGAGAGCCAATTCTTTAAAATCAGTCTCTTTCTAGATACACAGACACACACACACACACGCGCACACACACACGCATTTTGGTTCTGTTTTTCTGGAGTACCCTAATGCAATGACCATCTACTAGTTTGGGCATTAAAAAAAATGACTAGAAAGGTCTTCAAAAATTAAAGAATAAATTAAGAATGAGAAAAAATATATATCAAATTTTCCTGGAGATAAATCAACATGAATGAGAAAAAAGATCCTGTTTCTCTACTTATTATTTAAGGGTCACTGACTAGCATACACAGGGTAGACAAAAATATAAAGAAAAATGTTATATCAGCCCCACATAATCACATCTCTGCCATCTCTATTATGTGGGATGACGAAATTTGTCACTTGTCTGCTATTTACAGGTGAAATTTTAGTAATTTATACCATGTAACCATTTGCTGATAAGATAAACTGCAGTCCTGAAGGTATTTCACTTGAAAAATAAGAAACATTTTCCATTTTGTTGCCTTTTTATATTAATATCTGCTAGTCTATCATGCTAATTAATAAATGTAGCAGGCAGAGTAAGTCTCAGTTTTTTTTCTAATTTTGTTTAATTTATCAAATGGAAAATAATCTAGCAAAGAGTCATTAATTTAATTTCTTCTGAGAGGGAATCATTACTAGATATGTTAAATTTTCAACAATGCAGCTTCAAAACAGCTGTAGCCATGGAAAATTTGTATAGTTTTAATTGAACATCTGTGCATTTTAATTGATTAATTTGAAGAAAATACAGGAAAAGAAGAAAGAACAGTAGGTAAAATGAATTTAACAAACCAGTTTTTGTTTTTCTCTGCTTCTTACTTAATTTTTCAGTATAAATAAAACAAGAGATTATCAAACAGCATTAACTCATTCGCATGACTATAAATACACTCATATTAATTTGGCAGAGTAGGCAAGTATTTTATGATAGGATTGTTTCCAATTAAAAACATATACAATGATACATATGTGAACATATATATATAGTATTTATTCAGGTTCCTGCTTTTAAAAATGTTAAGACAATTCACTTAGGACAACATCCTAAATAGTGTAAAAATACTCCAATGCTCCAACCACAACTGCTGTTACTATTATGCACATAAGGTTGCATAAAACTAAAGATATTTCTATAATTTTTGCAACACCCAACGGACCATTCTTCTTCATTCTGTTTTCTCTTTTAAATGTATCATTTGCTTATCAACTCACACTTCTTTAATGCCTCATCCATCTCATCAGCAAAACTTAACTGTCACAGACATGGTAGTAGCCCTGGATTTCTCATGTTTTTTCCCAGTACTCAGAAAGAATGTGGCTCCGACAATATATTAGCTACAAAAAGAAATATGAAAAACCTGTCGAGAAACAGCAGTAAAATAGCCACACAATTTTAAAACACTGGGGAGAGTTTGCTCTTGGTTATCATTGCTATTTAACTGGCCAGCACATTCTGTTCTTAAGTAAGATCAACGAAAAAGATGAAGAGAATCAATGCATTTTTCCATCCTGTCAAGAAATGAAACAAAATAAAATGTCTCTTTTAGTTAAGGGACAAGTGCAAATAATTCTGCATAACGCTGAATAAAAATAATCATCATGGTAGTAAGATTTAATGATGTGTTTACATCAATTCAGAATTAGTCAAGTTTAAACTTTGGGTAAGGTGTTAGTTTGTTCTTTCTGTGCTAGAAGAATGTGCAGAGGGAAATATGCTGTTTTAGAAACGGATCTGCCATTTATGCACTTTAAAACTACAAGAGCAGCCATGTGGGGCAGCACAGTGTTTAACCTTATAGCAGTTGCTCATTTAATGCTTTAAGTTCTTTGAAAGCTTTCCATTTAGAAGGTAAATGTGCTAATTACAGGTTAGTCTTATATGTATATACATTAAGGAAGGTAATAAATAACAAATATCTGGCCACATGTTTTTAGGTATTGATTCTCTATTTAAATGAATATGAGTATTTAGTTTACAACAGTTTATCACTACCTAATCTGCAAGCAAGTTATTTCCTCTGTCAAGCAGGCTTCCCTGCAATGGTTATATCTATGCAAAGTTCCTCTGTCCTGGATAACTCTTCACATCTTCAGGATTATTATAATTTAAATGTCTTCACCAATTCTCACCACAAACATATAAGATATTCAAATTAGCAAGCTACATATTTCAAATTGGTACTGTTATACAGTATATGTAGGCAGGTGTACTTTAAAGATAAATTTTATCTGTGATGAGAAAAAAAATATTCACCAGAATTTTCTTTAGAGTGAGTACAATCTTGGTTGAAAGTAAATCTTTCATAAAATTAGGAGAGACCAGAGACAGGGATTACTGTAAATAGGAATGGAAGTTTTCTGAATGACACTTGCCTCAACCTCAAGGGAATGAGGTGAACTTTAGAGAGTAAAAAAGAAATTGGTGAAAGGCCCCATAGACAGCATAATGACCTTTTCCTCCTTCACTCCTTACCACTCTCACAACACACATGTGCATGCTCTCACAAACACACACACACACACACACACACACACTCCCTACAAACTTATTAACTGCTTGATGCTGGTAGATTTTTTTTTAGTGTGAAAACGAGTAAAGCACTGGGCATTGTATCCCAACTGTCCTGTGCTGCATGAGACATCCAACTTACATTCAGTAGCTTCAAGATTCAGAGTGAGACAAAGAAACATACCACAAACAGAAGGTTACTGATTATCTCAGAACACACAACTGGTCTCCAAGAGTCAACAGGGCTTACATCATTGGGTTACACAGGTATGAGGCAAACACCAAATTCCAGATTTATATAATACTTGGTAGAAATATTATAGAGGGGATTTAACCTCAAAAAGGGGGTTAGTCTTTAAGACTCTTTCCAAATGGGAAAACCTGTATTTCTATGATTATGTCTGCAGTTGAGAGCAATGACTAGCAAATTACCGTTTTAATTATACTTCAGCTCTATGAACCAATTGCTAAGTAAATCCAGATGTTTACATCAAGGCTGATTTTATATAAAGATACTCCATTATTTTGCCTCCTGGCTCTAGAACAAAATCTTGTAAGATGTAAACATTTTCTGTTCTCCATAGGTGTGACAGCTATGACACATGGCACAATAATATAATCAAAAAATACAATCTTATTTAGCTCTAGAATGGAAGCAAAGACATCCAAGATCCCAAGAGAATTTTGGCAATCAGGATATCTACTCACAGTTTTAGGTCCAGAAATCTACAATACAGTGAGTCCAAATATTTACATAAACAATGTCTATTTTTATTTTACTTTTTCCAGTAGCTCCATGTTTATTTGTAAGAAATATGGATTTTTAACACAAGAATTTATGGACTGGACAATAGAACAGAAAGAGAATGTGGTACAAATAAATGTTTAGTAATACAATAAAACAACAGTTACAAATTTGGGGATGAATTATTAAATAAAGTATTGAGAAAATTGGGAAAATATTGAGAAATAAATTTTATTAAATTCTTACCATTATGAATAATGGGAATAGTTGAAATTCTCTCATCAGTATTTGGCACAACAAGGATGTCTCATTAGTTTCAGATGCCATGAAGAGGTAGAGTTTCTGATCATTACCTAACCATAGTTATCACACCAAGATAATATGATTTTAGTCAAATGCAGAGATACAACATGCTAATTAGCATGCATAGCATTTTTGCTTATTTATATGAAATAATTTAGACCAGGAAGCTTTTATTTTAGAAACTGGGTCTCACTCTGTTGCTCAGGCTGGGATACAGTCTTAATCATAGCTCACTGTATCCTCAAATTCCTGGGCTCGAGCAGTCCTCACACCTCAGCCTCCTAAGTAGCCAGGAATAGAGGTACATGCCCCCACACCTGACTAATTTTAAAAAAATTATAGAGACCTGCTGTGGTGGCTCACACCTATTACCCCAGCATTTTGGAAGGCTGCAACAGGTGAATCACTTGAACCTAGGAGTTCAAGACTAGCCTGGGTGACATGGCAAAACTTTGTCTCTATTAAAACTACAAAATTTAGCCGGATGATTCATGCCTGTAATCCCAGCTCCTCAGGAGGCTGAGGTGGGAGGATCTCCTGAGTCTGAGAGGTTGAGGGTTCAGTGAGCCAAGATTGTGCCGCTGCACTCCAGGCTGGGGAACAGAGTGAGATCTTGTCTCAAAATAAAAAAATAAATAAATACAAATTTTATAAATGGACTCTTATTACATTGCCCAGGTTGGATTCAAACTGCTAAGCTCAAGTGATCTTCCTCTCTCAGCTTCTCAAGTAGCTGGGACTATAGGTACAGTGGAAACATCCTATTAATACATATTCAAGTGAGCAAGAAAATTAAGTAAAACCCCAGGGCCAGAACTGAAGAAAAACCTGAAAATCAGAGCAAAAAATCTATGCACTGCCCTGGGAAAGGTTGTACAGAGGTGTGCATGGAGATCTTTATTGGTAATTCCAAAGCTTTGTTTTCAACACAGGCCTAGCAATGAGAAAGAACCTTAAGTTTCAGAAGAGATAGAAACTGAGACAAGCCCTCCTTGTATATCATCATGAAAATCAGGAACTTCATGGGACTACATCCTTAGTGAACTCAAAAAATTCCACCAACTGATATAAAAAGATGACACAGAAGGTCCCCTCTTGAGCTGGAACAGAAGGCTAAAAAACTAGTGCTGGAAATGTATGACCAAAGGGCAGGTGGAGAAAATGTGGTTTAATTTCCTACGATTTGGAAATTTCTACATCATGAAACTGGCATAATAACTGTCCACAAATCAGGATACACCTCAGGACATCTGGTAGAAGATAATGCCAAAATACTCTGTACAGACGTACACTCAATACAGATTGCACAGAATTCCCAACATAGCACCATGTTAAGGATGACAGCTCATAGTTTACAACTGCAAATCACATTTTTAAAAAATCAAGAGTTCAGACACAACTAAGAGTCAGTGGTCACAACTAAAAACAGGATTTGCCTTTCAAGACTTTAAAAGATTAAAATAGCTCATGGAAACCAAGTCAACAAATTTTACTTATGTCATGAGAAAGTTACCAGTCATTCAAAATTCTATGAAAGAAAATAGCAACTTTGCCATTTAGAATGAGTAGGTTAATTTGCCTGTATTTATTAACTATCAAGGCTTGATATATCCATTTTAGAAATTTAAATGACAATATGATTGTTAACAGGTCATTTGAAAAAATGTTATGAGTATTTTAATAATTCTTTTCAGGTCTAAAAGGTGTTAAAGTTCTTTTTTCATAAATCAATATTAGAAACTGATAAAAATCAAAAGCATTTATCAAAACTCAAGAATCACATCATAAATTTGGTCATTAATTCAATGAATATTTATCTATTTTCTTCCATTCAGCAGCATTATTTTAAGTGCTGAAAACAAAGTTGAAACTTTTGCATGCCAGATGCTGTTACATATTTTAATCCCCACAGCAATTTTGAAAAAAATTTGCAGGAAAAACAAAGCTAATAGGAAAATTAAATTGGAATTTTAAAAATACTAAATTAACCCAAAAGAAGGCAAGAAAGGTGAACAAAATAACTAAAAACCAATGGGATAAATAGAAAAAAAATAGCACATTCTAGACTTAAACCCAACCATATTCTAATTACACAAAAAACTAAAAGGCAGAAATAGCATGAATAAACAAGGCAAACACAAACATGTATACTAGATGTACTTCAAATATGATAATAGCATAAAAGTAAATGGATTGAGAAGCTATATAAGGCAAATAGTAAGCATAAGAAAGCTGATGTCACTATAATAATATCAAAAAATTAGACTTCATGTCACTATTACCATAAATAAAAAGGGACATTTTATAATAAGCAAAGGCTCAAATCATCATAAAGACATGACAACCATAAATGTGTATCTAATAACAGAACTCCAAAATACTAAAAACAAACATCGACAGAAATAAAGAAAAAAGTAGATAAATACATGGTCTTAACTGTAGAGGCTGACACTCCTTTCTGCAAAACTTATAGAACAAATAGAAAAAAATATAATAGAGATGTAGAGTATTTCCAGAATTGACCTCATTGATACTTATAAAATAGTACACCCAACAACTTAGAATACAATGCTTTTGAAGTACACTGTGGACCATAAATGAATCTAAATACATTTGAAGGCCTGAAATCTTATAGTAACTGTTTTCTGATAATGACAGAATTGAAATCTGGAACCGGTAAAAGTAAGGTAGTTAAAAAATCCCCAAATATTTGAAAATTAAATAGTAGACCTAGTTATCTGTGGATCAAAAAAGAATTGATAAAGGGAACTTAAAAAATATTCAAACTGAATAATAACAACTCAGCATATCAATAATTGTGGGACACAGCTATGGAAGTAATTGAGGAATGTGTAGTTTTATATGTTTATATTACACAAGAACATTAAAGATATAAAGTCAGTGATCTAAGTTTCTATCTTAAGAAGACATAAAAAGAAAAAATAAACCCAAGTAGAGAGAAGGTAATAATAAGGATAAAAGCATGATCAATGAATTCAAAAACAGTAGAAAAAAATAACAGGGCCGAAATTTGATTTTTAAAAGATTAATAAAATTGATGAACCTGTTTTAAAACTAATTTTAAAAAGAGAGAGTACAGGAATATCAGAAACAAAAGTGGGGATATATCACTATAGACACTAGAGATAAAAAATATATTAAGAAAATATTATTTACAAATTTATGTTCATAAATTCAACAGTTTTGGAGAAATGAATAAATTCCTTATAAAACAAAACTTGCCAAAGTGATACAGAAGAAACAGAAAATCTGCATAGCCACTTATCAAATAATTACATTTAAATTATCATTTAAATCTGTTCCACAGAGAAAACTCCAGATCTGGCTGGTTTTACTGGTGAGTTCTATCAAATATTATTATAACTCTTACACAAACTCTTTCTAAAAATAGGGAAGGAGGGCTCATTTCTCAACTTATTTTATGAGCCAACATAACTCCAATACCAAAACTTGGCAATGATACTGTTCAGGAAACAAAAACAAAAACAAAAAATTACAGACTGATACTGCTGTGGATATATACACAAGCATCTGTAACAAAATATTAGCAAATTGAATCCAAACTATGTAAAACAGCTAATACATCATAATCAAGGTTATAACAATATATCATGCCTAATATATCTAAGGCTGATTTCATAACTGAAAATAAATCAATAAAATGCATCATATTAACAGAACGAACAGGAAAAGCCATTCGATTTTCCCAGTAGATGTGAAGTAGAAGGTGGGAATTGACTCTGGGGGTTGGGCCCAGACACTGGACCAAATTAAGGACTAGCTAAAACCAGGAATAGCGTGGAAGTAGTTTACCATAAGACATGCCTTCCAGTGTGCCATATCAGTTTATCATTGTCATGGCAACAGCCAGAAGTTTACTAAATCTTTTTACAGCAATAACCCAACAACCCAGATGTTACCACCCTTTTTCTAGAAATTTCTGCATAGTCTGCCCCTTAATTTGCATTTAATTAAAAGTGGCCATAAATACATGGCAGACTGCCTCTGAGCTGCTACTCTGGGCATGCTCTCTATGGGATAGCCTGCTCTGCAAAGAGCAGCACCTCTGCTGCTACTGTACACTGCTTCTTTAATAAAAGTTGCTGTCTAGACCAGGTATGGTGGCTCACACCTGTAATCCCAGCATTTGGGCAGATCACTTGAGGTCCGGAGTTCAAGACCAGCCTAGCCAACATGGCAAAACCCGTCTTTACTAAAAATACAAAAAAACTAGCCAAGTGTGGTGGCACACACCTACAGTCCCTGTTGGAAAGCTTAGGTAGAAGGATCACTTGAACCCAGGAGGCAGAGGTTGCAGTGAGCTGAGATTGTGCCACTGCATTTCAGCCTGGGTGTCAGAGCAAGACTCCATCTCAAACCAAACCAAACCAAAACAAAACAAAACAAAATAAACACCAATTGCCATCTAACATCTCTGGCTCACCCTTGAATTCTTTCCTGGGTGAAGCCAAGAACATTCTCAGGCTAAGCCCCAATTTTGGGATTCCCCTGCCCTATATCATATGCAGGGGATAAAATGATAAAATGACAAAATGTAATATCCATTTATGATAATAAAAAAACTCTTAGAAAACTAGAGAGAGAGAACTATCTCAATCTGATAAAGGGTATCAACAAAAACCCCACAATGAACATCATATTTAATAGTATGTATTGAACATTTTCCCTCCAAAATTGGAAATAAGGCAAAAGTTTCTACTCTTACCACTTCATTTTACTGGAGGTCTTCTATAGTGCAGTAAGACAAGAAAAGGAAATAAAAGGCTAAAATTGGAAAGGAATAAGTAAAATAATCTTTATTCAGAAAACTTAATTGTATACATAGAAAATTCTAAAGATTCTACAAAAAAGCTACTAAGTTCAACAAGATTTTCAGATAACAGTTTTAAAAATCAATTTTCATTCTAGTCATACACTTAGCAAATATTGAAATATAATCAATTTCAAAAAAGCAGTGCACTTTACAACAGTAATATTAATGATCTCCTTGAGATTGCTTTTCAGATAAACCATCTTTTATAAGCCTTTGTTTCAGGCTGACACAGAAAGCTAGTATCTAGCAAAATATATATTACAATACGCAGAGGAGTCTGGAAGTGTAAATATTCCTAAAAATATCGGGAACTACAGATTACTTTTATTTTTCCATTTTGCTTGACTGCATGTTCTATTTTTTCCAAATAACAAGGCGTACTTATATTATTAAATATAGTTATTAACCTTCAGGCCAGGTGTGGTGGCTCATGCCTGTAGTTCTATCACTTTAAGAGGTGAAGGACGGGCAGATCACTTGAGGCCAAGAGCTCGAGACCAGCCTATTCAACACGGCTAAACCCCATCTCTACTAAAAATACAAAATTTAGCCAGGCATGGTGGTACACACCTGTAATCTCAGCTACTCTGGAGGCTAAGGAACAAAAATCATTTGAACCCAAGAGTCAGAGGTCGCAGTGAGCCAAGATCGTACCATGGCACTCCAGCCTGAGTGACCAAAAAAAAAAAAAAAAAAAGTTATCGACCTTCAAAATGCTATTCCAAAAAAAAAGATTTCACCATTACTTATGAATGAGCTAATTTGGCAAATTATTTATTAATCGTCTTCTTTTATTTTATTTTTTGACAGGGCCATCTTAATCTGTTGCCAAGGCTGAAGTACAGTGGAACTAATATGGTTCACTGCAGCCTCAGCCTCCTGGGCTCAAGTGATCCTCCCATCTTAGCTTCCTGAGTAGCTGGGAAAACAGGCATGCATCACCACCCCTGGCTAATTTTTTTTGTTTTTAGTAAATATGGGGTCTCCCTACATTGCCCAGGCTGGTGTTGAACTCTTAGCCTCAAGTGGTCCTCCTCCCTCAGCCTACCAAAGTGCTGAGATTATATGTGTGAGCTACCATATGCAGCCTAATTATTTTTCTCAAGTCAAAATATTTATTATAAGATCTTTTCCAAAGTCAATATTAAAATATATAAAATTCAAAAATATTCATCAAGACATAAAAATATCATATGTACCTTTAAATAGAATATCTACTATATAGAGAAATTTAATTCAAAGTGAGGAGGCAAATAGCTAAAATCTATTGAATGTCAGACTTGTCATAAATGTTTTACATATATGATCCTTTATTCCCCCACCAGAATGATCAGACACTAATATTTTCTCCATTTTCACTTGGGAAAACTGAGTCACCCAGGGCAAAACAACTGAGTTGAAATGATACAGCCGTAGGTGTCAGTGGTAGCACTCAAATCTAGTGAATCTGATTCCAGGCTCTACAGTCTTAACCAATGTGCAGAACAGAAGGCTCAGGGGTAAACAAGATGAAAATGTTTCTGTTCTCATGAAGCTCACATGTTAGCAGTAAAATACAGAAAATAAATAAATCAATAAGAAAGTAATTAGACAATGATAAACTTTGCGGAAAACAAAATACAGTGATATAAAAGATCATGGAGACATGTTTTGGGAAATCCTATATGAGATGGCATTTACTGAAACCTCAATGACAAGAAGCAGCCTGTCCTTTAAAATTCTTAGAAAGGCTGATCCAAGTAGATGAAGCATCTATGCAAAGACGCTGAATCAGAGCAATGTTGGTGTGTCGGAAGCGCAGGAATGAGGGTACGTAAGAGATGACTTGGAAAAGTAGGGCCTCAGACTATGACAGAAACTTTGTCCTTTATCCTCAGTGTGATGGAAAGGCATTGGAGGGATTTAGGAAGAAGGTGGTATATGATTTACTTGTTCTTTCAAAATATCCCTTTTGATGCCATATGGAGCATCGGTCATAAGGAAGCAAGAGGAGAAGCAGAGAGACCAGGAGACTATTGCAGTGGCACAGGCGAGAGTGGCAGGTGACTTGGCACATTGGCTAAGGTGGGGAAAGAAAAGACAGAGTGGACAGGTTGGATATGTTCAAGAGAGAGTCTCAGCAGGACTTTCCAATGGATTAGTGCAGTGGGTGAGGATAGAGGAATAAAGGATTATATCTAAGTTTTGGCTTGGGCAACTTTATATGGCAGTAATACTTTTTGAAGTACAAATGACTAGGGAATGAGATGGCCTGAGGGGAAAATCAAGCTAAGCTTTCAGTGCTTATCATACATTTAGGGTGAGAATTTGAAGTTCCATGAGAGGGGTCACGTTGGAGATGGAAATTTTGCAGCCATCAATCTATAGATGGTGTGTAAAACCTTGGGACTAGATGAAGTCACCAAGTGGGAGTGTGTATGTAGAGCAAGTAATGAACCCCAAGCTAAGGCCCTGGGCATTCTAATTTAGAAACTGAGCAGGGGTGGACAGGAAGTGGAGAATACTGGAAAGAGCAGTCACTGAGGCTGCGAAAACTAGGAGTAGCACAAAAAGCAAAGGATTAGCAATAATACTACAAAACCAAAAGGAAGGAGTGCTAATCTGGGTTGAACTCTTTCAAGTGTTGAGTGAAAGAGAGCTGTATCTTACTTTAGGCCAACAATATGCTCTTGCAAATCTTGTATAAATTTAAATTTTAATGACTCATTCTTACAGAAGAGCCTGATACCTCAAAGAACATTAAAATGAAGAATTTTATAAAGTTAAAGATATCTTCTAAAGTAAGAGTGCATCTCGAAAAAAATCAAATGAGTAAACCAAGATTTTCATATATCCGCTTGCGTAACGCAGGATTTAACTTGTAGTAAGTATTCCAAATTATGGTGAAATTATTTTAAGGGTTGAGTTTAATTTCAGATGCCATCAGAAGTAAACTCTAACATTTAGGTCATACATTTATGTTATCTTTATATTCCAGAGCTCATATAAAAAGTTGTTATCATCATAGCTACTAACATTTATTATATGTTTATTTTATATTAATTAATTTAATCCTCACCCAAATCTTATTAATTAAATGACTTTATTATGCCCACTTTTTTAAGATAAGGAAATTACCCTAAGAGAGGTTTAAGTGACTTTCAGTGTCAGTTAGGATTTCACATTTGTTGTAACTACAGACTTTGATTTCTATTTCTGTGACACAGTTAAATACCTCAGGGCTCTGTCTTTAAAATCTCATGGTAAAGTTTGTTTTCTCCCTTCTTTACTCTGCTCTCCATTGTCCTTACATATCCCTCCTGCCAATAAGAGAGAGACAAGAAAAACAAGGTAAAGTAACAAGTGGAAAATAAAGGAGAAATGAATGAAGAGATAAGCATATCTGAAAACTCAGCTACAAAAGTGATTATGATTGAGTTTTGAGTCTCCTGGCAGCACAGGCAAAAAGTAACACACAAGAGATTACAAAATTTCGATTATCTAACGAAAGGAAACATATCACTTAGGTAAGAGATCTTTTTTGTACCAATCCGTAAGTCCAGTATTTCTTAATGTATTTATTGTAGGAAAACCAAACCATACAATGATCGGAGACTTCAAAAGCAATTCCTCGAAAAATAAAGAAATATTCGTCATCTGCACTTAGAACTTTCCATTAAAAATGTGGTCAACAGCTTAGCATTCTTTAGAATAAAATGTCATACAGTTCATGGTTATGTCAGCTTTTTAAAGCAACTTTAAGAGATTTCCAGTGACTTCAGAACCACAACCCTGAACTTTTACAACTGTCTACGTGGGCTCAGTAGAAATAAGACCTATTATATACCCTGTACAAACGGCCTATGTTACGTTTCTCTCAGCGGCAGCAGCATTTGTATAAAACAAAACCTTGGCAAAATTTCCAACATAATGCTTACCTCCCAGCTCCAATATATGTCCGTTCACAAGCAAACTGTCATAGGTTTTAACTAACGAAAAATCAGTTTGTTTTTAGAAAACTTCCTCATTATTAGCTAATATAACAGAAATGACCAGGAAGAACATGATTTAATATGAATTAAACATGAATAAAACTCAGAAGCTTTCTTCTTGTTGAATTAGATAATAAGAACTATTAAACAGTATTTCAAAATGCTTTTCATAATCCAGGGACCATTAATGTCATGTTCAAATCACTGTGGATTTTTGTTGTTGTTGTTGCTTTTACTATTCATAGGGATACAATGAGTCATTGGCACATTTCCAGTGTAAGATGCATCTGAATAATACATGACATGCCCTTTAGCTAACATCATGATGCCAGATTTAAAACAAGGTAAGAAGTTTCCTCCATGTACACTTGCAGTGTTCAGCTGTTCATAATCTATAGCGTTAACAATTTATCATCAAACCCAGCGACTTGCTGCCAACTTATCAAAGTGGCCATTGGATGCATATGATCAAGTCTGAGCATCTGGCTCTCCTCTGTTCCTGACATTAGCACAGACAACAGAATCAGTGGACTATTGAATGCAATTACAGTAAGCGAGACAGACAATAAAGATTGATAGCGCCTTCTCTTTTTATCACACACAAAACTAGTGGGGGTTAAAGCTTTGCCTTGAGCTGCCTTCATTTAACAATGATTGAAAATATGCAATTGTGTTGGTAAAACACTGTAGCCTGTACCACTTCATTTACTGGACACATTATCAAATTAAATGAAAAGTGAACTGCCAAAAGCAACAGTTATTATATATTAATGATGAATATTTACTTAGCATTGTTCACAAATCATACAGAGAACAGAATCCTTCTTGTTATCTTCTTTGCAGGTTACAGTTGAGTAGGTTTAACATTTCTATGTTTACGTTAAGTCTTCTGTCTACAAATCTCCAAATACAGACTTGCACGATTGGTTTTGTGACTATCCATGTGATTACAATATATAATTAATAAAATGCTCTAGTTGTAGATGAATCCTAATTATTGAATAGCTTTTCTCCCCTTTATAACAATTCTCATTCTTGTAGCTACTTTTGAAGCAACAGAGACATAACCAGGGGTGTATGTTTTGACCCAAAGGTTAGAAACTCCGGCTCTATTGAGCTTCCAAAATGTGGAATGGAAAGAAGACTCTCAAGATACAGACAAGCCACAAATATATACTTTATATTTCTCCCCAAAGAATATTGCTTTCATAGCTGTTAGGGGATATAACAGTTCACGTATAATTTGACCTACAAAACAGGAAATACTTAAGGTGTAGAAGGCAAAATGGGACAGCATAGAACTATTGAGCAGACAAGGGAAATAGATTCTATTCCACAGTTCATACAAGAGGAAATTGCATTCTAAGCAAATATCAATAGATCTGAAGATATAAAAATAAGCGTCTCATTGAGAAGTGGACAAACATTTGGTGTGCATTCCAGTATGTCAGAAAAACATGGTAGCAGCAGGTATGATTATTCCAAGTGATGTAGATTAATTTGAGGTCCTTTTTAAAATACACACATCTGGCCCTTCCTTTCCAATGATAGATGCTAGAAAAGAAAGTGTTCATATATGAAATGTAATAATGTCTCTTTTCTAGGAGCTCAATAAGAAAAGAAAAATAAGAAAAGGTAAAAGCAAACAAGAAGCAGAGAATCAGTCATAAGGTTTCTAAACCCACCCCCTGGTTACTCTGTAAACAATTAAATACATACTAGGAAGTGATGGAGTTTGGAATGAGTGCACCAACCATATACAGTCAAAATAAACAGCAGCGAGAGGTGTAGGAAATACAACAAGTGTGAAAAACCCACCAAAGTAATAGCATCATCACAGGAGACTGAATATCTGGGAGCTAAAAAGGAGTGCTGAATCAGTCTTCATGAAATGTAAAGGAAACAATTATGTTCTCTAAAATTTACCTTCAAGCAAAATCTAACTGAAATCACTCATTCTAGGCACATTCGGATTCTAAGGTCTATGTTGCCTTTAAATCCTTTGGAGATGTGTCACCTTTGCCAATATTCTCAAAGCCAACTAACCCCTAGACTTATCTCAGGAGTTTCTTAATATGAAGATCCCAAGAATATCTGGCAAGTAAAATATGAAAGAGCAGACAGAAAACCTGTCATGTAAAGCTACTGTCCAAGATCCAGCTTTTTATCCATACATATCTCAAGTCAATAACATTTTCAGTAATGTTTTGAGGGATCACTATAAAAATTTTAAATGAAAACATAATATAACCTTTTGGCAACAGATTAACACACTACATTTATTACATGCAGAAACATGGAAGAATGGTCTTGCCATCCCCTCAGTAGTGTACCACAGAGATAGTTACTTTTAAATGTAGAAGAGTCGTTATAGTAGTGCTATGGATTCATTTTTGGTTTATTTCTAAGTGTATATATTTTACATAATAAAAATTAGACTACTCATACTATTTTGTTTTGTTTTGTTTTTGAGACAGGGTCTCATTTGGTCACCCAGGATGAACTGCAGTGGCACTATCTCAGCTCACTGCAACCTCAACCTCCCAGGTTTAAGTGATCCTCCCACCTCAGCCCCACAAGTAGCTGGTACTACAGACACATGCCACCATGCCTGGCAAATTTTTGTATTTTTTGTAGAGACAGGGTTTGGTCATGTTGCCCAGGCTGGTCTCAAACTCCTGAGCTCAAGCGATTCACCTGCCTCGACCTCCCACAGTGCTAAAATGACAGGCTTAAGCCACCACACCCAGCCAGCCACCGCACCAGGCCAAGTTTTTATTTTCACTTCATAAATACTGATTTATATCTAAATCTATTTAAAGCTATCTACTTTAATTATTATTTTTAATGGCTATATAGTATTTCATAGTTTATGGAATTTTATTATGATTTATATCATATTTTTTTAGCCTTTGCCTTGCTTTTAATATTTTTCCTACTTATTAGTTAGCTTTATCAAAAAAGAGAGCAATGTTTCTACAAAAATTCTCAAACTTTATCTTCATTTATACACAAGTATAAACGCAGTATAGATTCCTAGAAATGAAATTTCTGTATTGAAGATCTGTGCATTTTAAATTGTAAATGATAATGAAAAACTCCCCTTCCAAAAGGCTGTATCATTTTCTACTCTCACCTACAAATGGTACAAGAGGGCCTATTTCTTCACAGCTCATGGATGCTAAATATTTTTCATAATTTAAAGTTTTACTTATCCAATATATTAAAAATGGTTATCTCATTTTAAATTTTCATTTTTGGCTTTATTTCAAATGGTTATTAGCCATTCTTATTTCTTCTATTAATTGCTCATTCATATCCTACACTCTCTTCTGTTATGTGATTTATCTTTTTATTACTTTCTGAAAACTCACTACTTGATGTTGAATTTGTATATAATGAACACATACAGGTTTTTGTCTGTTCTTTACAATGATCTTCCTCAACTCACAATTATAAAAAAATCACCTTGTGTTACACATTTATATTTATATAGTTTTTAAAGTTTAGATTTTGAAAATCTCTGGAATTTATTTTTATGTATAATATGAAAATATGTGTTTTTTTTTTTTTAACTCCTCCAAGGGATTCTTGTTCCCATTCAAGTGTACCAGTCACTGTCATATATTGCAATGCAGCCCAAATGCCTGGGATTGAAACCTGGCAAGCCTTTTTTACTCCACTGTGCATCCTAAATGTGAGAAAACGTACCTGTCTTATAGGGTTTCGGAGAAGACTGAATGAGATAAGACATATAAAGAGCCTAGATAGGAGGTTCCCTTAGCTCAGAAAACCATGACCACTGCATTCCAGCCTGGGTGACAGAGCAAGAACTTGTCTCAGAAAAAAAAGTCTATTAAATTAAAAAGAGTCTAGCATAGTGTATCCCATGGAGATACCAATACACAGCAGCTTTTTATCATTAGCATTATTTTTTAGCATAGCTCAAACATCTTGTTTTTTGTATTCAATTCAAAGTGTAAGCCTGGACAACAAGGCAAAGCCCCATTTCTAAAAAAAAAAAAAACAAAAATTAGCCTGGTACAGTGGTGCACACCTGTAGTCCCAGATACTCGAGAGGCTGAGGTGGGAGGATGGCTTGAGCCTGGAAGGTCAAGGCTGCAGTGAACTCAGATCTCGCCAACTGCACAGCCTTCACAACAGAGACCCTGTCTCAAAAAGAAAAGAAAAAATAAAACCCAACTTCTCTCAAAATTCAAGGGCAGAGTCTTCATGTAGATTTTTCTGAGAGGTTTTGTTTTGTTTTGTTTTTTGTTTTGTTTTGAGGCAGGGTCTCACTTTGTTGCCCACGCTAGAGTACAGTGGCACAATCATAGCTCACTGTAGCCTCAACCTCCCAGCCTCAAGCTATCCCCCCACCTCAGCCTCCTAAAGAGCTGGCAGTATAGTAATGTGTCACCACACCTAGCTTTTTTTTTTTTTTTTTAATAGAGATGGCTTCTCGTTATGTTGCTCAGGCTGGTCTTGAACTCCTGGGTACACATGGTTCTCCTGCCTCAGACTCTCAAAGTGCCGTATGGGCCTGGGCCATGGTGCCTGACCCTGGGAGTCTTAAAAGTGTTGGCTGATAAAAGTCGATTGCAGTACATACAGCCTTTTGAGTGTTACTGGCAATGTTACACTTAATCAAAGAATGTGTTTGGTTCTTAACTATACATTTTGAAAGGCTTGTGGATAACCTCTGTCTGACATCCCAGCTCTGAATATCCAGTGGTCCAATATGCTTGGTCCTCCCAGGCTAGGAAGCCACTGTCTCTTGGGGACAAAGAGAGGGCCTGGTGACTAGTACCTCTGCAAGACCACAGGGCACATGCCAGGTCTGTTCATTCATGCTGCACAGGTTGAGACTCTCCAGAGAAGAAAAACCTGGGTTTTTAGTGACCCACAAAGTATCAGAAGACCCCAGCTACTCACTCCTCTCCTCTATTTTTCTAATGCTGCTTATCAACCAAAGATTTTTCTTTTGCTTTGGTGAGGACAAGAGATGGCAATAAAGCCTGTTTGTGCTTTATCTACACTTTGTGAGTCCATCCAAGCCTCTATCAAAGTCCACTTAAAATAACTCTAAGAAAGAATCTGCTCCTAGCTCCCCCTCTAAAAGCAGGAAATAAGTTTGTAATCAAATGAAATTCAGAAAGGGTATTACATTTTGTCCAGCAGCAGTATACAACACAGAATTCTATAAGTGTCTGTGGTTATTACGGTTATTGGATAAATACTATTTACGGAGCACTTACTGTGACCCAGGGACCATGCTAAACACTTTACATGTATTATCTCAATTAATTCTCCCAGCAACCATTCAAAAAGGTTCTTTTTATTATCCACAGTATACAGAGGAGAAATAGGAGGCAAATGTGGCTGAGAAACTTGCTAAGGTCAGAGAACACAGCAGAGCTGACTTGAATTTAAAAGAAAAAAAAATCAAGCAAAATTTGTTTTCTTAAATAAGCTTTCTATCTTTTCCCCCAAACCTTACTTCTTAAAACAACAAAATACATCCACTTAGAATCATTGTATTAAATTACTTTCAGTCCAGTATTAATAAAAATGCAGAAGAGAAGGATAGTGGGAGGAATAAATCTCTAAATAAGCAAGCAAAAACAAATTTAAAAAATACAATTCTACCAACTATTTTGGAAAGTCCAGTTGTTATGGTCTGAAATGTGTTCCCCTGAAATTCATATGTTGAAGTCCTAACCCCCAATACCTCAGAATGTAATGGTATTTGGAGATAAGGGCTTTAAAGAGCTAATTAAGTTAAAATGGGGTCTTTAGGATGGACCCTAATCCAATGTGACTGCTGTCCTTATAAGAAGAGGAAATTCGTGCATAAAGGGGAACGACCACGTGAGAAACAGAGCAAGAATTTGGTCATCTGTGGAGCAAGGAAAGAGGCCTCAGAAGAAACCAAGCATGCCAACACCTTGATCTCAGGGGGAGCCAGAATGCGGGATTCTCTGAGAGTTTCCCTATAACTCTTCTACACTGAAGAGTTATACACTGTAGAAGTACAGCTTCTACACTGGCTACTAGTAATTTGCAAGATTTTTCTTACATAAAAGATAAAAGTAGGAGTCCAAAGGGTACAAAGATAATCTTGGAAATGGAAAAAATAACTATTTTCACTTTGAGCCTTATCTTTATTTTTAAAAACAGGACCTTTGAAAAATTACCTGTACAGAGGTGGATGTCTTCTATTTGCGCTCTCTCTCTCTCTCTCTCTCTCTCTCTCTCGTGCTCACTCTCTCTCTCCCTCTAGCCCTTTCTTCTCCTGTTAACATTTTATTCAGCATCCTTATACGTGACAGGCTTCATTCTCTCCACAGGTGGACAGGTATGCTGATTAGGCTAAGAATACATTCAGCTATAGAGGAATGCATTAACTAGAGACATGGGATGAGGTTCTAACTGACAAGCTCCTTAACATGAAATTCAGCTTCAATATTGGTTAAGTCAGACAAGAAGCAAGAAATCAACTATTTCAGCCACTTGTGGCTTACCTACTCACATTATCTCATCACAACAACGGCTCCCCTTTTACCATCAGTCAATGAGCTAGGAGCAAAATCAAACAGTAGCCTGAGCTTGATCAGTCTCCTGATCAGAGCTATGCTCCCCTAGAAGCTGTGGGGTAACTGGCTTTATGCCAGAATCAGTTGTCCTTCATTTCAGCTCACTAATAAACTTTTCTTGCTTTTGTTTTGATCTTAATGACCTCAACCCTTCACAAGAAGTTTGTCTCTTTATTTTTCTCCCCAACATAAACATAAAATAGCAGATAACCTAAAGAAATAAATATAATTTAGATGTAAAAATAAAGTATACCTACTAGTGTGTGTATGCATGAGTGTGTGTCTCATTGGAATGCACCAGATTGTACTAAATGCCAGAAATTTCCCAAGGGAAGATAACCTCCAGATACTGCTACAAAGCTTTATTCCCCACACTCTGCAAATTATTTAATTTAAACACTGCTTGATATGACTCTCCTAGGAGAAGGGTGCTTTCCCAGATCCATTTTTAATTTGCTGGTGTGTATATGCATGTGGGCCTATAGAACTGGCCTCACAAATGTGCACTTTGCTAAGAGAATCTGAGCAAAAGCTTCAGATTGCATAACCAGGCGCTGCAAATTGCTGTCTAAAACTAAGAAAATGGTGAAACGCATATGAAATCCCTTCTTTTTGGCAAGGAAAAAAAAAAAAAACTATAAAGATTCAAGCATCCATCTGCCAGGGCCCCCATACCCAGATACTTTCCATTTCCTTGAGAAACAGGACTAAATTTTTTTAAATAGCGTGTGTGTCTGTGCAGGTATGTGCTGGCATGTGCACCACTGTTCATTTCTCACAGAAGATAGTCACATTTATTGATGCATTTCACTAAAGCAAGAGAAGCAACACAAAGATTAAAGAATCATTTCTCATCAGCATTGGGAAGTGCTGTATCATGTGCCAGGGACATAATTTATAGCATTCTTTTAATCCTGCTTCTTCTACTTGCTTAACTGTTACCGCTTTTCTACAACATAATCAGAAAAGAATACCTGGTAAAACAAAACCTTGAGTGTCCTATTACGAATTTTACCAAATTTCGCCACAAAAAATCTTGCCCTTTTAAAGAATGTGTGGGCCCCATTAAAGAATTCATGAATTTCTCTGCAGACAGAATTTCTTTACATATGGCTACACAGAAGGGCTAACCCCACCACACATGCAACCTTGAACACACAGGGCCCACCTTAGAGATTGTCTTGTTACCTTGGCTAAATCCATTTAAAAGCAGATAGGCAATAGACAATAATTTCAATATTGACTTACTCTTCTTGCTTCTTCATCAGAGCAAGCTAACAGGATGTGAACTCCTTTCACCCTTCACCTCGTCTTCCTCTAGTTCTCTCCCTATGTGGTACCCTCTGTACTGGTAAGGTGACTGCCTTCCTCCTGCCAGCCTAGTTATTTATTGACATGAGCTTGCATTCTGGGGCATTATCAGCCTAATGCATAATTCAAAATCTCTTGCATGTGGCCTGTACTTTTGCCTTATCCCCTGCATCCTGAATGAAAGATAAGAGGAAGTATTTCCAAAGTGGGCACAGAGAATTCCTGAACATTAACATTGCACCCCCACCCCTGACTCCTCAGAAAACTGCTTGCTGTGCAGCTCCCACACACCTTCACAAAGGCTTTATACTGAGAAGAAAACAGTCCAAGAGACGGCCAAAAGTTTATACCAAGTGGGCACCCAAGAACCTTTCAGATGAAGAGGTCTCTAAAGTTGAAAAGAAAAATCACAATTATTACCTTAAGTGTCACGTCCTAGCCTGGCAGTCAGGTGTTTTCAGCAAATAGTTTCAAACATCTGTAAGTCAAAAAAAGAGAAATCAGCTTTAGTATTTTTTTTCAATGGGCAGGGTAAGGTACATGTGTGTTGGAAGGGGAGAGAAGAGAGTGAATGGGAATGCAGGCCAATGAAAAAGCCTTCTTAACATGTTGAAGGAAAGAAGAATAATCCAATAAAAAGCCAAGAAGAGGATAAAAGGGAGAGAAGGAGGGTCAATGTCAGGGGGAGAGGAAGGGAAGAAAGAGGCATTGGAGAAGAGCAGACGACAAGATCAACTATATTAGAAGGTTAATTCAGTCAGAACCAATTCAGCAAAAATGGCTAGAATGATTTTTTTTCTCTACTTAATTGACTGCCTTCTGATTGTGTTGATTAAATTAACTAGAGAAAATAAGTGGATAAGCCCACCTGCAAACACTCAGATTCAGGTAAACTGTATGCTCTGACTTGAACACATTAACGACTTGACTGACATGAACATGCCCACACGCATACGTATGCATGTGCATGTGTGTGGCAATGTTGATTTTGTCAAGAATTAACATCACGGCCCCCCAGAATTTACATAAGCATGCTACATATATGCATATATATAATATATACTCTGAGGTTTGCTTTCTATGATTCAAAGATTATCTTTCTGGAAAGCAGTTTGTCCTCAATAGAGTAAGTACGCTGTATAAATGTACAAGCATTTTTTATCAGCATGGCTTTTAAAATTCCAGCTCACTTCCCCTTAATGTACTTATGTCAAAGTCAGAACATGATATTAAAAATCAGAAGGTCACCAATATCATTTGGACTTATTACGAAATACAGGATTCTAGTAGATGCTTTTTACATGCATTTTTGAGTCTACCAAGCAATAATGTCTCCTTTCTCATAAACATAAAGACATGAATTATTAAAAAATTAAAGACATGTAGAATAATGGTCTTCCATAGAAAAAGTATTTATTTCAACTTTCATCATTCATAGTTTATTGCATTGATTTTTTTTCATCAGTTTACTTAGTATTAGGCTTCCACTGAACTCATCAATAAGAAATGAATTTTGGTAACTTTCAAGTCCACTATATTATTTTTCCTTTTATTTGTAGTGAATTTTTCTTCTCTCAATGGTATTACTGCAATAAGTCAGTCATTATTTCTTTATGTTTTCCTTTCTTTCTTTAGTATTTCATTTCCCTTTACAGCACATCTTGTGATCACAAAGAAAACAGAGACACTTATTTCTTTTAACAGTTGAAATTGCTGCAAGTGATTTAGCTGTCATTTAATTTGATTCCTCTCTTCTGTCTGTGGAGAAATATGTTTAATGTACTGGAAATTATGTTAATAAGAAAAAGCATTATCTCATTTAATGAAATAAATATACAAATATTTCAAAATAAAATAAAGAGGCAATCTTCACAGAGAAAAATGTCTCTTATGGTTTGCATAAAATAAACAAATGAGAAAAATTTACGAATACATTGAGACACTGACAAAAATTACACCTACATTCGGGGCTTGGTGTGGCTGCAGCTTGGTAAATGAATTATCCACAACTTAATCAAATATTTCTTTGAAAAACATGAACATATATTAAAAATCAAATTATTAATATTATATTTTCAATTATGTCAAGAAAGATCATTTTATTTTCTGGAATATATGCTAGGTTTTTATAAAGTTCTCTTTGTGTTTTTTCTCTTCTACTTCAATGATTGCTATTGCTCGAATTAATAATTATAAGCAATCTCACTGAAAACATGACCAACTCATGTAACTATAAAAAAGGTTAGAATTCCTTTGATTTTGCTAATCAAAACAGAGTCAATGAACTAGTTCCAAAGCTTTTATATATTAAAATTTATCTAATGCACAAAAAGGTTAAATAAATATTGTTAGTGATTTGAGCTAAACTTGAAGCAATTATGTAATAAAAGCATGACCACAGAAACAGAAACACATAATTAGCAATTTAATTACTGCCATGAAGACAAGCTAAAGATGTCAATAAAAAAAAAATCTTTTAGTGACAAGCCGATTTTTATTCTCTTTACTGCAATTTGAGAGTAATATGCATCACCTGATGAGCAAAACCATTTTTATAAAAACCACCTGACCCTCCACGAACTGAAATATCTAATTTAAAATATTTCTGATTTTGTATCATTGTATAGTGAATCATTACATTTTCTCCCATTTAGATTAGCTCTTTCTCTTCTCTGAAAATACAATATTTCCAGTCAGCAAGTAAAGAACCTTTTTGTTTTTTAAAAATGAGTTAAAGTAGCAGGTGTTCTTTGTTTCAATTTCATTTTCCCCAGCTTCAATAATGTATTTGACACCAGTGCTTTCCTGTATATGGCATTCCAAATATCCTACCTTTTACTAAATTTCAGCTAAGAAACACAACTAAACCATCAACTGTTTTAAGGGGAAATAAATGCTAACTATGTTAGGTAACTATGTTAGATTCTCTAGGTTTTTCACAATTTATTTCCCTTTCCCATCTCTGTATTGAGGGTTATAGGTGGAAGGTAAAGGAGAAAAATAAGTAAGCTAAGTTTACCGTGAAATGGTCCGCTTGTATTTTTTTCCATTACAATCCCAAGTTGCAGATTTTTAAACAGTCCTGAACTATTTATCTTAACATGTTCAATGCATTCTTACCACCTTATTTCTGGTATTTAACCAGTAACAGAAAACAGATACCTCTAGATAGAACGATATTGAAGGAAGTTTTCCATCTTGTGATAAAAAGTGAATCATCTTGGCTGGTGTTCAATAGCCACTTGTATAAGCCCAATACACAGAGTAAAATCATGAAAGCCAGACTTGCTAAGAAGTTTGGTCTATAAATACCCTTGAGGCATGATGAAATACACTTCAAAACATAAACCCCAGACACTAAGAACATAATAAATAACTCCTAATAGTACTGCCTTTATCATGAACCTACTGATTCTGATCACTTTGACATACAGTTCCAATCAGATATCCTAACTAAATATTTCATTCTTGAGAGAGGGTGTGTAACACAAACTCAACAGGTCCAAATAAGTTGAAAATACTTTTTAAAATATATTTTATTTGGCTGTAGCTTGATAAATTTTTTAAAAAGCAAATAATTGGGAGATAACTTATTGGAAATTTCTTTGCCAATATGCTGGCAACTAAAATTATTTACTTCCCATATGTATTTCAATTAGAGGTCTCTCCTGTTAATGAAGACTTCCCTTTTCCAGTGAGGTTTTTGTTTTTTGTTTTTTGTTTTGTTTTGTTTTGGGACGGAGTCTCTCTCTGTCACCAGGCTGGAGTGCAGTGGCCTGATCTCGACTCACTGCAACCTCCACTTCCTGGGTTCAAGCGATTCTCCTGCCTCAGCCTCCAGAGTAGCTGGGATTACAGGCTCAGGCCACAATGCCCAGCTAAGTTTTGAATTTTTAGTAGAGACGGGGTTTCACCATGTTGGCCAAGATGATCATGATCTCTTGACCTGGTGATCTGCCCACCTCAGCCTCCCAAAGTGCTAAGATTACAGGCATGAACCACCACGCCCAGCCCTCCAGTGAGCTTTTGATCACTGTTTATTGTATATCACCATCAGCTTCTACATATCTATTTTAACTGTAAACCTAAACTTACCTGGATTTCTCAACTATAATTATCTGGGCTTCAAACTCACCTTTGCATAGTTTTACAGTCCAGATACAAGGAATTGTCAAGAGCTTTGTTATTTACAAACAAGCATGTTAATTTATACAACTCCATGGAAGACCTTCTACATTAGCTATTATGGAGGCTGGTTATGCAAGGATCCCTGCCTTTGCAAAAAAGATGGTGTGCCCAGCAATGATGCTGCCTCCTAATTTAAGTGTAGTTATGGTAAATGTCAAAGTGTTGACATAATAAATACAAAAAAAGTTCCTTTGTAAGTGAGTACTTTGGGGAGAGTTTCATAAAGCTTTAAAATCCAACATCTCATTTGAACTTAGGAGCTAAATAGTGCCTTCTAAAGCAGATAAAGAAACTAAGATTGAAAGAGGCTAATTTACCCAAGCGCAAATGTATTTGAATGGGGACTACATCACAGTTTTGTTGACTCTAACTTCAAGGCATGAAGAAGAAAGCATTTGAGATGAAGGAATCATTGAAAAAGTGAGTCAGGTAGAGAAGAAGGGAAGTAACTTAGGCAACATGCATAGGTCTAAGGTGGATTGCTTACTTAGGCAGAACAGCAAAACAATGAAAAGAAAGACTGAAAACTAAAAAGATAAGAGCAATAGATATTCAGAAATGTGTTCTCTAGGCAGTGAGGAGTCATTGATAGTTTCTGAATAGAATGGTGGTATAACGAACAGAGTGAAGCATGGATTAAAAAGGTGAGAGACAAAAGGCAAAAAGTGGATGCTATTGGTGCTCTACTCAGACTCCTTTACCCAGGTTTAGCCACCCCTCAGCTGCTGGAAGAGCTGGCAGCTAAAGGCTCCCACCTGCCCCCTTTTCTGCAGGATTGTCCTCAGCCTGGCAAGATCTACTTCATTGCCGAGGTTAAAACTCCACAACCCACAGAAAAACTGCCTGACATGGAAGGGTGGGGCAACAAAAGCCACTTTCTTTGATTTGAGGGACATCAACTTTGTGGGGTAAGCAGTAAGCAGATGTTAGCTTTAAGGACATGCCATGCTCTGTTTCCCAACTCCCTTTCTCTTCAATGCATCCTCGTCTCAGGGAAACCCACTTGAGAGAAAGCTGTTAGTACCTGTACTGCCTTCCTCTCCCTTGGGGAAGGAATAAACCATGATGTAAATAGTTGAGTAACAGCTAACTCGACTCACCCAGAGAATAATCAGTACACAGAAAATCAACCAGGTAATGCATGGAGGCCATTGAGATGGTGACTGTGCTTTTCTGGTCTTCCTGGCTTTCATTGTTCAAAGAACAAAATTTGTACCACATCACTGGGGGAAAGTTTATAATTCAACCACTCTAATCTGCACAGGAGATACAGTGAAGCTTCTACTTCAGGTGGACATGAAAAAAAGGAATACTCTCATGATAGTAACTCACCAGGCACTGGCTTTCCCTGTCCAAACCCCATTTGAGTTTTGTGGCTTAATAAATCTTCATTCCATTTCTCACCCAACAGGAAACATCCCTGCTGTTTGAGCAAAAACTAAATCCTAAATTTGCACTTGTATCTATTTAAAATGTAAAATGACAAAGAAAAGATATTTTATAATATTGAGAAGTTAAAAGACTGTAAATAAGTTTATTTTTTTAAACATAGCAATCCCATATTTCTCGTGCACCTTGACATAAATAACACAGGACCTTGAATTCTTATACAACATGTTGATATTCTTTATTACACACTGTAGGGACACTAACTGTTGTCTAAGTCTCGGTCAGTGTTCTGATTCTTCTCTCAAAAAACTCCTGGTGCTACTTAAGGTGATATTTATCTGCCATGAAAAGAAAATGTTATTCAATGAATTTTCAGAATAAAAATTCTAAGATACCTCATAACAGTTCTATAATGAGAGCGGAAAGGAGAGAGGGGGAGAGGAGACAGAGCGGGGAGAGAGGAGACAGAGCGGGGAGAGAGGAATGACCTACGAGAGAATATGAGAACATAGTACCCAAACTACAAATCTTCAAAAACTAATATAGTTTAAGTTTCTTTTCTTCTTAAAGAGAATCCTTTAGTTTTCATGAAAAATTTCTTAAAAATAATTTGCATCTAACACTTAATCTTTCTTCTTCTTTTCCTATACACAGTATTAATAACTACCCGATAGCCAATCTTTTCTTCCTATTGTGTGGTTTTGTAGCAAATTTATGCTCAGAATGAATTCTCTGCTTATGCAGTTTGGTTGGTTACTCAGAATAATGAATGGAGATATTAAAAGAAAATGTTAAAACTCCATAACATTGTTCTCAAACTTGAGCAAGCTTCACCTGGGAGCCTGGTGAGCAGATTCCGGGGCCTCACCTCCAACATCTTGAATTCAGAACTGAGGACAGGCCAGGAGTCTCTTAATTTAGCAAGCAATATGGGTGATTCCAATGCAAGTATCTGGAGACTAGAACTTAAATGGACCTGGAGAGAACTCACAGGAGCCTTTGAATTACCTTTGCAAACGGTTCATCATACCCATTCCACCATATCTCTTTTATATCCTAAATGACTGGGTTACAGTGATGTTGTGAAGGGTGAGAAAAAAATCTAAAAAGGGAAATCAGCTTTGTTCGGTAAAGGAAGTAAGGATGAAGATAATACATTTGAGCTTGGACATTTATAGTTTTACAGGGAGAACATCACCAGTCATCAGAATAAAAGACAACCTCTGAGTGTTAATGGTACTGTCCTTGAAATATAGCCACCAACTTCCCCTGAATAGACACTGGCCTTTAATTAAGTGATACCATCTGGAGATCAGACTTGGTTCTCAGATAAGTTTTGAGAATGGACTCTTATCATTTACAGTGATGCATTTAAGACCTGAATAACTTTTGCCTAAAGGCATAATTACCTAAGTATAAACAAATTTGTTGCTCAAGGTAATAAATACTAAATAAATACTTTTCACTTCCATTTTGGATAAAGCAATCCCTCTTCAGAATCATGTAGGATACAAAACTGTGAATCAAATGGGGTGAACCAAAATTCAGTTTCTCTTCTTTCTGGCAGTTTTTTAAACAATTGGGACCACTAAAATGAACTCCAATAATAATGGCAATAGTGACAATGAAAGAGACAAGAATTAACACATTGAAACGTAAAGACAAAATTAAATGTTTCTCCCAAAACTGTATCTCTGGGGCAGGCATACTGCAGCTGAACTACAAATGGCTTGTATACTTGTGGGTTGTGTAAAGAGAGGTGTCATGGAGAAAGGTGCTTTAAAAAAAATTGAATGTAGTCCAACAAAGATTTGGCAGACTACATATTTAAAAGGTTGGGAATGCTTACAGAAATTGATTCATTCACACTGTTGTGAATCATTTAGCACACACTTCAAAGAGAGTTTAGCTTCTTAGTCTCTGCCTCCCACTTCCTGAGACAGGCTGTTAATCAAAATGAAGACTCATAGATACAGCCTTGGGAGCAGGACAAAAGGATGAAGGAACACCATGTGGAACACTTTTACTCCTGTAAGAGCAGTTTGAATTATTTTTGGTTTGAGTGTTTTTTTCTTTTTTTGAGAGGTCAACATTTAATGCAGTAGAATCACTTAATATACAGATTCTTAGACTGGGGTCATTATTATAGTTATATAGAAACATAAGCAAGTCCCTATTTAGGAAATGCTTCTAAATGTGCCCAAGTCAGAAAGTACACTACCCATTTCACTTAAAAGCAGCTCTTCTCTGAAATCATTAGATTATAGTGTAAAGGAGAGCACTACCATAAATTATCTAAATTAAATGATTAAAAGCATCTGTATGTGTAAAAACCTTTCTATTATAAAAGAAAAACGTCTTTCTTTAAAGAAAAAATTTTGACACAATTTTAATGCTATTTCTAAAAAGAATAATAATAAATCTACCAATTCAGTGGTAGACTTTAAACCAGGATATTAGATAAAAACTACTGCAAAAGTTAAAACGCACACAAACACATACGCATACGTGCACACACACTAAACAACTAAACAAGGTGAATAAAACTTGCTGTATTTCTTTTATTTTGAGAACCAGTAAAGTTACTAGTACTTTAAAAATAACCGGTGATAAATTACCAGTTATGTAAAATATGCAAGTGATAAATCGTTAGCAGTTAGGGTTGATAAATGATATTTTTTAATAATTAAAACAAAAAAAATCATAGTTGAAGAAAAAGTACACAGAGTAAACATGTATTTACTGTCTGTCTGATGAACAAAAACAGATGTATACATTTATAAACGCAAAGTAAGGGGCCGGGCACGGTGGCTCAAGCCTGTAATCCCAGCACTTTGGGAGGCCAAGGCGGGTGGATCACGAGGTCAAGAGATCGAGACCATCCTGGTCAACATGGTGAAACCCCGTCTCTACTAAAAATACAAAAAAATTAGCTGGGCATGGTGGCGCGTGCCTGTAATCCCAGCTACTCAGGAGGCTGAGGCAGGAGAATTGCCTGAACCCAGGAGGCGGAGGTCGCAGTGAGCCGAGATCGCGCCATTGCACTCCAGCCTGGGTAACAAGAGCGAAACTCCATCTCAAAAAAAACAACAAAAAAAAACAACAACAACAAAAAAAAAAACAAAGTAAGATGAGCCATAGCAGTGGATCTGATCCTTTTGAGATGCGCTACTCACAGCTCAAATGAATTTCTCATTCACTATGCCACAACCAGTATTCACAAAGCTCCTGAATATGTATCACCAAAAAGCTCTTCTCTTATAATCATTGCAATATACTAATATGCTGTGTTAATATCATATTTATCTAAAAAAATAGTAATAGGAAAGGGAAGGTGAGGAGGAGGAATTCATATTTTAAAGTCTCCCAGAACAGAGAACACACAATACAAATAACAGATAAATTAAAAGTCACTTATATTTGGTTTCAAGGTGCATAATACACCTTCTAATATTCATTTCAATCTATCCATTGTATAGCCAAACAAAAGCAATGACAGACAAATTTACTGCTTGCCTATTTGGCCTAAAACAAGAACTGTGATTTTTAATTCTTTATCTTAAAATGCTGATTTCATCATGCCTTCAGTAGATCAGACATGCTATATTTTTATTTTAATTCTTCTAACCATCCTATTCCTATCCCCATCTTCTAAATGATGATTATGGAACAGAGTGGGTGAGTAACTTGCCTGGCTTTGTGCATTAACACCGAACTTCACTAGTTCTTGTTCTGAATCAAGGCAGGGGGAAGACATCTAGGGTAGTCATTGTTTTCATATTCATACCCTTGGTCAGAGCTTCTGTTCTCAAGCCTCAGTCTGACTCCTTGTTTAAGTAGGTTGCAAAGAGGGATTTCATAACATGGATTCTCTTTCCCTCCACGTTTATAATTAATTTTCATTTGGAAATTTGTGACTGGAGCTGTGATTGCTGAGAAAGTGATTCCTATAGACTAACGATGAACTTGTATGCTGTTTAATTTAAAACAGTGGATCTCAACCCTGGCTGTGCAATTAGAATCACCTGGGGAGCTTTAAAAAAAAAAAAAAAAGAAAGAAAGAAAGAAAACAATCCTTGTGCAGGCCCTATCCCCAGAGATTCTGGCTTAATGGGCTGGGATGGGGCCCAGACACTGGTATCGTTTCAAAAGCTCCCCAGGTGATTCTAATGTGCAGCCAGGGTTGAGACCCACTGATTTTACAGCCTGGGTTCCGCAGCCATGATATTTCTGCACAACAAGGCAGGAGAGTGGATTTCTCACCTGTAATGCACTATGGATTTATGCTCTTTAGCAAGTGGATCTTGGTTTTGTGAGCAAGAAAATGGGAATATTAGCGTATTACATACCCACACTAAAGAATTAAATTAGAAGTTTCTTCTTATCCCTTCCAGATATGCATTGATCTAAAGCTCAAGCACTTCTTTTGGGATCCTGGGGAATGGGAAGTGGCTATGAGTACAACAATAAAAGGGAGATATAATTAGCATCAGTTCTAAGAAATAAGAATAATCATCGATGTTCTCTATTTAGACCAGGGGAACATATTTATTAGATAAATATTGTTAGAAGCTAGTTTAAAATAAGTATTAAATTTTATTTCAAATTCACATTTTTTCAATTTAAGAATTTCAGAAGCAATGAGATATTGTTATAAGATGGATGGATTCATCTTCCAACATGTTTGGATAACGATGCTGCCCATATTCAGGCTTCACACTCTATCCAAGGAATTTCTGCCAGTTGTTAGAGATATGTGTCAAAACTTAATAATTTGACTTCTCAAATAAAAAGGTACCAAAAAACAAAAGCAGACCACTATTTTCTTTATTTTTAAGGAAAAGTTTTCCAAATAGTAATGGCATTCAAAAACATTTTAACTCCACTGATTCTTTTCAGGTTCTCATAGTAATATTTAATAGTAGCAGTGTGAATGTCTTAAAGTAAAACCAGTAGGGCAGATATTTCATTAAAATCTTGGATTCCTTTTCAGCTCCAGTGATACAACTGGGTGATATGACAATTACGTTATATAGAGACTTATTACATTTTGATGTCAGGCAACATCACTCAACCTATATTTGTATGTACAATATACCTGAGGTTTTCACAGAAAGCAAGACTATTACAAGAGTGATGAGAAGCTCAAACACAATCCTTGACCTAAATACATTATGTAGCACCGGGTATCTGTTAAATAGGTCAGCCTGGGTGCTTAAAAGTTATGCAAAACTTATTTCTGCCACACAGGAGATATGCCACTAGTCAAGCTGTATAAAAATCAGCTTTCTAGGCAGGAAGAAAATTTTCCTCATCACTGAGGGGAGAAAACTCTTTCGCCATACATAAAATGTCTTAAATACTATACTACTCTTGTCATATGTCTTTAGGCCACAGAAAGTAATAAAAGCAATGAGGCTGATGAAATGCCTAACAATTCTGGGATTCATTTAAGTAGATGGGGTTCTTTGAACACTGCTATAGAAATTATTCTTTCAGTAAAAGCAAATGGGATTTCAAAGGTGCACAAGTCTCAGCTACCAAACCTAAGTGATGAATATTTTCAGAGGATGCAGACCTCACTGATCGCTTTTAACAGTGATGAAACCTGGAAAGTTACATCTCATCAGGGATAAGGTGGTCTTCATCCTCTATCTTCACGCTACTTTAAATAAAGGTGTCTTGTTCTTGTTCAATGTGGCTTCACTAGCTGACTTCAGTGTGCAAGCCATTATTTTAAAAACATCAAATCAATCGAAGACTCCCCAAACTCTTTTTATGCTCAGATCAATAATATGTGATGGTGTTAAGGTTTCTGCTTGACCACAGGCACTGAAACATAGACATTGGTTCTGAAAATGTGATCCCGGTGATTGGTAACATCAACATTAACAGGGAACTTGCTAAAAATGCAAATTATTACCCCATTCCAACTTAGCATGAGAACTCTTAATTAGCCTTTACAATTACTGATAAAAATTTAGGCAAATTAAAGAACATTCCTAAATCTCATATTAGCCAAATTCAGTCCTTTCTTCAAATAAACTTTTTATAAACAATGGACAGGCACAATGTATACCAGCCATTTAATACTGACAACTTGAATTTGGTCAGTATTAAAAACTCTCAAGGGACGTCTCTGCTTCTGGAAATATGAATTAAAGAAATGGCGCTGTTTAGAAGAAATAAGGTGTGAGGAAAATAAAAGCAAACTGCAGGGACTTCCCACTAATCACAGTTTAACATATAGGAATTGGAAAATATTACTTTCAATTTAATAGGGAAGTTAATTCATAGCAAGATGCCATATGTGGGGATTTTTTTAAAAAAAGAAAAATACACTTCTTTAAAAATGAACCTTCATAGGTAGGCACTAGGGAATATAAAGTTGCCAAATCTCCATAGATTTGTTAGCATAATAATATATACTAAGTTTGGATATTTGATCTTTAATCAGTAGCTCTTACATTCTAAAATAAAATAGGATGCTTCTGACTTCTCGCTGAAGGACCGAGTTTTTACCTCTCACCTCATTACCCTCCACACACTCTAAGTAGGTTTAGTTTAATGTATTTGAGTTCCATTTCTGAGAGCACAAACTCTTATGATTTTGCATGATTGAAAGACATTCATTAAAGAGACAGGAAATGAAGTGTATGCAAATTTAAAGCAAGCTAATAAAAAAAATTCTTTAAAGAAGAAAAACCCTATCTGTTCCCAGTAACATGCTAAAAACAAAACTCAGAGCAAAACAGATCACAGCTGCTCAACTAAACTGGAATACACTATGGGGAACAGCATCCGCCTTATCCCATACACCTGTTTGCCAACAATGAGGTGGCAGCAAAATCTGCATGAGGAAATTCAAAGGCAAAAAAGTAAACATGATTCCTCATTTTGCATGATCACACTAGCCTCTCAAAAAGGTTTTTACTACTAGCTTCTTGCTGATAGTTACAGACTGCAGGTAGCTTCTGAGCCAAATTCAGTTCCTCTGGGACACGTGATTATTATCTTCTCTCTCTGACCTGGTGAATGCAGCAATGCTCTACACGCACAGTATTTCTACCCTAAAGGCATTTATGTGCCACCACCTTACCCCCTAATGCTCATAATAATGTTAGGCAAGTGACAAAAATAAGTCTGCCCTTCGTTTGCATATCGAAAACAAAATACATACAATGCTGCTGCTGCTTTTATTGCTTTGTTATTTCATCATTATTCACCACAGTTCTTGCCTTCATTTGCAGAGTTTGGGTTTTAATGTAATGGCCATTCAATAAAAATGTTGCTTTTAAGGGTTTGCATATCATCCCATTTTCTCTTCAACCCTTCAGCAACCATATGGCAAGCAATCAGGTCTGCAATCACTAGGTCCATATTATGTAGAGCATGATTTCGGCATTATGCTATTACCCATCTGTTTCCGTAGAAAAAGACATGAACCCATGTATAAGAGGTCAGTGGTTTCATTGCACACCGTATTCTAGAAATCTATCTCTGTTCACTTGAGATCACTTTTGTGATTTACTCTAGTCTCCAGGCCAGACTTTCTCTCTCGCTCTCTCTCCTTTTTTTTTTTTTTAAAGAAATACAGACAATCAGCACAATTTGTCTGTCTGACTGTTGTATAAAATTATTTGTAACTGTCAGAATAGGCACTTAAACTTTCTTACTTAAGGATATTTATCCCGAGCTCCTGCACTTAAAAAAAATGTGGGTGGTGGAGAGAAGAAAAATCAATCTCAACTGATTTTACATTTTTAACTGTCTACACAATAAAAATGACATAATTTTCAGGTAGAGGCAGACACAGAGCAAGGGAGAAAGTTCAGGCTCCTGCCTCCAATTTCAAGGTTCCTAACAACAATGAAGACTAATCCTTCAGTACTAAAAGAAAAATTTTATACCTACACACACACACACGTGTGTGTATGTATATATTTTTTCTGTATATATGCCTGCCCTGTGGGTCACATACATTATTTTTGAATAGCAGATCCAATTTGAGTGGCTAATTCCCCAGAATGCTTACTTGAGTATTTCATAAATAACATTTATAATGAACATCAGACACAATTATTTATGCTTATGAAAAAACTGAAAGTTTGGAATTTGGCATATTGTAGTAAGCCAATGACTTTGTTAGGTAAAACTTGCGACAAAGTACTTGTACATCTTCTGCACTGTATCAAGCTATTATTGGCTTGAAATTGACTTAGGCAGCAGGACAGCAAAGAACCAAATGGGCATGAAGCCTGAGGCAGGGAACCTTTTGCAGAATCTATTGGGGCCAACAGGAGTGGCACAGAACAGATGTGCTCTACTGCCCTATCCTGTACTTCTCAAACCTGGCTGCATGTTGAAATCAGCTAGGGAGGTTTAAAAAATTCCGATACCTGGATCCAAACCCCAGAGATTCTGACTTAATTAATTAGGGGTGTGGCATGGACAACTGGATTTTTAAAAGCTCCCCTGGTATTTCTCAGCCTAGACTGAGAACCCCTGGCCCAATAAGACATAGTTAAATAAAGATTATATTACTTAATTTCACCATTTAAAAAATGCAATGACAGGGTCGGTGTAAATACTACAAATGCAATAAAAACTATCAAACACTCAAGGTAAAACAAAGCAAGAAATTACAGGCTGACAACCATCAAGTACAAAAATAGATGCTACGTAACAGCTGAAGTAATAATAGTGGTGAGACTTCGATATACATTTGGCCTATAGTTTTATTTACAACTTTGAAGAAAACAATATAGCACAACATGCAAAAAGTTATTTGTTAAAGAACTTTAGTAAAATATCACCAAATTAAAATTCTATAATTAAAAAGATCATTATAATAGAAAAATAAAGCCAAATTATTTAACATTCACTATATACATACTAATAATCATTCACATAAAAAACTTAAAGGAAAAGATCATTCATGTGATCATAAAGTCTTAAAGTCTTGACATATGTTATATTTTAGAATCAATACTCTTAAGGGCAAATATGTTGGACTACAAAACTGAATTTGCGACAGATTTTAAAAAGATAAACTTTCAATTACATTGATGTTCAATAGTATTGGCTACAAGTAAGAAAATCTAAAATTAAGGCTAACTCACAGAACTTAACTCACAGAAGTGAGCAGGAAGATACATGGATATTTGGCAAGTCAATTTGTACTAAGAATCTTAAGACTCTTTCTGAAAAATACCCTACAACCAACTAATTAATTAATTAATTGAACCTGCTCACCATTTTTGAACTAAAGGGGCAGAAATTAATAAATGAGATCCTCCTCCTGCTCCATTTTTCCATCATCCTCTCTTTCACATCTTTCTTTTTTTCTCCCTCCAAAGCCTTCATACTCAGCCTTTCTCCCCTCTCCACACATGGAAATCGATCACAAACATTTCATTCGTTCAAAGAGTAAATGAAGGAAAACAGTTTTTTAAAATGGTGTTGCTAAGACTACCTAATTTTATTCTCAACCCAAAGACTTAGCTGGATGAAACTTTAATGGCAATGCATTGAGGTGGGGGTATTCTGGGGGCATTGAAGGGGGGCATTGAAACATCTGGGGGCATTGAAGACATGCTAGTAGATAGCCTAACTCCATCTTCCCAAGGCCATGCCATGGCTGTCCAGAAGAACACATCTTTTTGCAGGAGCGCAAACTCTGTAGGACTATAGTCTTGGTGGATGTGTCCTTTTCTCACTGAAAATAGCAGACTCAACTGTCTCACTTCTGAGGGTTAGACATCAGCACATTACAGAAGTTGATACATAGAGATTGATTCTAGTGAAGCATTGTACACAATGACATAAGATCTGACTTTGTTCAACTTCATAGTTGCTCCTCTCTTTCATTTAGGTATAGCTGTTAATATTATAATTCTTTTTTTAATTTACCTTCCCTCAGAATTCACTCTGTATTAGAGATGCCCAAAATACTTAAACAAGCTGAATCAGTTTTATTGAAAATGAATGCACAACTCATTCTTCTTCAGGATAATTTATCCTTTTCAACAATACTCAGAATGAAACAAAATGTGTTGATTGATTGTATGATGATTTAAAAAAATTTTTTTT
Source organism: Aotus nancymaae (assembly GCF_030222135.1). Taxonomy (NCBI): domain Eukaryota; kingdom Metazoa; phylum Chordata; class Mammalia; order Primates; family Aotidae; genus Aotus; species Aotus nancymaae. The sequence goes on along the minus strand of NW_026988471.1, from coordinate 57,437,285 downwards.
TCAAAAGTGAATTAAACTGGGCTATAATATGAATCATATGTATAATATAACTAAATTATTTTAAGTACTCAAAGAAAGAAAAGAAAAATATTCCAGTTGTGAAGGTTAAAATGGTTTTTGTAATTGCCATAAAATTTGGTCCTGTGCCTTCTGAAAGTCAGGGAGAGAAACATAATAATTTATAAAAGTATTCTTATCATAAAGAAGGAAGCACATCAGTTCTTCTAACTAGACAAAGATTTTCCTGGCACTAAATTTTGGAAGGTTGTCTCATAAGGGATATTATACAGATGGTCTTCACTAAGGTAATGAACAATGTCCTCAACCTTCTTATTGCAAAAGAAAACAGAGATACTAAATCTCTTTGCATGAGTTTTGTATATCTTCCTCTTGGATGGATTCTGGTTCTTATTCATAATTTCTCTTCACATGTATTTCTAACAATGCTATTATTATTATTCTCTTTAAAGCATTTTATTATGTATACCTTATAAGCCACCTTGAACCTTTTTGGTAACAATGCAGGATATAGACAATAAACAATTTTGTATAAAGAGTTAATAATGTGGTGTTGCTTCATGTCTGAGATCCAACGCTTAGTTGAGAATCTTGCCACTCTAGGTGAGATTCCTAGTAATTTGTGAACCTCCATGGTCTGAGTCTCATCCCAGCAACATAATCGTCAGTAGTCTAAGTGTTAGATTCAAAGGCATTTCTTTTGTAACCTTAATGCGCATGTGAATCACCTGTTGAAGATACTGATTGAGTGGGTCTGGGGTTAGGTCTGAGATTCTGTATTTGCAAGAAGCTTCCAGGTGATGCTAATGCTGCTTTAGTCATCAGACAAAACTCTGAATAGCAAGGGTAGATGGCCAATGACTGTGACTGCACTCACTCATCAGGGCACAAGTATTCTACGTTGCTAACTAGACCGTCCACAATCATGGACAACCAAGTGAGAAGGTAGTAGCGTTTCATTTCATTGAGAAAATTGTGAAACCTAATCACATAGTCTCTGCCTGCAAGTGGACCATTTGTCTCTGAGTTCCCTTGGCTATGTGTGAAAAATCTTCTTTGTCTCAAATCATTTCACACATTGGTGTTAATTATTTTCTTATTTTGTTTCTGGTCAACTGAGATAGTAAGCATCCTGATAGAAAGCACCACGTTTATACATCTTTGCTCTCCTCTCTTTCTCCCAAACAGTAGTGGTCATAGGTGTTGCACACATATGTATGGTTGTAAATGAATAGTCAGTAAACAACCAAAACACAATAAATGGCCCTGGCCCTACCGTTAGTGAATCACAAGCAGTACTCATTTTTGGAAATTATTAAAACCAAAAGTGTCAAGAAAATTTGGGATAGAGATTAAGTATAATTGGAAGTATACAGTTGACAAAAGCATATCATAATTGAGTTTCTCTATCTATGAATCTTGCTAGGTTTCAAAAAGCCTTCCATCTATTCATGCATTTATTAAACATTTCTTGAGCGCCTCACAACTTTACAGCCTGTTGAAGCTGACAAAAATAAAGTTGACAAATAATTAAATTCCAAAAAGAATAAGAATAAACTAAATACATTATGTTAGTCTGGGTATTATGGAAAGCAGATGCCAAGATAGGATTACAGAAGAGGCTGGGATAACCCTCAGTCCACGGTGCAGCTTGAATATGAAGGAAGGAGGGTTGGGTAGAAGCTTCCTAGACAGCTCAGCAAGTTCAGAGGAGTCCTTAGCCAAAAGAGAGCCAAGGGTCCCAGCAATAGGACTGAATTAGCATGTAGCAAAGCTCAGTGATTGGCTGAGGCTTGTGGAAGGCATGACCTTGGCACAAACTCTGAAGTAGATTTCAGAGCACAACAGCTGGGGTCCTTGGTAAGTGACACTCCTTGTAGTTGGAGATGTACAAGTACATCCTTAAGGCTATCACGGGAACTTTATCAATGTTAATACACATATGGGGCTACTACAGACTACTGACACATTTAGATGTATGACCAGATGCCAAAAATGTTCTAATTTGACAGTTCCACACAAAACTATATGAAAGTGTGCTCATTATCATCATCAAACATATCTGAAATAGTCCATATACTTGATAAAACCACATACACCTCAATATAAGGAAAATATATTAACGTGCAATGCATTAACAGATTGTACTGTTCAGTCAAATTATATCATTTGAAATTCATGAGCCTGTTTTTAGATTCTATATAAATCTGTGGGGGAAAACAAACATATCTTAAATCAAGTTATATACTTACATTCAACTTTTTGTTTTACTTGATGTATTCTGTATACTATTCTGTCAATTATAGTCCTTGTGTTTATTTTATAGAAGTGGTATTTCCTTGTATCTGTATATGCTTATAATTATCTCATATAATTTTTGAACGAGTTTCAAATAAATTCAAAGCTGAATTTAAAATGCACTTTATTTTTTTTAGAACAAGTAACATAATTATGTATTATTTTATTTATTCAAATCTACCAGCCTCACCAATTAAGATGAATTTTAAAATATTATACATTAATACTATCTTTAGCATAAATGTGTATTCCACTGATTATAAAGCTTATTTGATAGCTGGTATCTGGTTAAAATGGATAATTTTTCTATTCTAAAACTCTTTTGTGTATTAGTCAATATTCTACTTTTTGGCAATAATAAATTATAATTCTACACTACCTGATCACTGTTTCCCAGTTCAGAATTAAATGCACTAGGGGACAGTTTAACTTTCATTTGTTATATCAATCAAATTTTATAATCCATTTCATTTGGTTGCCTGCATGCCATTCTGTGGCCAGCCATGAATTAGCTTCCCTTGAGTATAGATATGATTGCCCAGTTTGATGTTCAAAGAATCTGGATGAGTACATTTTCAGGTTCCTTGGATTGTCCATTCTCATGCCCAAGGAGATACACGGCAGGTTAGGAGGGCACTGTCATAGTTAAACTGTTTGATCCCTGCTGCTGCTTCCCCAAGATAGAGAAATAAAAGATGCCTATGGCTCCTCTATTATTCCATTTTTTCTTATTTTAAACGTGATGGCCTAACCTTTCACATGAGCAGCAGGGAACTTTGAACTCTCCAGAATTCATTTAAAAATATTCAGCTCAGTATTTGTTAATGATATAAAATTACATCACCACAAAATTTACCATGAATCTGGGAAATATAAAAAAAATTTACAAGACTAGAAGAATCTTTTCCTTTCAAATCTGAGAATACAGTTTCAAGGAAAAAAAACTCTCAAATAAGATTTCAAGATATTACGGTCAGAACTGGAGAAAGCTTATGTCAAAACCCAATTCTTATGGGAAGAGGTCAAACTTCAGAGTAAAGGAGAAATCTGACACGTTTTTCTGTGATTAGGTCATATGAGAATGCTTGAGGTAAGAGACAGAGGAAAGCTACATGGAGTGTTACATCTTTCCTATTAATGAATGTTTGCCACATTTATATATACACCATATATATTTCATAACAATCACATGATAACGAGACTTTTTCCAACATCCCACATTCATCATAATTAAACATTTCAGAAGGTGGACTGAGGAGCCAAAGAATGTAAGCAACAAGATCATAAAGGCTTCCTATTACAATGCACCAAGTACAAACAGGGCTACTGAAATAACGAAAGGAAACAAAAGAAGACAAGGCTTAGGGTAACAACCCTAAAGTGGATTATTGTTTCTTGGAAGAGAGGTTCACATCTTATTAGCATAGCTACATTATGTAACTCATACTGTATAAAACATAACATATAACACAGAACAAAATGAAAACACAAACAAGTTAAACTGAAGAGATTCTCAACTACTAATCCAAATGATTATAATCTAGTTTGTTAAATTTTATTGTCCCATACTCACCTAAAATTACAGCATCAGAATTGTGCACCCCAAAAAGATGCTAAAATTATTTAAAGGATCTTAAAATTATAAACACAAGTGTTAACTCCATGAATATGCTCTTAAACTTTTGAAAATAACTAACTCCTAAGGGGATTTTTTAATGGACAAAGAATAATTAAAGAATAATAATAAATTACAACTGCAGTTATTATCCCTCTTCAAAACAAAAATCCTTCCTAGACTTTGACTACCTAGATCTGGAGAGATCCAAATATTAGGCATGTCATCATTCCACTCTCCTGCCACCAAGCCATACATTCATAATCAATAAGGGGACTCTTGCAACTAATCTCAGGCTTAGCTAGAAGCATCGATATAGCGCCAGAAGCAGCCACTGCCAATCAATAGGATTTGGCAGGTGATTTGAAACCTATTTGCCATTGCTGACTTAAAGCATGTATTCTTTGGAACACTCAATTTAGCATTTATTCATATACTGCTTGGTGTTATTCTGCAGGGGCGTGTGTGTGTGTGTGTGAGTGAGTGAAGAAGAGAGTCAGTGAAAGTTTCATGTGTCTAATTTCATTATGAATTCTACCAGGGCAGAGACCATGATTCCACTTCTTCTACCTGCCCCTGAGTGCCCAGCCCTGTGCCTAGCTCATATTTGTTAACCAATAAATATTTGTTGACTTAAAAAAAATAGATTTATCAGTAAGTTTCTTGCCATATTTGTTCCTATTCTCTTGATTGATTAAAGCAATATATTATGACCTGACTGAAACAAAGATGAAAACCTATGACACCAAAAGTAACCGGAGGGGTCTCATGAGTATAGAAATACTGGTCCACAATCTCCCATCTGCAACTGTGAAAACAAAAAGCTCTGAAAGGCTTTTCATAACTCATGTGGCAGCAAAACCAGACCTGAACTAATTTCAAGAAGATTACTTCGAATCTTTATTTATCCCACTCAATGTGAATATTCATACACTGCAATGCAGAAACATGAATGTGTTTGATTATAGGGTGCTGCCCCAGACCCAGCTGGAAATGTTGCATAATCTGCGGTATATGCACCATAGTACCTTTCTAAAAGAAAATTTCTAAATACATCTCTGTCTCAGGGGTTTTGTGTAAGGGATTGCAGACTGCATATGTGGGCTTCCTGCAACTCAGTCCCTGACCTATGGCACAAATGAGCTATATCACCTAGTCTGATTCAATAATTTCTAAAGAAGAGACATTCGAAATAGACAATGTTAAACAAATCAACTTATATGCCGTATCAGACCTTTTTGAATTACAAAGTGTTGAGATGTTGAATATGGGTGGTGGATTGCTTTTGGGATTGTTTCCCATTTAGGAACATGTTTTCCATTCTTTCTACTCAAAGGCATTTCAATCTATGAACGGCCATTATGTAGAGGAATTTCATACTTTCTCTACTGGATTTTCAGAATAAATCACGTTAAAGGCTGATTAAATCATATCAGGATTTCATTTGACCCCTAATATTTCTAAACATTTATAGCAATGCACTGTACCATAATATGGTCCCTCGTTAGTGTTCCCTTGATGATCTGACTTCATTCTAATATATAATATGAAAAAATATGTTCTCATTATTTTTAATATTATAATATTAGAGGAAACGTATTTGATCACTACAAAAATGCAAAAGAAGAAAAAGAATCAAAAATATAATTTTCAGTTTTTAAGAATCAGAAATTATATACAAACAACATACAAAGGCATTTAATAGGGTCTCTTTAAGCTTGCAGCATTATTCACTCAGCCTTTGCCAAGTGCTTTCCTTTTTGCATGAGTTTGCTACCTCCCAGCAATGCAGTTTATTATTACATGTGATGGGGAAGAGACCTGTTTGTACTGTCACAATGGCCAATAAACCTGAGCTGGAGACTCTTCATTTAAACCTAAAATAACTAACTAGATTTCATTTAAACCTCCTTGTGTGAACCACCACAATCTTCCTAGTCTTCACTTTAGCTGTTTTTAATGCCCAACTACTTAGGAATCACAAAAGTGTTGGAGTGTTTAGTGACTCTGATCCTTCCATCAGTAAACTGATCCGGTGATAAAATGGAAAGGGGCTTGTACTATTTGCATTTTTACTCAGTTTAGTCACAGATCACAAAATAAATTAGTAAATTGAGCAACAAGGCTTCCCATTTGCAAAATCCCAACGTTCGAAGTAATCGTCTATGCTTAAATTCACAAATCCTTAAAAATGTAATAATTTCCCTGTCAACTAACAAAAATAACAGTGCTGCAGCATTCATTTAGAACCCCCTGTATGCCAAAGGCCATGGCTATGTTTGAATCTGGAATTTTTAAAAATATATTTAATAAATGAATGGATTGTACAGGTAAATTTTCCTGACACCTTCCCCTCCTTCAAATATTTAGGACACATGATAAAGATGGGAGAGGAATTGAGGGGAGGTATCTGATAATTCAGCAGATTGACTAGTGTTCAAGTTCACTCATAGTTCAACGGACACTGGAATAATGTCACATTTAAGGTCTCTTATGGAGTGACAGAGTTTGGCTTAGCTGCTTGAGCCAATGTGATAGCCCAAGCAGGCTTGCCCTCCATCACTGTCACTCACGACAAAAACTGCATCGCTTAGAGATGGCAAGCTCATACCAAATGCTACAAAAATTTCAAACTTAAAATATTATTGCTTTCTAATAGAGACCAGAGTGACTCACAAAGACACTAACTCACATTCTCAGTTTGGAATAGAAAACTTGATCAAGGACTTCGGAGGAAAGACTATCTTATTGGGAATATCCAGTAGTTTTGCTGTCTACACAGTGCTCCAGGCAAGGTCTCATCTCACAAGGGCCTTAAGGAAAAATGAAGATGAGTCACCACCACTGGGATTTTAACTGGCACCCTGAGAAACAGGTTTGTAAATCCTGAAACCAAAGCTCCAGAACTTCATTTCTTTCTTTAAGAAAAGAAAAAAAGGCTGATGAGGCCCGTGGGGCATGGGTGGGGGTGCTCTTGAGTAGAATCAAATCCAGACTGTTGTGTTAAGAAAGCCCATGACAACCCTTTGGCCCACCTAAGATGAGTTAATTATAATATACAGTAGTAGAAAGTACAAAAGCCCTGGGTTTGCCCCAGGCTATGAAATATCTTTATCAACATCACTGCAGCATGAAATGCACAACTTTGAGTCTGTAATAATGGTATCAGGTAGCCAATCAAAAGTAATGGGAAGAGGAAGCTAAACAAAACTTAGGGGGCAGGGAGGAGAAAAGCTAATACCCAAACTACTTCGAAATATCCAAGTTCAAGTCATTCTGTTTCAAGCAAATCGCTGAACACTAGACACAGGTCAACAATGAACTTCATCTACTGAAATTCAAACATTAGACCAAACTATTTTTATTGTACTTAATTTCTTCCAATGGTTGTGAAATAGCAAACATGCCAAAGGGAATATGGTACACGATCTAATAAATATAATACAGTGGCTGCAATAAGCACAAGTGAGACTAAATAGCTCATGGTTTTACTAGTAACTACTTCATTTGTAATAACCACAGGTTTAAAATATAACTTAGCGTTGATTTTTTTAAAGCTCTCACAGGTAAAAATAAGTAAATAAATGAATGAATAAATGATAAATCATAGCAACAATATAACTTTAGGAGAAAAACTTGTCTAGTGAGATATTTTATGTGTCATAAAAACAAAGATGAAAAATACTATTACTTGAAGTTGAAACACATTGTTTCTGAAAATGTAATGTGACTCCAAATGACCTCTACTAAGGGGTGCAAAAAAGAAAAAACAAAGGAAAAACAAAAAATTCCTATCTGGTTCATCATAACACATTGCTTTCTGATGCTAATCTCATCTCTTCACTGTACTACTCAATAATAGTGGTCATCTAAGTCCCGTTAATCCTTTTAGCAAGCACTAATAATTATGCATTAGTACAAATAACACTAAAGTCCTTTTTCAAATAATTACATATATAATGGATGTGTCTTTTAAAAGTTGTTTACAGCTAATTAACCAATGAATAATTGTTTTCTCTTTCTGAACAGGGAAAGCTTATCTTAGAGTCACAGTTAAAAATGCTTTTTTCCAGTTTTACAGATGTTGTTAGCAATTAAAACTGTTAAAACACTATTAAAAAGAAATTCTTGTATTAAAGGGTTTACTCATCCCAGTTGTTGTGATTTCTCAACTACTGCATCTTTTAAAAATCATTTCCAGTTTGAAAGGGCACTGGTGACTCCAAATCCAACAGACCCCTTTGTAAATAGTTCAAATCCTTCAGTATCACAACACAGTTTGCTTGTTGCTATATGACTAGTTTAATTGTGGGCTGTAATAAAGGTCATAATTAATATCCCAACACAGACACTAACAAACAATTTTAAATTGCCAGCATAATCAAATGATGCAAACATCTATGAGCTACAAAAGTTCATTGCCGCAACTGACAATTTCTTAATTGTATTCAGTCATTCATGGAAATTTTATTAACATCGAACTGATGTATCCTGCCCTTACTCTGTCACAACACCAGGGATCTAATTTCATTATTTTCCACAAGATTTGCTTGACTACTGCCATGATTCTAATATTGCTTTAGTCCAGATGTTTATGCTATTTAAATTAAGAAGAAAAGGCTTTTGGGTAAACACAATTAAAGAAGTTTTTTTTCAAATTTAGTTTAACAAACTTCTTTTAATTAATGCATATAGCTGCAGTATTGAGGCTTTTTCACTGGTTTTATGTTCATTTCCTACTGTGTGCAACATACATTGAGTGTGCAGCTACCCCTAAATATAACCAACCACCTTTTAATTTTTCACTTACATCTGAGTGCTCATTAAAGTGAAAAATAGAAGCACATGACTGTACTTTTAACTTTAATCAATCTCAGGTGTGTGTGCACATGAGTGTATGAGTGTGCATGTGTGTTTGTATGCACAACTTGCATCCATGCAGACACACAGATCCCCAAAACACAGAAATATCTATATATAAGACTCTAGATAAATCTTTCTGATATTTGGTCACCTTAAAAATCCCCCTTTTTATTTTTTATTTTTTGGCAAATAATCCCATAGTAATAAGTGTATTTAGCAGCTCCCAGTAGTCTAAAATCGAATGGCATTTTCGATGCCTTGAGAAGTGTTGGGGGGAAAAAAAAAAAAACCACAAAAATCTCTGTTAATGGATTACTGATGCGATTTATTTTCATAAGGGGAGCTTCTGGAGCTCATATGTCCATCTCATAGGAGCTTAGTTCTAATAAATAAATAAGATCTTTGTTCTCTGAGGTAATCATTTTCATTCATTGGCTTCCTCTTTTAAGTGATTATAATAAAAATACTGGCAGGCTATTTAATACTGGAAAGCTAATACATTTATATCACTTTTCAAAAAAGTGCTACGGTCAAAATGCCAATGTGTAGCAAATGGATATTGTTGTACAACTCTTAGAATAACATTATTTATAAACATTGGTTAAATTATTAAATTGACATCCAAGGAATGCTATCTCCTATTTAGTAGTGTATGCAGATGCTAAAGAATGTATCCTGAATGTATCAGTCCCTTCAATATTTATTAAACCAATGAATTAACCCCAAATTCGGGCAGTCTGAATAAACCACAGTGCTTCCATGCAAAACAGAACCTCAGAGATATGTCAATATCATCTGTAAGAACGTTATTGACAATAATTTTAAAATTACCTTGTTTTAATATCTTATTTCAGTTCTGATATCAGCACAATCAATTATACAACTTCAACCAACTGATGAAACTCCCCCAAGTATATCTGAGCAAAACCAATAAAATTTCCTCTAAGATCTGGACTTGAAATGTCTCAATATTTCACAAGCACAGGGATATTTACAAACAATGGCAACATCTGCTATCACTCTAAAATCATGCCTGCTTCCATTTATCTGGAAGAGGTTAGAATTTTCTCAATCCATAAAATCTTTTCCCCACCAGGAGTTTGGATGAGGCATAATATCACTTTATTCATGGGTTTCTCTTACTACTATTATTTCCCTGTGACTACATTGATTAGGAGTGACTATTTCTTGGACATCTTACATTACCTGGAAAATCCACCTGCTAACACCCACTTCCCTTCATTTTAAAAACTGCGTAACAAAATGAATCATAGCCTTCTCCCTTCCACTATAGGATTCAGGTGACAACGCAAGTTTATACATGAGACTTGGTTAGAGATTTTCCTGGGGTTATTTACCTATTACACTATTACTAATATCCAGAAGGGAAGCATCTGTTTATTCCCATTCTTACAAAATAATTATTTAAAAGAAGAAAAGGGCCGGGCACGGTGGTTCACGCCTGTAATCCCAGCACTTTGGGAGGCCGAGGCGGGTGGATCACGAGGTCAAGAGATCGAGACCATCCTGGTCAACACGGTGAAACCCTGTCTCTACTAAAAATATAAAAAATTAGCTGGGCATGGTGGCACGTGCCTGTAATCCCAGCTACTCAGGAGGCTGAGGCAGGAGAATTGCCTGAACTCAGGAGGCGGAGGTTGCGGTGAGCCGAGATCGCGCCATTGCACTCCGGCCTGGGTAACAAGAGCGAAACTCCGTCTCAAAAAAAAAAAAAAAAAAAGAAAAGAAAAACTTTATGTCCCTAAATTTAAAAGACTTCCATAAAAACATACTCTGAAGTTTTTGCATCATATATATGTCAGTGTGTATATGTGTGTGTGTGTGTGTGTGTTGTGTGAGAGAGAGAGAGAAATAGAAAGAAAAAGAAATACAGCGAGATTGAGAGAGAAAAAAAGTTCATGACAGGCATAATTCATCTGGATTACTGAGAAAATTTGCCCAGGGTGGGTTCTATACCTTTAAATGTTAGTTTATTTCCTTTATGAGCTCTCTATTTTAGAGAGCTACATTTGGCAAAGTTTCCAAGTATACCGTGTCAATTTATAAAAACTAAAAATATTGTTGAAAAAATATTATCCCAAGAACATACGTAAAATTATAAATATTCAGCACATCAAGCTTTTGATATACTTTAGTGCACATGAACTGAGTAGCTGTCAAAATTACAACAGGCAACTCAAGTAATTATGCAGATTTATGCAAAACATTAACAAGAAGAATTAAATGCACAAATGAGGTGGCTACACTTGAATTGTTAAGATTATGAATAATTACCATGAATCTTTTTGCTCTTAATATAACTTGTTTTTGATAAACAAAGCCTTAATTATCAGAATACTTTTGAGAATTTTGGTGACCTTCATTAATCTTACAAAACAAGTCTCTTGTGTTCTGCATTGTAAAAGGCACATGCTCAGAATAAGTGCACGAAACCTTGGGAAAAGCATATGTTAATGGCTACTACAAACTGGTGAGGATACTTCTGGTTTCAGGTACACAGCATTCTGTACACGTAGCCAAAATAACACTCAGAACTAGAAGGTACTTTCATCCAGAAAAAAAAAAATTTTTAAATCCTGCTACAAAACTGTGAAAGGAGGCAGAAGGAAGAGCAGAAACTCTGAAAAAGTATTTCAATTTAGTAAAATATTGGGTTAATTTTAAAACAGAAGGAAAATAGCAACCTATTAATTCTTCCTTACTAAGATGCAATGAGTTCAATAAATCATTTCTAAAATAACAAAGTACTGAAAACATTCAGTCATAACTTTTTTACATGCCTCTTTAAGCCACCAATTTTCCTTAGGCAGACGCCTCTCCCAGAGACTATGGAAATTATACCTGCCACCTTGATTTCTAGGCACAATTTTCTGAATGTGTTCCTCCTAGTCACTCAGCTCTACTGATAATTTTTACCCTGCCCTTCTTCTCTCAGATATGCAGTGGGACCTCTTCATGTCCCCTCAGTTAATTTCAGAATTAATTTGCAACGCTGTCATCAACACTGTAACAATTCACTGATCAACAGTTGCAATTCTTCGTAACACTGTCAAACTCCCAGCTGCCACAGTGGCAAGCTGCATTGCCCCGACTCTAGACATACTGCTTTGGGACTGGTGGAAGAAAAGGACTTTGGAAGCATCTAGGCTTTAAAGCTACCCACAATATCTCTTCCCTGGAGAGCAAGCTGTCAGATCAACGGTGTTTTTGTCATTAAAAAAAATTAAAAAACAAAAAACACTGTCTGAGAGATCTGAATATGTTTGGGTAAATATCAAATAGCTTCGATGCATAAAAATTAACTTAAAGAGGTCACACTCCAACAGGGTACAAGCTTGCACTTTAAAAATGGTTGTATTTATATATCATTACATGACAAAATAGACCAGGCCAGGAAGGTCTAAATAACCCAGGGACAGTACAGATTGTGCAATGACTCAGAGGAACAGACAGTAAATACTGTTAAATTATGCCCAGACAAGTTAATAATTCTCAAGCATATTTCTGAAGACCATCCTGGCTAAAACACATTACCAGCACATTGCCAAGTCCCTGCCTGCTGTCCCAGAAACTTTTAAGATTTAAAGAGAGTAACTTATTTAAAATGATTTTTCCCCTAGGATTGCGTCCAAGTCAACAGAAAAGTAGCCGCCTGGGACAATCTGCTCCCATGTCTGTCCCTCATCTCATCACATGTGTGACTGTGCTATTGGAGTCATATTGGTGGCCCGATATTGCAGAAACACAGAGGGGTTGACCAAAAAAAGAAAAGAAAAGAAAATCTTGTTCAAATTGAGAACAAAGAAACTTTTACTTCAAAAATTGAGAGAAATGTATCTAAGAACTTGGCCTAGATCAATAAAGTAATAATACGATCATTTCCTAATTCACAAAAACAAAAAAGAAATAGCTGGACGTGATAGCTACAGTAAGAAAAATTTTTCTTTCTAGTCACTAGTAATTCATCAACCATCTTTCTTATCAGTTCTTACTACTGTGGCAGAAGATATTCAGTGGTGTCCTTTCCCCTCCCTGCTTCCCAAACCCATCACATACACACAGAAACACATGCATTTTTTTTTTTAATTCTGGCTAGGTGTTCACCAGTCTTAATGAGGTGAAAATACAGATACAACTCAATGTATATCACCATAATTTCTATTTATTATCTATGATAGTTAATGAATGCATCTTCCCCAAATGGTGTTCAATGAAATAGAATCAATATGGGAAGTATACCTAGACTGCTAGTTAAGAAATCTACACACATGCTCAAATGGCAATTCCTTTGGTGCTCTAGATCAAAATTTCATCTTAGTTTTCTTTTTCCATCTGTGATATAAAAATATACAACCTACTACCCAGTGAAATGTCATGGATGGCACTTTTTTTGTTTTCAAAATTATAACTTAATATCTAAAGATAGACATCTCTTGAAATTTATGGCACATAAATCAGACAGCATGGGGGGAAATGGTTAAATGTAGCACCTTAAAATTGCAACTTTTTAAGAAAAAAACATAAAAAGACATAGAAAGACCTACTATCAAGGGACCATGGCTGTTGAGGAAGGGAACTAGGAAATTGTTAGATACTCTCTATGATCACAATAACTCACAAACAACCCTGTCCCTCTTCTTAGGTGAGGGTTTTTATCCTTCTCTTTTGTTAGGGACCCTGCTTGGAAGTATCCTGAAGAAAGATTCAGCCCAAAGAGTGCAGACAGATTTTTCTGCTTTCTAAATCTATATGAAATTTAAATTGGACACTGTTAAAAGATGAATCCAGAGTAAATGTCCAACATAAGTCACTAGAAGTAATATTTGATTAGATGTCTGAACTTGAAGGAGGTTTCTGAAATAAGAATAAGTCACTCCTCCATCCAATATTTATTCAAAATTACATATGAAATGTGTGCTTGACAACTGATATACCAGTCTCAGAAACACATTTACAAGGCATGTTGGTTGCTGTTATTTTATGGTATTCCTGGACCTCCTACACTTTATCTTGGTCTACCATGGACAGATTTGGCAAGAGGAATATAGGGTCATTTTGCCTTGATCTTACATTCACAAAGGACCTCATTTCAGCCAACATTGCATGTGCAGTCAGAGAGAAACACTGGCAGGATTGAAAGATGATATTCATCATGCCACTTAAAAAAATTGTCCCATTAGTGGACAATGGTAAAGATAGTGCTCATATTATTTTCTTCTTCTGGGAATTGAGAAAATTCACTTCTGGACTCTATTGGAGTTATGAGCAAGGCTTTATGTCTTGATCTAAAAGATGAAAAGTGAGCTAACATATCTTCTGGATTCTCCAGTATCCTTCCACTCTTCCTAGTAAACAGAGACTGTGTGTTCCTGGCAGTGACAAAAAGGTGGAAAATGAAGCCTTAATCAGTCTAGACTGCTGAATCACTGGTACCCCCTGGAGAATCATCTAGATCTGCAGTGGACTTTTCATGAGGGAAAAATAATAAATTTCATTTGTATAAAACCACTGACATTTGGGGGTTCTTTGTTGCTGCAGCATACTTTAGCCTATCCGGATACACTGACCTTAGTATTTAGTGTTCTAAACAAATGCTAAGATTGTATTTTGCATAATGAATGATAGAGTATTATGGAATTGTTAAGGGGGTTGGTGTGTATGTGTTGGGGATAAAAGAAGTAACTGCAAAAAGTTAATGTTTACTTGTAAATGTTTAAATTGTACATTTCCAAATGTAACATTGGAAAAGTTACAATTTAGGGGTCCAGTTTTAAGGTGCTTTCTTTTTTTTTTTTGATAATTTTTCTCAACATACATGAAAGTCCTGGTCCTTTCTCCACCCTTGCAAAGCTCTGCTTTTGACTGAATGACTTGAAAGCATACAAAAAAGAAAAAAAAGATGCACACACACATAAAGATGCACACACACAAAAGTCACTAGTCTGAGTGTCAGAGATAGCAGTACCTTAAATCAACTCTGAATAAAGGTTGGTTTCTTTGGCCTCAGATTCTTAATTTATATAATGGAGACAAATGCTGTCTCTGTCCCATGATAGTGATGTATTCAAAGATTCCAAGAAGATTTAGAAAACAATATTCCTAAGTAGGTTCCAGCTCTTCAGACCCAGAATTAAAGAGAATGGTTGTCAATTCCATAAACGAAATGATAAAAATATGTCATAATTCACTAAGTCAGCATGAGGCACTTAAGCCAGAGTAGAGATGTAGACTTTGAACCTAGAAATAAACTGGGTAAACTTCAGGATAGGAAAATGTGTCAGGGAGGATTCGCTGCCCACCCAATATCCATTCTCCCCTTCCATTGTCCTAATAATCTTTGTTTAGGGATGAAATGTGCTCAGCTAAAAGCTTTTATTTCCCAGCCTCCTCTGCATCTAGATGTGATTATGTGACTTTGTTTTGGCCACTGAGAAGTTAACAACAAAGGCCCTTTAGTGATTTGACAGACACTTGGGAGACTCTCCTGCTTCCCCGCTTTCTTTCTTCCTGCCTGGCTTCAGCACCTGGAGATTCGGTCACCACCTTTCTACTGACTGGTACTAAAGATGGTAGAATATAAACATAAAAGGAACTCAGGCTCCAGATGAGCCCAGGAAGTCGGCCTGCCTGCCTTGCACTACCCTCTTAAAGCCTTCTTTCACACAAGAGAAAAACTTCTACATTTTTAAGCCACAGACTTTCCTATCTCCTACTATCAGCAGTTCCTTGCCAATAGAGCGGTGATCACAGGCAGGCCCAGGGGACAGGGCTGTGAGAGCTGGGAGCTGAGATGACTGCCTGAAGCTGTCAAGTTCCCACGAACCTCTCCCAGAAGAGTTTCTGACCAAATCTCAGTTCTGAGCATGGGTCTGAAACATCAGGGGTACAATACTACATAAGAGCTTGGCCTTTGGAGTACAACCCAACCACACCCGAGTTGAAGCTCAGCTCTGCCACCTACTATCTATGGTCTTTGGCAAGGTATGGAACAACTCTGAGCTACAGCATATAAAATTTGTCACTTATGAAATGAGAATAATAATAGTTCTTCCTTTATCCTTTTGCTCTGAGTATTACATGAAATAATATGAGAAATGGGATGAGCATATAGCCTGCACATAGTAAACCTCAAAGGACTCTCAACTAACTCCACCCTCAAGATAGAACTCCAATTGTTCAACTGGTCTTACAGGTTTTCCTTCAATTCTTTCAAGAGTATAATGGTGTGACACTCTTCAAGATGTGTTGAGTCTTATAACCGGACACAGGGCCCAACAGAGCAGATTATGCATGTCTGAGAAGCACTTGAACCTTCATCTGGGCTCCCTGTCCACCTGGACCACGAAGCAGGGCACAGCCCCAGGTTAGGCATTCACGTTAGCATTAATGGCAAGGTACAGCAACTGAGAGGGAGCTATGTTTATCTTAGTAAGAAAGAGAGTATTTTATCCTTGAGAATTCAGGTTCTCGGACTCCACAGCATGGATTACTTGAGAATTCAAAATAGTTGTTATTTTTATCTCCATCATTATAAAATAGAAATATATTTAAAGAAATAAAAGGCTGGGCATGGTGGCTCATGCCTGTAATCTCAGTACTTCGGGAGGCCGAGGCAGGCAGATCATGAGGTCAAGCATTCCAGACCAGCCTGGCCAATATGGTGAAATCCAGTCTGTACTAGAAATATAAAAAATTGACTGGGCATGGTGGCATGCACCTGTAGTCCCAGTTACTAGGGAGGCTGAGGCAGAAGAATGACTTGAACCCAGGAGCAGAGGTTGCAGTGAGCCAAGATATACATTATGTGTTATATATAGATATTATAATACAGCAAAATAAATATAACTATGAATGTTTCTATGTTTCTATATGTTCTACAGGATTTAGTTATTTTTAAAGTAGATAAAATGAAACTTTTTAAAAAAGTTTAAAGTTTCATCAAAATGAAAAGTTACAAGGAGAAAAAAAAGCAAGTAAAAGGCTCAGCTCTTCATCTTCTACACATCATTTAAGAACCACTTCAAATCTTGCTTCTGTAATAAAGTTGTCAGACACAAGGCTTTCTCTGTACTTCCAGACTCTAACCCGGCTTGTGGTCAGTGTGCAATAAATACGTTTTGAAAGAATGAACATGTAAATACAATTGCCATCTAACTAGTCTTCCTGCTTTCCACCTGTCCTTTACACCACCTCTTGGATGAACATCTTGGCCCCCTGTTTAAACTCTATCAGGACATCCCCTTTGTCTATTGCAATGGGCTTCGTTTTTCAAAGAAGCTCTAAAACAATTATTTCAAGAAAAGCTGACTAAAAAGCCCAGTAGATAAAACAAACAAAGGAGAAACTGTGGTGGTGAAAATGGGGGTGAGAGGCCCAGAGCCCTACAGATCAGCTTTCTTACCTTCACAGCTCCCATCCCATTGTTCCTAAGGGATTTCAGAGAGCACAATTAGAAAACTACTGGTTTAAATACTAAATTTCAAATTGTTGCTTTTTATCACTCACCTCCAGGCCTCACCCCCAAATATACAAAGCAAACACTCAACCACGTCAAATGGCCCACAGCTTCTTTTGCTTTCCCCTTTGTGTGCTTTGTTCCCTTCTATGAAGAAATCTGTTTTTTGTCTTGTTGCCTGGTAAAAACCCATCCATGATTGAAATTCCTGCCCTTCTGTGGAGTTGAAGGGTATGAGCCATATTGCTCTCCTCTTCCTAGAGTTCCCATAGTCTCTCATGTGTGTATGTCACTTAGTTTTCACCATATTATAATCATATGAATTCACCACACCCATTGGATGGGTGTTTCTTAATGATATGGCCTATACCTTACATATTAGTGTCCTAGGTGCCTACTGAAGAAATCTGTATACACTGGATGCTCAATAGTCATTGTTAAATGAACAGCTCAACAAATTGATATATTATCACCTGATTATTTCATTGTTTGTTTGCTTCTCTGCCTTTTCTTCATAGGCACTCAATAAATTATTGAAAAACAAGGACCTAATCATATTTTTCTTACTTTGACTTCACCATGGCAAGTAAAAGCTAGAAACATGAATACACTAATAAAATATTTTCTAATTGAAATAAAGTACATTTGAAGGAGTTAGTATTATGTCAACAAATACAAATAGGCCGTTTAGCACATGGCAAGTTGTAATAACATCAAACATGCCATGAAAACAAAACATTTGCATTCTACCCCAGAAACAAGATGAATGTATTTTTGGTAGTAAGAAACAAAATTTGAAAATAAATATGGTATTTAAATGTCATAAAAAATTTTAAACGTACAAGATTTTGAACATTAGATATTTCTTTAAATGTTTGTGTTATTTCAGAGTTCAAGAAGCCAAAATAAGAAAAAGCTAAACATAGCCATATGGATACCACACACACTTTAGAAAAGGTGGACTCAAAGTGTTACGTAGAAAGATAAGCAAGAACCCAGGCCAGAAACTCATGAAAACAAAAGCTGCTCATGCATGACAAGAGGGAGATTCACAAAAATAAAATTTGGACAATATAGAAGAGAGAGGTATCCAAACAGGTCATGTGGCAGCCCAGGGAGCAACCTGACAACTGCAGTTTCTGTAAAGGTTTGTACAACAGGTTGCAGGAGGGATAATTCACCAATGGTGAAGAGAGTACCCCAGCAAGGAGGAACAGTGTCACTTGAGTAGAAAGCCCAAAATGAGTGGAGGTGTGTCAGAAACCCTAATGACAAAAGAGTCTTCTAAAGCTATGTCTAGAGCCAGAGAAAGATAAAAGTGTTAGAAGGTCTATTTGGGGAAGAAGGTATAAAATAACTGATGACAGAGAGAAAGTAAAGCCATTCAACTCACTCCTGCTTTCTGTGACACAGCAATGTTCTGATAGAAAAAGGTAAACAGATGGAGGGCAATGTGAAGTTCAGGGTAGGTAAGAAGATACGTGACAAGAAAGTTAGTAGTTCCTGAAGGTCAACCATAACTTTATGGCTCATAGGAGTGAGTTCAGTCAGGACACAGAGACCACCTCTAAGGAAAGTGATGATGGATCTGAAAAGGGAAAAGTATCTTCCCCATGAAAAAAGTTCTATGGTGGTGGACCCCAGAACTCCTCCCTTGGCCTTGTCCAGCATTAATGATTTGATTCACATGTAAATGCCATGTTTATTGAATACTCGGATGCCTCAAAGCTGAGAAGACTTAACATTTCAGATGCACAATGGCGATCTGGAAAATATCCCAGCATGTTACAATAATTAGGATGAATCAAATAAGATTCAATTTAATAGACAGTAAAATCTTCAGTTGGATAAAAAGAGAAATATTACAAAAACTAAAGATCTGGAAAATGTAGCCTAGAAGTAGTAGCTTGACTGAAAAGCATTTGGGAATCTTAGTCAGCTGTAAGCTCCATGTGTATCAAAAAATCATGATACGGCTGCCAAAAATGTTAATTCAATCTTTAGCAGTATGAATAGCAGCAAAATTCCAATAATAAAGATAATGGTCCCACTCTACTATTAAATGTATGACCTACAATATTTTCCTCTATTCTGAGTGCTATATTTAAGATGATACATCACTCACTGAAATACATTCAAAAAAAGACCTATCAAATAGTGTGGGAACTCAAAATCATATGTTGTATCTAATGACTGAAGGAACTGATGGCCCTTTATCTGCAGAAGGGAGACTGAGAGAGGGAAATTATTACACTGTCTTCAAGTATTTGCAAGATTCTCAATTCAAATAGATATTGAATATATCTTATGTAGATCTAGGTTTCATGGGTAGAAGTAATATGAAGGGAGGAGTCTTTTTTTTTTTTTTTTCTGGAGTCTTGCTCTGTCTCCCAGGCTGCAGTGCAATGGCATGATCTCGGCTCACTGCAACCTCCACTTCCTGGGTTCAAGTGATTCCAGAGCCTCAGCCCCCCCTAGTAGCTAGGATTACAGGTGCCCGCCACCATGCCTAGGTAATTTTTGTATTTTTAGTAGAGACAGGTTTTTACCATGTTGCCCAGGCTGGTCTTGAACTCCTGACCTCAGGTGATCCACCCACCTCCGCCTCCCAAAGTGCTGGGATTACAAGTGTGAGCCACAGCGCCTGGCTGGGAGGAGTCTTTGACTTGCCAGAGCAGTTATCAAACGTTTTGATTTCAGAACTCCTTTACCCTCGCTATAATGTATGTGAGCTATATCTACTGATATTTACCATATTTGAAATTAATTCTCTCTGAAGACTGCTACCTGGAGGCTACATCTGCATAATAGGAACCTTGGTCTCCACAACTCTTTATCTTACCCAGAAACTCCCTTCTGTTGATTCCAGGTCTCTACCAATTGCCAATCAGAAAATCTTCAAATCCACCTATTTGAAGTGCCCCACTTTGAGTTGTCATGCATTACCAGATAAAAGCAATGTATATCTTATCTCTATTGACCGATGTCTTATATGTCCCTAAAATGTATAACGCCAAGCTATAGCCCGACCACCTTGGGCACACATTCTCGGGATCTACTGGGGTTGTTTCTTGGGCCATAGTCACTCATATTTGGCTCAGAATAAATCTTTTCAAATATTAAAAAAAAAAAATTAAAACAGAAATTTTAAAAAACATTTATTACTCATCTAAAATAATAAACTCATTATATGTAAACATAAATAACATTTTAATGAAAAACAGCTATTTTCCAAGACAAAAGTGGCATTGTTTATCATTTTTTAGAAGTCTCTTTAATGTCTGCTTTACTAGAAGACAGAGATATTCTCATATCTGTTTCTATATATAGTCTGTTATGATGTCACGTAGCTGCTAGAAAACTCCACTGTACTCTTGTGGAGAACAAGAATGAAAAAGGCAAATAATATCTTAGTACTACTATGAAAATAATTTTGACTATGAGGACACCCTAAAAGGGTTTCAGGGACTCCCAGGGTAGCTGAATGACATCTGAAGAACTGCAGGCCTAGAAAAAGACGAAAGTATTAACAATTAGAATTTTACAAAATTGGGGTAGATCATGAGATACGTTCTAAGTTCCTGGAGCTATTGAAGAAAGGCTGAATTACCTAATTTGTCAAAAATGTCATATTTTAGGGAAAGCGTATAATAAACAACTCTCTTCTAAAAGCGGTGCAGTCATTCCATAGCAATGTTAAAAATCACTTTTCTATAACCTGTTTCTAAAGAAAGTATCATTAAAAAATTACTCATGTCCACCATGTAAATATAATCTCAGAGTTGCTGGGAATGTGGAGGTCTCTGGTTCAATTTCTCACACACCACCGAATTCTCTATGCAACATTTCTAAGAGGTATTTAACCTCAGAGGCTTGAAACCTTTGAGGATAAACATCTATTTCAGGAGGTTCAACTACTTCCATTCTCTAAATATTATGAATTCTTTCATTTCCCTGGAAATCTGCTCTTCTTCTACCACTTAGAAGGTTTTTCCTACTGGAACAATCTCCTTCTTCTACATGACAGGCCTTCAAATATTTGAAGACAGAGATTTTATGTTTAGATGCCTTTTTAATAAACTGGTTAGACTTCTTTTGTGAGATAAATATAATTTTGTTGGCAGTCTAAAATGTAATCTTGTAGCAAGTAGCCCAAAAGCTATTCCAAAAAAAAAGCAAATTTAATGAAAAAGTAACATATTACCAGGAAGTTATATGAGATCTTTCTTTCTCCAGAAGTTCTTTTTTTTCTTTCCAGTAATTCCTTTAAAATACTGTGCTGTGTTTCAAAGGAACTCCATAAATCACTAAGGTTCTTCTTCACATAAACGATTAATTTACTAGTCTGAAGTTGACTTGTGGAAGGTATTTTTTAATCTATATCAAAATGGAGTTTTCAGCCTGATTTATAGCAGATTAATCAAGACAATACAAAGTGATTTTGTGTTTTGTGAAGTTAGATTATATGAAATCTGATTCAGGTTACTGAACAGATTATTAATGGAAAAAATATGTATTATGAATCATAACCTGGAGTCAAAATCTGTTTATGTTTGAGCTGACCCATCAGTTACAAATGAACTTCCCCTCCCACTTCCCACCCTAATAATAATGGAACATATGGATCAACAGCAGCCTAGGTGCTCAGAAAACATGCAACCTAGCAGGGCTATGCTAATCAGCACTCACTTTCAGGGGTACTGGATTGACATGCAATTAAGGCCTAGGGCTCTGTATCTACTCTCAAAAATGCATGAGGAATGGGTGAGTGATTAGTCCTTATGGTTGCGTGGGTTTTCAATGTATCTCACTTACTAGCTGCTCCCTAGCATGCAAACCTTCATCCTGTGTTTTGTCTAGCAAATTCCTCAAGTATTGCTTGAGTTTTTGGTGTAGAAACAATGCATTACACGACTTGGGAGGCTTTATAGTAACTATGTAGAACAAACCCCATCTTTCAGAATAGGAAATGTCTACTATTTTCCAAATTTGAGGCGGTGCTTGTATTATCTGAAGTTCTGAAATCATAAAGAACGAGGAAGGAGATTTTTTTTTCCTTTTTTTTGCTTGTTTTCGATCAGCATAAAGGGCAGAGTGAAATAACTACAGACTACAGCTTTGTCTAAACTTAGAACACTTTCCACTTCAGGACTAAGTGAATTCATCTCTTACAATCATTGCTGTAAATAATATCTACTTTCCTGCCCATAAACCACTAACATCCTATTGTTTCCTATAAGGTAGGTCCTTAATCTTTGTCAACTTTTCCACTTACCATAAAAGCATCCCCTCGCCCTTTTTTAAAAATTGGGGTAAATTTACATATGGTTAAATGTACATGTCTTAAGAGTATAATTTGATTTGTTTTGATAAATATATATACCATTTATTCCAAATGTATAACAATCACCCCAATCAAGATGTGGATTATTTTAGTCACTCAAGAATGTTCTCTGAGGTTCCCTTCCAGTTAAGCAACTTTTGCTCATGGTTTTGCCTGTTCTTCAACTTCATGTAATGAACCACATGTTGTATCACATCAAGTTTCATTCATTTAACAAAACATTTTTTAGTTTTCTCCATGCTGTTACAGTATTTCTCTTCTTTATATTGCTGGCTAATATTTATTTAATTGTATGAATATACCAAAATTACTTATTCTATTCATGGGCATTTGAATTGCTTCCAGTTTGGGGTTATTATGAATAAAGCCAATATTAACTTTCCTATGCAAGTCTTTTATTGTGGATGTAAGTTTTCATTTCCCTTTGGTAAATATCTAGGAGTGGAATTGCTGGATATGAAGTAGGTGTGTGTTTAACTTTACAAGAAACTGTCCAAACAATGTGTATGAGAGTTTCAGTTGTATCACATCTTCACCAAGATTTGGTGTTGAGAACTCCTAACCACCCTCTTTTTTTGGGGGGGGGGCTAGTTTCAATTAAATCAGGTTACTTACATTTTTAATCATGAGTGGTTATCTTTAAAAATCTTTTGACAATCCCATCAGCTTTTCAAAGTGAGTTTTACAGTTCCCACCAGAAATATGTGGCAGTTTCAGATGTTCTACCTCTTTGTTGTTATATAATGTTATTGACCCTTTCCCCTGCCACAAACACATGTGTTTTTAAAGGCTGACTCTTAATTAAATCAAGTTTCTTGCATTATGTCTCCTTAAAAATATTCAGCTTTTATAATCTAAAGAACTGTCAAATGAAATATTCTCAAATGGGAAAAATTATAATTCATGCCACAGATACAATTCTAAAACCGGGTCTTCAATATCATATGCCCAGAGCCTGAATTTTACAGAACAGGAACCTGAGACACAAAGGGTTTCAAGAACTATCCAAAGGTGTTCTACTCAATAAGAAAATAAGGCAATATCAGTATCTTCTTCTCACCCTGTCTGACAACCTTAGGATGATTCCACATTGACTTTTATTTTTGGTTCAGACAAAGGCTGACATTTTACCATGAGGGTAACACTTAAGTCAAATGATCTTTCTTATCTGAAAGCTAATATTAACTGGTTTATTATAACTCTTTACATTCATGCTATAAACAATACTATATATTTATTTAATAGCATTTGCAGAAAATATAAAGCTATTTTCTGAGATGGTACTAAATTATTGGTCAACATTACAAGTAGGAAAGAATAATTTCTCCATATTTTCATAAAGCGCAAATGAAGTACAGAGAATTAAGTAATTACCAAAATCAACAAGGCAAAACTCAATCTTCCCAACTCAAAAGCTCTCCACCAGAGAAGACCATTCCTTTTGCACAGGATTAACTAAATATTTCATATATATGTATACACTAATGCATATACGTATATACATATGTATACACACATATATATAATGTATATACATATATACATTAGTATATATACATTATATATACATATGTATGTATATACATATGTATATACATTATATACATGTATATACACATAATATGTGTATAAATATATATACACATACACACATAGTGTTTCGTCTTTGAAAGTGTAAAATTGACTCAACTTTTTACCACAGTACATTTATTCCTGGGGAGCTTTTACACAGAATGGTTATTAGTGTGAAGACAATGTGGTATAAATTGCTTTTTAATCACACTGCTCCCGGTGCCGGCTCTGAGCACTCCCCTCTCTCGGGATCTCTGTAAAGATGACCTAACTTTGGGCTTTTGTTGAGTGCTTTATTTTTATTTTTATTTTTTGCAGTGGTGCTAGCCTAGCAAGCAAGAAGTTTTTTTTTTTATATATACATTTGTGTCAAAATCGGTAATTTTTAAAAGTTGAAAAATCAGTTTTAAAATCTCCTGTAACATAAAAAACACTGATTTGCTATATATCAAAGAGTTGAACAAATTTCAGATGCATTGAATTTACAGAAAAATGTAAGCTATAAGGAAAGTTAACATTTTCTAACAGTAAATCCTGACAGGACTTCTGGAGTGAGTAGACAGGATTTATTTTTATGTTATGGAAAACTAGGTGGTGTAAACACCCAATTTGTTACATTATACCAGTTTTCAAATATTGTCTTTTAACATACATTTCTTCTAACATCAAACTTTTTTTTTAATACCACAATTTGAGGCAGTTTTTATAAGAATTACATTTACCTTGGAAAAACATGAATGTCTTTTATCTCAGGTAGTCAAGCTACTTTGTAAAATTTCTATTAACAGAAACTAAAAATCTATCATTTGGTTTAGTTAATATTTGAGTTTGCAGGAGTAAAATCATCAGCCGACAGCAGCTGTGCACTGTGTGTTAAATCTAGAGCTGGCATTAGACTATCAGATATGCAAATATTTATATCCTCATTGGCTAAGTAAACTGTTCAGCTCTGCAGAAATGGTAGGTTTGTTTTGAAATACTATAAGTGACTCCCTTTCCTAATAATGGCTTTTCTTGTGCTGAAATTCATACTTCTATTTGGCATATGCCTAAAATGTCCAACATAAAAACTAGCAGAAATCCTCATATGGCTCTGGAAAAAGAAGTCAGATCAGTAGATATCAGACAACACAAACTATTGGGTATAGCAGATACAGAAAAATGTATCATTGTAATTTTGACCTATGATTTTCAAATATACAAACTAAAAAATCAAATTTCATTTTAAAAACTTTAAAAATCAAATATATTAGGGTGCAACTGCTAAGGAATAAGGATTCAAGCCTTTGATTTTGTGAATATGCCATACTAAATTTAATTAACCTCCTGTTTTGGAAAATTTTTGGCTTTTTAATCCGTAATATCCAAATATATATTTCTGGTTTCATTTCTTTACAGCAGAGCTTTTAAGGGGTATTGTAGAGTCAAACGGTATCAGTGGTCTTAAAGATCTTGATGATTATTGACAATTGTTAGGCATTACTTTTCACACAATAATAAATTTATCTTTAAATTCTCTTTACAATGTGCAAGGTAAAAGTGATCTTGTCAAGAAACTCAAAATATATTATTCCCATTTTTCCTTCCTTTTAAAAATTTTGAAATGTAATAAACATACTGAAATGTGCAGAAAACATCAATATACAGCTTAATTAAATGTAATAAAATAAACCACAACATAGTAAGACCTCATCTCTACAAAAAAATCAGAAAATTAGCCAGGCATTGTGGTATGTGCCCATGAGTCCAGCTACCCAGGAGGCTCAGGTGGGAGGATCACTTGAGCCTGGGTGGTCAAGGCTGCAAAGAGCTATTGTCACACCACTGCACACCAGCCTAGATGACAGAATGAGACCCTGTCTCCAAAACAAAAGAAGCCATTATAATCCCATTCAGGTCAAGCAAGAGAAGTCTCCTGTGTGACCCTCCTTATTATAAGTCCCTCTTTCCATTGGGATAACCACTATTCTATTATGCCAGTCACATTCTTGCTTACTTTTATAGTTTTACTACCTAATTATGCATTTCTAAACAACATAGGTTAATTTGTGTTATTTTGAATCATGCAGTATATTCTCTATCATGTCTGATTTAATATTTTTACTCAATATTGTATTTAAGCAGCATGTCCACAGTCATGGGTATGTATGCAGTAACAAGTGTGGAAGGAGTAGGAAGAGAAGAGGAATGATAATGAGCTCTAAAAACTGTTTAAGGAGCCATTAATCAGTAATCAAGAATGTTGGCATGTTTATGGCTAGAGATCTAAAGCTAAGGGACAGCAAAGTATATTTGGAGTCATACATATGTAAGTGTAAATTGAACACATAAGTGAAAATAAACTTCCTAAAAGAAGTAATAAGAAATGAGAGAGATAAAGACAGGATTCAGGAAAGTATCTACATATGCCATACACATAGATGGGGACCATTTAATGAAGATACGATCGTCTTCCAAAATATAAAAAAAGATAAGAAGAACATTTCAAAGAACAGAAGATGGTTTTTTGTTGGCCCAGTTCTACACTCAGCCTCTCCAGTCTCCCTTCAGATCATACCACCCAAAGCAAAGGAGTCATCAACAGTCAAAAACCATAATGTTGACCTTAGCACAGAGTAAAAATAATTGATTGCCATGAAGAATCAAACTCCTGGTTTCCAAACCAAAAATAACTAACCAACTATAGACACTCTTTCTAAACTCATCCCAAATTTCTAGCCGAACTACTCATTTCCTTCAGTTCCTTTTGATATGCAAAGCAACCAGTTAAAGATTTTAATTGACATTTTCAAGAAGAAGTCATTGAATATCACTTGAAGTCTTCAAATTGAACTGATTGAAAATTAATCCT
Source organism: Aotus nancymaae (assembly GCF_030222135.1). NCBI lineage: Eukaryota > Metazoa > Chordata > Mammalia > Primates > Aotidae > Aotus > Aotus nancymaae. The sequence continues at coordinate 57,410,248 of NW_026988471.1, read as the reverse complement.
GTGGAAACTAGAAAAGGTGTTTTACATGTGGCATGGAGAAAAGGCAGTCTCAGGTTTTACTTAGGCTGAGAAAAAAAAAAACAAAAACCTTTTACTTTCATACATTTCTCCTTTTTAAGGCAAGATAATGTGTTAGAGACCATTTCCACAATTGCTTCTAATGCTATTACTGCCTGAGAAATAATATGCCCAGATACTCCTGGCTGATCTGAACTTTCTTAATATGCTATTCTACCAAGGTAAAAATGTTTAGAGTTCTTCAATTTATAAAAGAATAAACCTCAAACTTGTTGAAGGCAAAACTGTATGTATACATATATATATACACACATACATATATATACATACACATATATAATACTTATGATGCTATATACACAATTCTTTTTTTCTACTTTAGAGAAGTACTATATAGAGATAGTAATCAGCTGTAATTATTGCTTTTGAAAGCTCAAGCTTTAAAACCCACAAAATACTTTAAAAATAAATGCAGGAAGCTTCGTAAAATACATTTGCTCAATTCAACAAAGAAAAAAAAATCAAACCAGTTAGGACACTCAAGTGTTATTTGCAGCAATCATGATAAGTCAATTTTGGCTTAAACCATGATTGTTATAAACACTCACAAAACATATTATTTACCAGATGGCAATCTTACTCAAGCAAACACATAAAACTTATGTTTCATTATTATCAAATAAGGATGAACTTGCCACTGGGTTAACCTCCAGAAGTTAAACAAACACATCTCAACAAAATGAGTGCTGCGGTTTCTATCATTGGATAAGTACGTAGAGTAAAGGAACTATCTTAATATTTAGCAGCACTACCTTATATTCCAAAGAACCAAAGCTGACAACAGAATGCACATGCAAAATGGCAAGTTCTTGTTAGCACTTATACTTTCACTTTCTTTGTAAAAAGCTATTGCATTTCAATGTACAAAAAAGGAACAGCATGAACTATGGCCTGAGCGAAAATATCTGTATAAAATAATTATTAGTTGATAATATAAAATGTATGAAACAATCCTAAGATTTTCTTGTTACTGCCTCTCTTCAACAAATACAGTATCAGAATGTGTCATCTATGGAAGGTACAATATAAGCTTTACACTTTATAAGTCAATGTCATAAACTAAAATGACAGTATCATTTATTTGTGATGAATACTACATTATCACATCAGTGTATGTATATGTGTACTTAGGTGTGCGTGTCTGTTTGAAAAGTGACCATTTGTAACTGGCAGTGTTTTTTTTAAAGATCATAGTTTTGAAATTATTTTTTTGTTTGTTTGTTTTTAGTTACAACAATTGAAATGGAATAAGGAATGAGAGGCTCTTTTGCTTATTTATTTGCTTCCTGGCCAAAAGCAATACCCTCAAACAAGCTGTGACCAGAAGCTCCCTTGTAAAATGGTAAAATGTGGCAGACACTCCTCAAACTTGTATAAGCATGATGTGAGCTCAGAGGTATTACATCACTAGAAGCCATGTGAATAATCAGAAATTGAAACCATCAACAGACTATCAGGACTCTATGAGAAGGAAAAATGACAAATCTTGTCTCCACACCTTGTCAGGTCGTCCGAGGTCAAAACTCAAGCACTACAGAATGAAATACCATAGAGAATTTATGTCCAACAGAACAATGAAAAGTTCCTATTGTCTCTCTCTAGGCTACCTCATGGGATCCAATACCTCGATGAAAAATTCCTGGTTTAGTTTTTACCCCTGAATCAGTGGCTGTGGCAGAAGTTAGTAAACTGTCAGCTTTCTGAATGTAAATGCAGTTCCTTCCACAGGAAATAAACAGAAGTGAAAAAAAGGAATCCTGGTCTTTGAAAACTTAAATAGATATATTAAATTAGGAAAGTATTCTGAAGGCTTTCCTCTTCTTCAGAGTGTTCTCTAAAGCTAATAGTTAAGGGCAGGGACTTCCCTCTCGCTGCATAGCACCAAAGCAAAAGGCAATTTCTCTCCACAGAGGAGTGGGAAGGCACTTCACATTCGCAGAGCATTTCACCATTGAACGACAGATTGCCTTTAGATTGCAACTTCCTTGAGGGTTGAGTCTCCTTCTCTATTACATTCTGAATTGCACCTAAAACGCCAAGCACTTTAAAAGAATATTGGTTTGTGAAAGACAAAATGGATCATTTACACTGTATATCAGTACCAAAAACCTTAATGGACTCAAGTAAGGTCATTTCATTGCTACCAAGAAGCCACAGAAGAGACAACTATATCAAGAGAGAATCTTTTTGACAGTTGTTCCTTTACTGAGTGCTCTCCTAACTTGAACTGAAATTCAACTATGATTCCAGAAACAAACAAAGTATATGATGTGCTCACAACCTCTAATACCCCAAATAAATTTACGTGGAGTATATTTTTCTTTATAAAGTCTATTACATTGATTTTTTGATGCTCAGGAAAAAAATAAATAAATGACCCAGGCAGGACACACGGCAACACATCCAAACCAATGTCTTAAGTGACCATTTATTTTATATATATGTAATTGAAATGTATATTGCTGTGAGTCTGTTCTGTTTCCACCCAAATTAAATGCTAGTAAAAATATCTGTAAAACTGATAACACAATTGTAGCATCTAATAAAGACTTTTATCACTCATTTGTATTATAAACATATTTTCTTTTTCTAGTTAGTACAGCTTCATTACAAAATAGTTTGGAAAGTTGAACTTCTCCCAAAATTCCTCTGCCCTAATACAGTCCCTATAAGTACTTGCACTGCTCTTTCTACAAGTGATGAGCATGCTATATGAGGAAGCCAGTTTTAGCCTTCACTTACCAGCCTACTACCAGTCACAGAGCCACCCTCCTCCCAGTGATAACATTATAGAAAATCCTCTTTGAGATTAACACTGAAAGATCTATTTTTAAATGAGCCATCTTCATATAATTGCCCAACAAGTACTATCATTTCAATAATTCTAACTGAATTTTCTCATTTGTGAAGACATATTCCTTATCAAAAATTTTTTAAATTGTGACTATAGAAAAACAGAAATTGAACATTCTTCCCTATATAGTTTCCTCCCTCATGGACAGACGGGATACAGTGAACAGAGTTTTTCTCTGTATAATGTGGCTTGAAATTCCACAATACACTGGAAAAGGCTCTCTCTAGCAGACCACTGGGAAATATCATCTATACACATTTGTGCCACTAGTTCTCATATACATCCCTCAATGCCCCTGATTAATAATGTGACATTTCCCTAGATAATGAAAGGCAGAGAGCCATGACCGCTTAAGCAGAAAAACAGCATGACAATATAAGCTCTGACCTGCCACGAAGGCAGGGCACAGTAGCTTTTCCTCTACAGCATATTCAAGACTACTGGCTAGAGAAGCCTCTATTTGTCAGAAACTGTGTGCCATCTCTGAACTTTTTCTGGAGCCTCTCTATTGGTATCAAAACAAGTCAATGTGCTACAGAGTCCAGGTACAAAGCTTCTTTGCTTTTTCCTCTCTTCCATCCAAAGAGTGAACAAACATGGGAATTAGAGTAAAAGGATCCAGACTCTGATCTCATCCCTGCCACTTCATGGCAGTCCACTTGATATTGTTCGACTTCAACTTTCCCATCTGAAAAATGGGGATAATACTGATGCTCCCTTTGTGGGGTGGTCATAGGAATTTAAGGAGATGATGTAGCTTCAAGCACTGTATAAACTCTCAAGGATATTGTACACTTCAGTATTGAGAACATAATTAGGATTTATTAATGTTAACATACCAGGTTAGGGCAATTGTTTTCTTGGCATGATTGGAACTAGAAACATCAGGAAATAATTCCTACTGCTCTCATAACAAGCACTGGAATATAAAGCTGAAAACTGGCCACTTGTAATTAAGCAGCTCTGTTCCCTGTAATTTTTAGCGTACAATACAATGTTATAGCTCTTTACTTTTATTAACTGCCAAAATCAATCTCAGAGCCCATTTTCCCAACACTCTGGAAGAAAAAGGACAGGACTTATCCCCTTAGATGCATAGATGCAGTTTTATCTACATGCATGCATTTCAGAGGCATTATTTAAGCCGTAATGCATATAATGAACAAACTGTAATCATATCTTTGTCCCAACTCAATTACCAAATGAACTCATAACTTAGAGTCCTGCAATAAATAATCTATTTCCAATTTTAGGCTGATCATTAAATACGGTTCACACTAGGAATCTGTTAAATGAAAGAATGTTAAAATTCACTTATATCACTTAGAGCATATTGATTCTGATGACTATTAACCCATATAAAACAAGTGGTACCTCTACAGAGAAAACAGAACTTCAGGAAAATTCCACTTAGCTCCTATGAATTGCTGGCTGTGTTCCCTTTAGTATTCCTTGATTGCCCATCCTGTGAATCTCTCTTTATGTCCCTCTGTAGGTATGAGAATTAAAGTTTATTTCTGTATGTCCTTTCTCTCTGTGTGTCTTTTCTTCATGGGTGCCCTAACCCTTTCTTCAGTGGTACCTCTTCTTTTTCTCTTGAACATTAATGTTCATTTCATTCCATCATCCTCGACCTATCAAATCTTATTCTCAGGAGAGAAGTAAAATAAATTATTCACATACATATACGCTTGGTGATAAGGCTTCAAAAATTATAAATCCCAGAGGTAACTGCATTTTAATGGGTAATGTTTGTCAATCTAGTAAAATTATCCTTTACCTAGAAGCCCTTGACAAAATATAGCTGTTTTATGGCTGGGCGTGGTGGCTCATGCCTGTAATCCCAGCACTTTGGGAGGCTGAGGCAGGCAGATCATCTGAGGTCAGGAGTTTGAGACCAGCCTGGCCAACATGGTAAAACCCTGTCTCTACTAAAAATACAGGAAAAAAAAAAAAAAAAGCCAGGTGTGGTGGTGTATGCCTTTAGTCCCAGTTACTTGGGTGGCTCAGGCACAAGAATCACTTGAAACTAGGAGGTTGCAGTGAGTCGAGATTGCACCACAGCACTCTAGCCTGGGCAACAGAGTGAGACTCAGTCTCAAAAAAAAAAAAAAATATATACACACACACACACACACACACACACACACACACCCCTGTTTTGAGATGGTAGTACCTCTGTTATTTTTGAATAAGGGATTAATTATTTAACCTCTACTTTTTGTCTGTGAAACAAGATTGAACAATATGGAATTCCTAATATTCAGCTATCTTTTAAATCAAAAAAAATGGAAATATGTCATATTTTAACTTACATTAAATGTAGTACACATAACACTTGATAGCCTAGGTAAGTAGCATAAATGTGTCAAGAACGTAGTTGTGGGAAAACAAGGAGTACTGGGAGCCATAGCAGTGTGAAAAACACATGCCTCATTTGAAAGACTCAGATGAAAACAGACAAACAAACAATCACGATGTCAGTCAAACTAAACAAAGCTGAGAGGAGCACTGGAGGACCACTGGTCTGTGAATGCCAAACGACATGGTTATAGAGATGCCCTACAGTTCTAGCTTCCTATGATTCTATGAAGTATATGAGGCTAGAGGAAGGATGTTCTCAAAATATTAACTTTGCTCTTAGGCAACCTAGAGAAGGTATCATTTAGGAGGTATGTTAAAATGAGACAACTGCAACAAGTAACATTCTGATTCCGCCCCTACAAAGACAAGTTCTCCGACAAGAGCTACCATGATTAGGAAACCAGAGAGCAAAAAGGATGACAAGTTAACATGAATGAAAAGGCAAAGTCAATAAATGGCTAAATTTTCACCATGACAAATAGAGAGGTTGTAGAACTCTGTTCTACCTTCTCCATTCCAGAAAATGACACACTTCTCATCAACGGTCATAAAAAATAAGTGAGGCCTCTCTGAAACGCATTACATACTATCATTTATAAAGACAACAACACTGAGTTAGTCTGAATTTTAAAAATAGGAAGAAAAGAAACCAAAGATTATCTCCCTCCATAATTTAAAAAGTATCTTTATGGATCTCAGACATAACCATGAGGAGTTCTTCCTCATTCTTAGCATTTGCCAGACAGAAGACAGAAAATCTAAGCCACATAAAAATTCAAATGCCACCATGTGAGTTTGGTTAGGTTAAATGCATACTCATAATGAGTTATAGGTTTAAAAAATCAATTTTATCCATTTGAGTCAATTGTGGAAGTCTTCATACTGACCACATTTACTCAACTGTCTGTCAGATATATCTTATGGCTATTTCAAGGTTTATTTATAAATGATATGTATATAACACCCTTTTTTAAAAAAAGTGGTTTAAAAATCTTTTGCTTTTCTCTTCTCTTTAATGGGGAAATGTCATCAGATCAAAACGCCTACGTGCATTATGTAGATCTTTATGAAACATGTACTGACTACAGACACAGTAACTATCAAAAGCAGTAGAGAGGAGTCTTAAAGGTATATTTCTTACAATAGAAAGATAATAGACTTTAGGGATTTTTTAAAAAAAAAAAAAGAAAAAAGAAAAAACATATTTCTTCTTCTTTTATCCCTTGCTTGCCTCTTAGGACTGGAATTATACAGTACTGATAAAGTGGGGTATATTGTGAACATATTTTTGCCATTGAGATAGGCAAAGAAGATGCCATTATGGTATATGTTAAAATTTAAGAGACTTGAAGTTTCTGAATCTTTAGTTACATCTTAAAGTATTACAGGACATTAAACTCTCAAACAAAATGTATTTGTTTCAGACTTTTTGCAGTTAAGGACAGGTGCTTATAAAATATGGATGTCTAGAATCTATATGCATTCTGCAAAAATCACTGCAATCTGGTTTAAAACATTCCTGGAAGATTTATAATAAGATTTATGACAGTGATTCATTGCTGTCTTACAATTTCAAGCATCGTGCCTTATGAAGAAAAGCATGTATCTACTCATAAAGAAATAATATTACTTACAGAATAGCCACTTCTATAAGCAATACAGTGGATTAATCCAGATGTGTGATTATCAATATGAGGTATCTTTGACATAACTAACTTAAAATTGTTAAAGAAACTTAACGTTTTCTATCTCCCCTAGATCTTCTCACTTCTATCTCAAACATGGAATACCTTAACCATGGGTTACCAACTAATCATACCACACTCAAAATCCAAAATATATGAAATTTTAAAAAAATTCCAAAATTTTCATAACTTTGGAAAATCTCAGGATTGGAAAAGATATATAAACCTCGTGAAACTGCCAATGCTTACAGAGAACAGAGAATTAATGTGATTGCGTGAAGTGGACTGTGTTGGCCTATGACAAAAAGGAGACCCTATGTACCACCTTAAGGGACAATAGCTACTTTCCTCTGAGGCATGTCATCTATAAAGTATAGTGTACTATCGCCAGATTTTCTAGTTTCTCAAGAAAAGCTGAAAATCGGCGTCCTGTGAATTATCTCAACTTTTCAATGTTGGCAATTGGTTTAAAAATTATGAAACCCAAAAAGGACTGGAGAAACACATTGGGAGAACATGGCCTGCCTCTGGGCCACAGGATAACAAGCCTCCTAGTCCAGGCTTTCCGACTGGCTTCTCTTATTGCCACATTCCTGCCAAGCTGCTGTCTCACACCCATATCTGAACACTTCTAACTATGAAGAATTCAGCATTTCTCAAGTTATCATATTTAGAGCTTTTCCACATTCTGGAAAGCTCATCCCTATTTTGAATCAAAATTTTCCTGTCATTATTTTTCTAGAGCTACCCCTTAGCATCACTAGAAAACTTCTTCAATATGAAATGCTTTCATATACTGGAAGACATAAACATAAAATACATATTTGCATTAATAAATAAATTTAAACATTTCCAAACCTCTAGACAAACAGAGGGATGATAGATAAATAGATCGATAGGTAGAGATAGATAGATAGATAGATAGATAGATAGATAGATAGATAGATAAAAAGATTCTCACAATTTAGGGATATCCTTTAGCCATCAGAACACTTCTCCTTCATACAATTTAAAATTTAAAGAAACAAAATAGCATCAGATCTCATGTTAGAAAATGGAAACATATTGTTAAGGGAGCTCTTGCCAATGGCTCAGAAAAACGGCAGGCAAGAGAAGAACCTCATCAGAGGCTGATGTAATACCCCACAACTTCCCAGTCCTCTACCATGATGAGCTCATTCCTTTCCTCAGGTCAGTGCATCAGTGCATGTGGACAATGGCCCTGTCCATTTCCTCACATCTATAATTCTGAAATACTACATCCCACTCCACTATCCTCAATCAATTCCTCTTATATGTACATCCAATTCAAAATTCCATTTCTGGTTTTCAATCCTCCATGGACTTTCAGCAGTCTGCCTCACATCCTTTTGCTCTCTCTAATATCTTTAAATCACCTTTCCCCTCAGCTTTTCCACAGTCACTTGTTCCTTTCCTCTCCTACCTTTTGGACAGTCTTCCAATAAGTCACCATCCTGGCAACTCTACATATTCCATTTCTCAGTTGCCCATCCCCCAAATATTGTTCCACATAAAAGACTTCAATGCTAATTATTGGAGATGTGTTATGAAATATTTGTGTAATGCAACTCATTTGCCACCTGTATTTAGCTGCTGAAAAAGCCAAGTCAGAAATGAATAGCGTTGTGTTTTCTTTTTTTTTTCCTCACACAAGTGAAAATATGATTTTGTGACAGTTTCGTTGGTGAGAATTTTGCCTTCTTTTCCTCTTCACGCAATGGCTTCCAGTGTCAGCAATGCCTATGAAATGAATAAGGCCCTTGAGTTACAACAGCCATATCATTTCTTTTTTAATCAAGGAAATAAGGATAAAGATGAAATCTCCCTCAAGTGCTAAAAAGATAGCAGTTTATTTAAAGAACGTATTTACACTCCTCACTAATTACTTAGGTATACTCACACTGATACCAGCGCAGAACTTTATACCCTTCAACCATCTTCAGTATATCATTAAATTAAATTCATAAAGAGATGTGGGTTTAAATCAGAAACATGCTTCAGCAATCAGGAATATAATAGCTTTCAACTTTCTCACTTTTTAACAGATGAAAAAAGAACTAATAGAATCTTTTTTAGAGGCAAAGAACATTATATAACTGGGCATATAGTCTCAGCATAAATATGGAATGACTGCCCTTATTTGACTGAAGTTTTGTAGCAGAGAAAGTATCTCACCATCCCATATATTTTGCCAGATGGAAAAGAATTGACTAAAAAATATAGAAAGACTGTCCAATGTAGAAAGAAAGAACTTTGAACTATTCTTCCCAGGTTTAGTAATGGACTATTTTCTTGTCCAGACTTTTTTCTGAATTTTGTATATCCACAAAGGAATTTCCTCTCTATTTTATCTTTCTTTCAGTCAATATTTACTGAGTGCCTTCAATGTGTAAAGCACTGTACTAGATACAGTGGGTAAACACAGAGAACCATAGAGAAAAGGCTTCTACTTTCATGAATTTTACTATTTCACTGGGATGGCAAAGATTGACTAGTATTGTCCTAGTTAATTACTCATAAAGCACTGTACTAAGTACAGTGGGTGAACACAGAGAACCATAGAGAAAAGGCTTCTACTTTGATGAATTTTACTATATCACTGGGATGGTAAAGATTGACTAGTATTGTCCTAGTTAATTACTTACAAAGCACGGTACTAAGTACAGTGGGTGAAAGCAGAAAACAATAGAAAAAAGGCTTCTATTTTCATGAATTGTACTATTCATTAGGATGGTAAAAATTGACTAGTACCATTCTAGTTAATAACTTAGTTACACTTTGTGATAAACATTGAATAAAAGAGGATGGTAGGGTATAATAAAAGCATATCGCAGAAGGACCAGGAAGGTCAGCAAATACTTCCTTGAGGAAGTGAAAAAGCAGCAGTTAATTACCTAGCATGTGGAGGATAATGACCTCCCAGGACAGGGAACAGAACACGTGAAGACTCTTAGCAAGGAAGAAACGTGTAATAAAGGGCCTGGGACTCAGAGAGTAAGCAGAGGAGATGTTTAAGCTGGTAGGAGAGGAAAATTCTCTAACATTCATGGCTTGAGACTGTGTTAAAAGATTTTGCTTTTTGTTTTAAAGCAAAAACAGAAGTGGACAAAGCCAAAAAAAATGTTAGAGGCAAGACAAATAGGACATGGTGAATGTTTAGAGATGAATGATGACAGCAAATGCAAAATGCCACAGGGAAAAGTGGAAGATGACTTTGTTTGGGTCTCGGCGCAGTGGCTCACACCTGTAATCCCAGTACTTTGGGAGGCCAAGGTGGGCAGATCACCTGAGATCAGGAGTTCAAGACCAGCCTGGCCAACATGGCAAAACCCTGTCTTTACTAAAAGGATACAAAAATTAGCCAGGCGTCATGGCACACTCCATAATCCCAGATAGTCGGGAGGCTGAGGCAGGAGAATCGCTTGAACCCAGGAGGCAGAGGTTGCAGTGAGCCAAGATCACGCCACTGCACTCCAGCCTGGGCAACAGAGCAAGACTCTGTCTCAAGAAAAACAAAAACAAAAACAAGATTTTGTTTGAGGTGGGAGGGATGTTGAGTCCAGTTTTTGAGAGGTTTCATTTGTCCATGAAATAAGGTGAGGTGTAGCTCACAGAGGAGATGAAAGAGAAGTCCATTCTAGAGTTACACAATTACAAGTCATCAGTGTAGTGATTATGCAAGGCAGAATGTAATTAAAGCCATGGGAATAAATAAAATTGCCTGGGGGAACGGCACAGCAAGCAAAGAGAAGAGGGCCAAGGACAAAGCTTGAACACTCTCAACATTTAAAGACTAGGGAGAAAAGAGGGAGCTGATAAAGGCTACTGAGTAGAAGTATCCAGACTCATGGAAGGAAAACCGGAAGATGCACTGTCATAAGGCAAGGGAAGGGCATGTTTGTTCATTTAGGAGAGAGTAAAACAATGCCAAAAAGATGCTGGAGGTTACAAAGATAAAACCCAAGAATGCATGTAGGTTGTTGCTGGCCTTCCTGAGAGATACTGGTTCCATGATAGAAGCCCAAGTAGGGTATTTCAAGGGTACAAAGGAGGTAAGTAAATAAAAGTCAGTGAAGAAAAGTATCTCAGAGATGTGTGACTAAACTTCATGTAATATTTTGGCCATGTCTGAGAATGTCTAAGCTCTGAATCTGCAGGGAAGAAGACATGTAACCATTTCACACACTGTCTTGGACACAGTCACTCAATTCCTGTCTCCTTCCCATTGCCTCTCCCACTCAGCAGAAAATTTCCATCTCTGTCTTATCTTCCAACTTTATGCCCACTCACTTCTCTCTCCTAGTCTTTACTCCTTAGAACTTTGAACATTCTGAGCAAGAGTAGACTCAACCTAGTAGGCAGGGGACACTTTATAATGTGATTTCTCAGATGTATTCTGGAGACACATTTAACTCATAAGCCTCACAGTTCAAAAGACTGATGACTGATAATTTCTTAAGAAAAGGCATAAGGACTTGATTTTTTAATGTAATAGGGAGTTAAATAAAAAATGTCACTGTTCACTTGTGCTACCTCAACCATAACTGTACTGCATTGAAATTGTCCTTATCTATTCAATAACTAACTGTATCTTGTCATGTAAAAGCTCTGACATGACAATTAACATCTCTGTTATTCTGCAAGTAAAATTAAATCGCTCACTAGTAAAATAGAATAAAGACACCCGGAAAAGGCAGATATGCCACCCATCTTCTTACCCCCATTCTATCCCCAGGTGCCTTTTTCTGTATAACTTACAGGGAGTGGGGGAGGGCTTTTGACATTTGTTCCATTATGTAATAGAGGATTTAATCATCAAATTATGTGTCGAACATATTCAGACCCTGCTTATTGGAAGGAGACAGGTATAGGCAAAACATTACAAACTGAGCCCTGCACAGCTCACCTTTCCAAAAGCCCCTCCTGTGTCCTTCCCAGTATGTCTGTGAGGATCCAGTGAAGTGATGATGACACTAATAGCTATCATTTATTCAGGACCTCCCTGTGCCAGGCATGGTAACAGATACATCATCTTCATTTTTTCCACAGGTGGTTAGTTGGCATCTCTGTTCCCATTTTTCAGATATGGCTAAGCTATAGAAGCTAAACAATTTGCCCAAGGTCAGGCAGCCATTAAGCAGATAATCACCAAATGTCTTCAAATGTGACAGAGAAAGTCTTTCCACTATTCCACTGTGCCTTCCGAAGTAAAAGTTATTTTCAAACTGGAAAACTAAATCCATGTGAATTTTATATGTATATTAGAATCCACTGGGCTGTATGGTATCAGGGTTAGAAGAATGGACTCTGGAATCATATTCCTTGGGCTCAAATCCCCAGCTTTACTGTTTATTATGGCTGTATGACTGTGACTCTGACCATGGGTAAATTATTATTTGTGCCTCAATTTCTTCATCTGTAAAATGGCAATAAAAAGGAACCAAACTTAACAGTTCTTGTGGAGAATCAAAGGAATAGATACAAAAACTCTCTTACTTACAATGGTTCAACTTACAATGTTTTGACTTGACAACAGTGCAAAAGCAACATAGAGTAGAAACCATACTTCCAGTGTCCATATGACCATTCTGCTTTTCACTTTCAGCACAGCCTTCACTAAATTATTATGAGATTATCAGTACTTAACTATAAAACAGGCTTCGTCTTAGATGATTTTGCACAACTATAAGCTAATGTAAATATTCTGCGCATGTTTAAGATAGGCTAGGCTAAGCTATGACATTCCATGGGTTAATTGTATTAAATGCATTTTGACTTACAATATTTTCAACTTAGGATGAGTCTATTGGGGCATAACCCCATGATAAGTCAAGGAACATCTCTACATGTATCTTGGAAATACAGTTAAATTCATAGTAAGTACTAAAAATATTTGTTAGTATCACCATATTACGAACTCAATTACTGGAGGTACATCTAGCTTCATTAGTCATAATTTAAGATTTCTATAAGAGTCCATTAGCTTTATAAAAAGAAAAAAAAACTTTCCATTCTTTGGAACTAAAATAATGATAATGATGTAAACCAGTAACTTGCACCTCCATCCATGCATACAAATTACTTCTAAAGCTAGGAATGCTGGCTCTCCATCTGAAATATCTGATTGAGTCAGTCTGGGGAAGGACTTTGGAATATGGATTTTAGCTCCCTCTAACCGATACACTACTGTGGCTGAGATCTTTCATGACTTCGGTGTGCAGGTGACATGATGTCACATGGAAAGACACCCAAATTCATTGCAATGAAGAAAAAAATCAGATCAAAAACAACAAGTTCTCTTTTCTCTTTAAAAAATTCAAGAATTTATCTACTAAAATATTAACATTTATTTCTGGGTGGTGGGAATAAGGGTAATACTTACTTTCTATTTTATTCTTTATGAAGTCTTTAAATTTTTCCAATTCATTTATACTATACATTCATTCTGCATATCTGTTTTCGTATCATGTTCTTGGCACTATTTTAGGCAATGAAGATAGGACTGAGAACTAAACAAAGTCCCTGTTGTGCTCATGGGCTTACAATGTTGTGGGGAAGGCAAGGGATAAACAAAAATAGAATATAAGATCAGCAGGTAGTATGTGCAATGGAGGAAATGAAAGCAGGGAAAGGTGATTGAGAGCAACTACTGGGCTATTATACTTTAGGATGGTCAAAGACCTCTCAGAGTTATATTTGAGCAGAGACTTGAATGAAACAAAGGACCCAGCCACAAGCATCACAGGGAGAAAAGTGTTCTAGGCAGAGAGAATAGTAACACCAAGGCCCTGAGTGTTGTAAACCTACATTTCTTTTATAATCAGGTCAAAAAACTATAAGGTTTCTTAATTTGTGTGAAAGGTGAAAAAAATTCAAGGGCATAGAATGTCCCCTGGCCCTGGAACTCTATCGTCAAACTAACCTCTCTGACACTCCAAGTATCAACTGCAAAACGAGGGGGTGGAACTGGACTTCCACCCTTGATTTTATGGCACAGATTTCAAAAGCAAATTATACAAAGGAATTGGGTGGTGTCCTTTACTTACTAATATCTAAGAGGAAAACATGAATCCACATCATTACCTTCCCATGTCAAGGAATAAGCTGCTGGATGCCTGCACTGTGCCCCAAAACTGACAGATACGGGGAGATTAAGCAAAGCATGAAACATATTGCTGGCCATTGTTTAAACTACAATCTCAACAAAAAATACTGCATGTCTAGAAAGATTAGAGACAGAATAGCATTAAGGCCCAAACTGTTGCAGAATACAGATGACTAAGACAGAGTCGGTGGTTCCAGAGGCCAAGAACTACAGTTGTTATTAAGAAGGTAAAAACAAACATTGATCATTCCTCTTTAGTCCCCTTTCATCTACATACTTTGCTTTTAGTTAGCCCAGAAAAAGCAATATAAGTGCCATGATCGGCCAGATGTAGTGGCTCATGCCTGTAATCCCAGCACTTTGGGAGGCCAAGGCAGGCAGATCACCTGAGGTCGGGAGTTCAAGACCAACCTGGCCAGTGTGGTGAAACCCCATCTCTACTAAAAATACAAAAACTAGCCAGGCATGATGGCGGGCACCTGTAATCTCAGCTAGAAGGGAGAATCACTTGAACCCAGGAGGCGGAAGTTGCAGTGAGCCGAGATCACGCCACTACATCCAGCCTGGGTGACAGAATGAGACTCTGCCCTAAAAAAATAAAATAAAATAAAACAAAAAATGCCGTGGTCACATAAAGCCTGAAAAGAACAAGTTCAGCGCATTTTCTACTGCTAGGAATAGAGAACCTCTCAAGCTAGTGAAAGGAGTGTTAGATGGACACAACAATGATGGGCATCCCTGCATCCAAGAACAGGAAATGCAGAAGAGTTCGGCCTGGACTTGGAAACCAGCATGCAGTCACTGAGGCCAATGTCTTCATCTGTTAGGGCCTGTAGGGTGTCATCTTTCCTTCTCTCTGCACATTTGATCCATTCCCTCCACTTGGCTTCTTTCTCAGTTCTTCACTACCCAGACTTTCATGACTTCAGCGTGCAGGTGACATCAGGAAAACAGACCCAGCTCTAATTCTAGAAGACCTTGACCTTTCATCTCAAGGGTCCATCACAGACTGTGAATTCCCTCTGTCCTTGCTTCTAATTTTCTTGAGGGGAAAAAGTCTGATTCATTTAACCAGGCCTGTGTCCTAGTACCTGGGCTGCCGCAGGTTCAGGAGTCCACCTGTATTCTAACCAGCTGTGGCAGAAAGTGGGCCCTTAGGAAGGGCATGAGGGTGGGGCAGTTGAAGAATCCTGTCCAGTTCTAATTAGAACAAGTTCATGGCTTTCAGAATGTATAAAAAGATCCATTGGGACTACCAGGTATTTCTGAGAAAAAAAGGTAAGTATATGGTTTATGTTGTCAGTCATCTGCTGCAGTCTAAAAGGGTACAGATTTTCTGGTAAGGGGCTTCTAGGGATAGATTTTAGGCCTTTGCAGGACTTCTATGGAGAAGTTAAAAAAACAATCTTAGAGTGCTAAAAAGTTCCCTTATCAGAGTTTAAACCAAATTTCTTCTATCCAGATGGCTTCCAAGGCCAAGAGGGAGGGAAGTCCTGCTGCCTTTTATGTTGGTCTTGATTGTTGTTAATGATCCCCAGCTGTAAGGCTCCCACATCTCTTTAACCTCTCTCTGGTTGGCCTCACATCTCTGCATCTCTTACAGGGAAAACGGAACACTAAACACAGCACCCATCCCCAGCAGAGCACGTGCTGCACAACACACAAAGGTCAGCCTCCAAGTGGACCCCAAGGCTTGTTCAGTTAGCCTTTGCCAAGACCCTTCATTCATCCCAGAAGAAGCCGGCCTCAGCATTCTCACTACTAGAGGAACGTAGTAGTGAGAGTAGCCATACAGCTCCCAGCAGGAGACCTGGGGTATGTGATCACCTATGAACAATGCTAAAAGTTTTCTTCCTCTGGGTGTGCAGGAATCACTGCCAGACAAGGGCATAATTTTCAGGGATAAGATATGCATTAGAAATTCTGATTCTGAAATGGAACTCCTTGCTATAAAAATGTTCTCTGATGAAGCAATGAGATGTTCATGACTATTTATCTGATATTCTCTCATTCACTCATTCAAAAAATCTTTCTTGAGTTGGCTATAGATTGTCAAGCTAAAACAAATTACTGCGCTAAAAGAGCTCAGAGCTAGTGAAGGATGCAGTATTTGCCCTCATTTCACTGTATGTAGGTATGCATAGGTGCTAATGTGACATAGAAGACAAACACCCTGTTTGATCTAGGGGCAGCTAGAGGGGAAGGCAGTCAGTTCTCTGGGAAGGCTTCCTGGAGGAGGAGGTGATACAGAAAATAAGTTCTGAAAGATAAGTAGGACTCAATCAGGTTATATATGAATAAACAATCAAAGGAACAAATAAAAACAAAGAGGATCCTTCTAGGCCGAAGAAACACTTATACAAAGACAATATGGCACATGAGAACTGCTGTTCTTTCTTAGGGCATAGATAAGGACCTGAAAAGGATGTATCAAGAAATACAGATAGGCACTGTATCTTGTATGCTCTGCTAGGATTCCCTCTTTCATGAAATTTGCTACAAGAACTGCCAGTAATCAGCACTGGTCATTGACCTTTCTGGCTACCCCCACACTACAGACTATTTATTGAAACTGGGGCCAGTTAATGATGGCCAGTTGAGTGCTTTATTTCTACTGTTTCTTTGTTTCCTGTGTAAGTTGTTCAGCCTAACCATAATACCACACCCAGGAGAGCAGGGAACCCTTTGCCCTCCTTGTCCCACAAAGAGTAGGCAATTGGCAAATACTTGTTTAAATGAATTGAGAATGTCCTTGAGTGGAATTGTTGCCTCACTAGCAATGATTAGCAGAAGTCTTAAACTTTCTTATTGAAAGTATTTCCTTAATTCTCCCCCTACCTCCCACCCTCCCACACACACCTTATAACACATCCACCAAGTCTGTATAGCAGCATTCCAAGTGTCTACCCTAGGGTCTTAAGCCAAGTCCAAATGAAATTTCCCCAAGTCCAGGTGAATCTTCCACTCCAGGGTTTTAAAAATGGACCCAATAAAGAAAATTCAATTTCCGAGCATGGAATCAAGTTTCCTTTGTTCTTTCATCTTATTCTTGGCCAGAGGGAGCAAGACCCTCCTGGTGTTTTTATTATAGTTCTAAAGAGGAAGAGAAGCAGAGATTTGAATCTTAACCCTGAAAACCCCAGCCAAGAGAGAGTAGCCATATGGTGGCAGCCAGAAGATGGAAAAAGAAGACTGGGCATCCTTTCCAACCAGTATGACAAAGGCTCCACACTGTTTGCCAAACCCTCAGCCCTCCGGCTGCCTTGGTCTTCTCTTCCCTGCCCAAATCCTAGTCCTTTTCCCCCTACTTTCCATTCTTCTAATCCCTCCCCAATATTCTATTTCATAAAGCTCTTCTGTCCATCTTTCATTACAGCCACAAACATTACCTTTAAGAGTAAATGCAATAGAAAAGCAGAAAATAACTGCTTGTAGATACAGGGGTGATTATGTAACTAATAGATCTTGTTTCAGGCAGTGCTTGTGTCAAGGGCCTTGTTTCAGTAGAGCATTCTATAAAAAGATGGCTGAGTTTTATGTCTATCTGATTCTAATTCCTTTATTCTTCCTTCTTTATCACACAGAAAATTCAAAAGAAAGGCCCTAAGATTCATGTAAAAGTTGTATTGAGCTAGCTCTAGATTTCTAGCACATCTCACATTTATATCAAAAGAGAGAAGCAACCAAAAGAGGAAAAAGAATTTACCTAATTACCTATATCAATAACTTATTACATGCTAACACTTTACACATATATGTTAATCATTTACTTCTTTTTTTTTTTTTTTTTTTTTTTTTTTGAGACAGAGCCTCGCTGTTGTCACCCAGCCTAGAGTGCAATGGTGCAAATCTTGGCTCACTGCAACCTCTGCCTCCCAATTCCCAGGTTCCAGCAATTCTCCTGTCTCAGCCTCCCCAGTAGCTGAGATTACAAGTGCCCACAACCACACCCGGCTAATTTTTGCATTTTTAGTAGAGATGGGGTTTCACCATGTTGGCTGTCTCAAACTCCTGACCTCAAGTGATCTACCTGCCTCACCTTCAAAAGTGCTGAGATTACAGGTGTGAGCCACCACACTCGGTCGTGTTAGTCACTTATTTCTAACATCTCTCAGAGGAAAGTCTTATAGCGATGATAAAGATGAAGATGTTGAGATTAAATCAGTAAGTGACATTTTCAGATTGATTACTTTCAGACCCTTCTGACCCCCAAAGCCTGCTCCTTCTCCCCTATTATATGGCAAATAAAAGGTAGCTTCTACCCCCACATAAATGCTTAACTCCTTTTGGAGGAATTTCTTATATAACTATTGTGCCAGCCACTCTGTGAGAGGCCACAGATAAAAAGGGGGTAAAATGCAGAAGGAGAAACTTATCTACATTTCCAGGCCTCAGAAAACAAGACCATTTGTATACAAAAGGCAGAGCATATACAATAAAATCAAGGAGTATTATTTCAAGACACACATCAGCCCTGCCAAGTGGACAGTTATGAAAATTCTGTCCAGAGAGTTGTTGAAATTTTCCTCAAATGCCAAAAGTCAGTCTGTTAAAAAATCACACCCCTGGGAAAGAGCTACAACCCCTCCCTGACTCCATGTCATGTTTCCTCAGTTTACTTCCAGTCAAAATGCATATTTTTTTTTTCCCACTGCTCCCAGGGCTGGGGGTCGGCTCAGCTAATGAAAATCAAGCTGTCTTTTTTCCCTGCCATCAACAATGGTCAGATAACAAAATGCAGGTTCTGATCCTGGCATGTTTATCGTTGGTGATGATGTATAAACTGATGGCCGACAGCTTCATTTTCTCTTAGCTGGGAAGGCCCTGTTGGGAGAATTGGGAAGGAAAAAAACTTTTGATTTTGACTAGTAGTAAAACAGTTGGATAAACATGACATGACATGGATGTCAGAGTGCATAATGCAACCGCATGAACCCATGTGGGACTAGAGAATCTACAGACACGGACAGAATACATGGAACTGAGATTCAGGCATGGATTTATAGCCCTTTGCATTCTTACAATATTGTGAAATGTTAGAGTTTTGCCTAAATGGCAAAAGTAAAAAGGTCTTGAAAATGGAGACCAATCTTTTTAACTTTATTATTGTAAAATAAAACAAGAAAAAAAATAAAAATCCCTAAGTTATTTTAGGTCTAAGAGTATATGCCAAGGACAAGAAGCCCTCCAGGTCATCATGGGAGGTGGAGAATTGAATTAGAAAAGTGGACTAGAGGCTGGGTGTGGTTGCTCACGCCTGTAACTACTTGGGAGGCTGAGGAAGGAGAATCATTTAAACCTGGGAGGTGGAGGTTGCAGTGAGCAGAGATCAGGTCACTGCACTCCAGCCTAGGTGACAGAGTGAGACTCCATCTCAAAAACAAAAACAAAAATAAAAGTGGGCTGGAGCACATTTTTGACAGTGACATCTGAATTAGAACTTTAGGGTGAAGGGCAAAAGTGTACTAGATTATGAGTGAGACAACCCAAGTTTTCATTCTAGCTCTGCCAAGAGATACTGGATGAGTTATTTATACTATTCTAGGCCTGAGTTTCCTTTCAGTGTATATGCTCTCTCCTCACCCCGACCTCTTGAGTTCTCCTTAGCTTGATTGGTTCATTCTAACAAAGAAAACCAGTGTCAGTTTTAGCTCTTGTTATTGGAGGAGTTGAGTTCCATTTTCTCCTTAATTTCTTACAAAGTATTTTCTGACCAAGTTTAGAGTGCAGAGTAATGTGCCAGACGTCACAGCGTATAGCCAGTTCTCTTAGGGAACTGTTTTTGCTTAAGGTCTTATAAACTGCAAACAACTCTGATATCCTAATGAAAGAAAAGGAACTTATCTCAGTTTTTTAAAATGTTCATACATGCAGATTATACCTGGCAGACACCAGGTATAATCTCCGGAGGTTCAAGAATTCCTTAAAACTGAGGGAGTTTCTGAATCCCAGACCTTGAAGCATAAGAAAGAGATCTAGTACCCAGTCTATTAACTGAACTTCACAGATATCCAGCAAATAGCTTCCTCTTAGCCATCCATTTCAGTTACTAAATTAATTTCCAAATTCCACATAACCACTGTTTGACAGGATTCCATTGTTCTAGTTGTCGCTCTGCAAACTTCTAGTAAACACCAAGAATGAGAAAGAATCCTTTCCTCCTCCAGTTTTGAAGTTTTTGTGTTTCTGAAATCTATAGATTTTATATTCCATGAGGAAGTATACATATTTTGAGAGGCTTCAAATAGTCTCAAATCTATAGAAAACACTTTCCTATGTTTCTTCACTCTCTGCTCTTTCCCAGTCCTTGTTCTTCAACCTCTGACTCAGATCTTGGTCCCCTCTGCCTTAATCTAAGTCCCATCCACCTTAATCAATGCTCATCTCACCCCATCCTGTCTTGTGCAGCGGTTCCAACCCACTGGCCAACAGCATCAGTGAAGATGGAGAGGGAAGAAGAAAGAAAGATGGTTGCACCACCCCTGTGGGGTGGGGGCGGTGGGGAGCTCTCCCTCAGGAATCTGTGAAATTGTGGCCAGTGAGACTGTTTGAGACCGATTAAATCAATGTTGCCTTGGCTCCAAGACAACGTTTATTGCTGGGAGGAACTGTCAGCTTAATTTGTGGATGAGATCAGCTGGCTCAGGGCCAGAAATAGTAGCTCCCCTAGTGGAGGGTCAATACAGAAAGGGGTGAAATTAATCCCCTTGCTGGATGGTTTTCCTGCAGTTGTGGCTCAGGGTGCAGGATGTTCATTCAGGGATGAAGTCTGACCCTTCAAGGCTGGTCAGATCAATAATGAGAACAGGACTTGTCAATGGAAATAAACAGGACACATGCTATGGCAGATGGGTTTCTAACTGGAATCTGAACAATTCCTCACTATCTTCAACTCAGAGCTGCCACGAACTGTCTTCAGGCATACACTTCAAGGAATTCTTTTTAGAACCTTGTTCTTCAATGTGTGGACAGGGGGCTGCAGCTTGTTAGAAATGCAGAATCTTGGGCTCCACCCAGATCTACTGAATCAGAATCTGCATTTTGAAAAAGATCCCAGAGAATTCGTATGCACATTGAAAGTTAAGAAGCACTTTATAGAACCCCAAAAAGATGAGACTCTGTTTTCAAAGAACTCCCTAACAACCCAGGCTAACCTATTTTCTCTTTGGATGGATGAAAACAAATTTAACTGGTTTGTGTCAATAGTGAGAGTATGGTTTTCAGATCATATTAGGGCCTGAAAATATGCAACACATATTTGCATATTTGCAACAGTGCTTGAAGTTTCTTTTAAGCATTGGAGAACTGACAGAAGATCTACATGGATGGGTGGGTTCAGGCAGTTGTGGACCAAAGTTTGCCTCAGTCACACAAAGAAGGGGCCTAAAACCACAGCAGATCCTTCTGTGGCCCAGATCTTCTGGCTTGAAACTTGCTGGGAGATTGTGGTTCAGTTACTTGTGATTTTCATCCTACTCCAGGCCTTTAGAAAACTCTCCTCTATTAGTGTCTGTGCAGTGTTTCCAGATAGACAGTGATAGACCTCTGTGATAGAGCACTTTCTCTCTATTCATCACAAGGCCCATAGATTATAGCAGATCTAATAGAGACCTAGACATGATACGTTGTCCATGGAACTGTCACCTGAGACATATGAATTACACAGTCTTGATGCTTTAGGGACTCTTGTGAAGTGTCAGATGAAATGAAGCCATCAAAAACTTAAGAGAAGTGGTAAAAAAAAATATTAAGCACTGCCTAGTCACTGATACAATGCTGATATATGAAGCAAACAAACAAAAACCACCACAACTTCTCAGTTGTTGAGTTACCACATCTATATTAGGAAAACATTGTAAAATATAAATTACAATCGCAAAAAGTCTTCTGAAATGTGAGAAATCTTTAATCTACCACACGATATCAGCTATAAGAATCAATAGAAATTGTAATCTTCCTAGTACTTCAGAATGCTTCTCCAAGTCCTTTCACTGTTTATAGCACAGTATAGTATTTATATGAGCATCTCTAAATTAATTCCTACTTAGTCATTCAAGACAGGATTATCTTTATTTCTAGTTATGGGCCAAAGGTTGGTTGGCAAAAATATACAAGAGACAAAAAAACTATTCATCAGACACTTTTTTTCAAAGCCACAGATAATCTTAGGTAGAGTAACTTATGGTACAGAATAAACATGAAACACAGCAAGTTTGAACCTCAAATAAGATAACAGCACCAATCTAAACAAAGCTCCAGATTCACTGTTGGACACTATTGAAAAGGCCAGGGCTGGTCAATGCCAGCTACTCAACTACCCAAGGTATCCAAACTCTACACCTACTGGAAGGCCCAGCAGACTCTCTGGCAGATCTGCTAAGAGCATTATGTACTTAAGCAGAAACACGAAGTAGATTTGCTGCCCAATATATGTGTTCTGAGGTCTAAACACTTTATAATCCATCCATCATTTTGTATATTGTGATGCACCAGAATGCTAAGATTGATTTAAATACATTAGGGGCCAAGTTTCTAAGATGAGACCTAAACTCAAGTTTTTCTTCATGTAACAAGTATATTGGTGGGGCCATGGGTGTCTTGTCCTTCTTACATGCATTATCCTACTTAACACATGAGGTTTGTTCAGAGGAGGTTGTGTCTCAATGAACATCTATTTTAGAGGCCTGCTAATCTCCTATCTGCTTGCTGATACACTTACATAAAATTTTCCACTGTCAAAGTTAGGGTACAGTTTAAAAACCAAAGTGGTAGCCAATATTTGTGTAAGCAATTAACACAGCTCTCACTCTAGGTCTTAAGAAGATTCTGTATTTGAAATGGACACTGTGGGACATAATGAGGTATATGTTGCCAATCTTCTAGCTCTCTGAGATTCAGACACTGAGAAGCATTATTACTCCTTAAAGAAAACTAACTAGAATATGAAAAACAGCATGCTTCCGATGTTTGACTAAATACAAGCACATATTGTAATTAATAATAATAATGTTTCCCAGAAACCCTGCTTCACCCAATACTAAGATACTTGGCAAGTTTAAAGAATTATTAAAGAAACATCTTATACCCCTTTTAAAATGGAGTATCCAAGAAGAATCCAACAAGCTACACCACTACTAGTATTAAAGCCCAGTAGTAAGAAAAATCACTCTAGATACTACTTGAATACTGGAAATAAAGAATTTATTAAGCACCCAGATCCAGTACTTGCATTTGTCCACCCTCTTGTTCTTCTTTCTGGGGAAGGTCACAGCAAACCTGGCCTTCTCCAAGCTAATCTAATGATGGATGCTAACACAGACATTTGGTCACCATTCATTGAGTAATACAATGAATTAATCCCTTCCGTTTAGGATTTAAGATTTCTGTTATCCATGAACAAGACATCAAAATTTTGCCTTCCTGGATTGTAGTGGTAGCTTATCATGACATATCTTGAATATGATAATGCATGAACTAGTAGAAAAATCTCCAGGAAATTCTTATGCCTTGATAAGTCAGAAAATTAAAAGAAAAATGTAAAATTTGAACCCTCTAGCTACCACATCAGAGTTGCTGAGTGGCCTAATTCAGGATAAGAAAGATGGTCATCTGCTGATATCCTCCAAATACAGAGCAAAAAAATCCAGAAGAATATTAATATCTATCTTCCACAAAAGCCATTAAACCTAAGATACTTCACTGGCTTGTAGAACAATGTGTTCTATAGATCTGAAATCACTAAACACTTTCTGGATTCCTAGTCATTTTCCAGCAAATATTTTTTGCTCGTCTGTAACGTGTCATACTGTTCTAAGTGCCAGGATAGATAAGAGACATTAGCTTCAAAAAACATACAATATAGCAAGGAATTAGGAAGGAGGAGTATTATAAAAAATTTAAAGTTAGTTAAGATGGAATTACACAATTTTACCAGCAACAAAGAAGGGGAAATCAAAACAAACAAACAAACAAAGCCCATGAAATATTCAGAAAACGGCAAGCTGTTCAACTGGTCTGGGGCACATAGATAGTGTCCTGGAGGGGAAAAAGAAGTGGGGAGACACGGCTGAGACCTACACATGTGAGAAGAGCCAAAAAAGGTTTTATGAGCAAAGGAACAACATGATATAAGTGTTGCTATGAATACCAGAAGGTGTGGTGTTCTGATCAGTTTTTCTTTCTTTTCGAATTTCTATCAGAAATTTGTTTCCATTGCTGCCTGCTGCATTGATTTAAAGTTGTAGAATACAAAAGAGATTTTGTTCAATAAGATCAATTTTTTAAAAGAATTTTTATATTATTATTTTTAAAAGAAAAAACAACAATAAAAACAATAAAACTCCACAGAATTAAAAAATTTTGAGCATGTTGACAAATATGAACAAATTATGAAATGGTGAACACTTCAGATAATATTTCTGCATTTTCCCAAGTGAAGAAACTGAGGACTAACTTGCAGAGGGTGAATTTGAAAGGTGGTAGCAAGAAGAGATTACAAACCAGGTCTTCCAACTATAATTCTATAATATTTTCTACTATACTAAGCATGATTCATCTCATTAATATTTCCCAGCCTAAAGCAGATATGCCTGAAAAAAAATTTTTTTGAATGAAAATTATTAAATGAGTAGAGACTATTCATTTATATTTTAAAACCTCATAGACTGGAATTTTTGTTATTTGGTGGTTCTATTTGTCCAAAAATAATTTGGATTTTTATGATTTTGTGTGCAAAAAAAAGGGCCAGTCTCACCAACACGTTATAAAGTAGATTGCAGACAATAAAACATGTACTGAAGCACAGAAGTATCAGACAAGTCAATCATTCCAAAGTGGCAGTTTCGGATGAGCAAACCTATATAATTAAAAAAAAAAAAAAAAGGGAAGAGGAGGTGTGTACAAGGCAAGTTATTTTCTATATTTTCAGTACAGAAAATAGACACTGCTAGATTTGGAACTCTCTTTATTCCTGCATGTTAATGCAGCAGGAGTTCCTCCACTCCCAATCAAAACTTTTGCAAACCTTTCAATTGTATTGCATTTTGCCTTTAGAGACCATGGACAGATAAAGCTACTCTGGTAATGTTCACTAGGACTGTGTGTATATATGCTTCTGTCTAAATTATTTTGGAAGAATTACCTGGTTATAATCCAATAGACAATCTGTTGAGAATATCAGAAATGTAATGCATACTGGATCTGACGATGGTCTAGTCAGCCTGGCATTCCGCTTCTGGAGCTAGGCAAGGTACCAAAGGCATTTTATGCATCAAATCCCCCTCCTTGTTCTTATCTTCATGACTTCAGACCCTATTCCACTCACCCTTTGCTACCTTTAGGATGACCCCTAAACCTGCCCATTTTTAGTGGTTACTTCATGTGGATCTAAAACTCACAAAACAAGTTTAAAAAGCTTCTTTAAATTTGTTTCAAAATATACTTTTAGTTTATAATTTCAGTAGGTATTCTGCAAACTGTATCTCGAATCTCCTTCCCTTAAATTTATTCTTTCAAGCTTTAAGGACTCTCTCCAGGTTAGGTTCTAGAGTTTGTGGAGAAGATAGCTTTCTTTTTTTGTTTTTTGGTATTTTGAGACAAATACTCATTCTATCACCCAGGCTAGGGTGCAGTGGTACTATCTCAGCTCACTTCATCCTCAACCTCCCAGACTCAAGCAATCCTCCTGCCTCAACCTTCTGAGTAGCTGGGACCATAGGCATTTACCATCATACCCAGCTATTTTTTGTTTTTATTTTTTTTAGAGATGTGATCTCACTACATTGCCCGGGCTGGTCTTTAACTCCTGGGCTCAATCTTTCTCTCCTTTTGGCTTCCCAAAGTGCTGCAGTTACAGGTGTGAGCTACCATGACCAGCCAAAGTTTACTTTCTTGAATCTCACTATGAGATCTTAAACTTTTCCTCATTCTAGTCGTCCTCACTATACATTCTCAGTTGCACAAGTTTAATGAATGTGATCTGAGTAGAAAAAAAAAAAGCAGGCAAGGTTTTTCACCTTCCAGGATCATGTATCTAACAGTCATGGTATTGTTAAACCTGAGTTCTGTCTTATTCTGCCTATTTCACTAAGTTAATTACTTCTTGTTAACACCACCAACAACAACAATTAAAACCCTTCAAGAGATAGACCAGGTAAATAAAAAAAAATTAGCAAGCTGAATAAAATTCAAATTGGTAGGTTCTAAAATGTATATATAATGATGATAATTCTAAAAGCTATTGTTGCTTGACTCTTTGCTATGTGTCAGGCAATGTGCTAAGCATTTTCCAAATATTGTTTCACAAAACACTTATCGATGAGCAAGTTCTTTCTTTTCTCCTTTTTTTCTTCTTTTTTTGAGACAGGGTCTCACTGTTACCCAGGCTGGAGTGCAGTAGCACAATCACAGCTCACTGCAGCCTCAACCTCCAGCGCTCAAGTCATCCCTCACTTCAGGCTCCTGAGTAGCTGGGATTATAGGCACATGCCACCACGGACAGCTAGTTTTTGTATTTTTTGTAGAAACAGGGTTTTGCCATGATTCCCAAGCTGGTCTCAAACTCCTGGCCTCAAAGGATCCACCTGACTCAGCCTCCCAAATATGAGCAAGTTCTTATTTTCCCTTTTTTTTCCCACAGAAGACAAAGCTCAGTGCTATTAAGTAACTGATTCAAATCATACAGCAGGTAGATGGTACATTAAGCAGTTCTGTCTGATTTCAAGGTCTGTGTATATAACCTTTATCTACACCACGACCAGGTACTTCTAACCTTGCACTTTAGGACATCCTAACATCTCAGTTCTACTGTTGCAGCAGAAGCAAGGATTCATATCTCATAAATTCTGTGGATGCTACTGTTTCTGACAAAGAATTTTCATCATCATCTAGCCTTATAGGTATATGATGGGATCATAGAAAGATCAGTTAATAACCACTTATTAAGAGGCATGACAACAATGGTCTGGCAGATAAGTGGCTCAGGAAAGGAAGTGCTCAGCACCACCCATTCACTTCTCTCACAGTAAATGAAGTTTTAATACTAAGAGTGAGCTCTAAGAAGAAAAAATCATTTCCTCCAGTTGGGAAACAGTTTTAGTGTATTTAATGTATTTTTAAATGTGCATTAACCTTTTTTGTTAAGAATGCTGCCTTCTTAATTGGATAGTATGGTCTCCTCAGAGCCTTCCTGTGACCTACCCAGAAGAATCACAGACTCCTGTGAAACAGATCCTGAACACTAAGAATCAAACAGCCTTGCAAACCTCAACGGAGATGCCAAGGATTCATGCCTAAGTCAGAAGTGGTAAGTCTATTTCAAACTAACCATTTGAAAGTATATGGAACTTATATGATTTTTCTCAGCAAATGCAGCATTGCACTTTCAGTTCTCTTGGTGGGTCTGATATAAGAAGTACCAGTTATTACTCCTGCCAAGGTGTGTCTCCGCACTGCCCAGTACAACATTATTTTTCTCATTATCGCCTCAGCACAACATTATCTGTCTGCCTCAATCATCCCATCCACAAAATGGGGTTAATAATATTAGCCCTCGTTTATCTTGAACAAATACAGCTGGGGAAAATGAGAATATAAATTAAATTGCTTGCTGTTCCTTGGAAGAAAGTTGCCTTAGAAACACAGGCTTATTATTTCTCCATAGAAAAAGCTAAATATATTAGAGTTTGCACAATGTTGCTAGCTGTGATTTTGCTCTTTTTTAACCCTAGGCAGAAGGACTACATTAATTCCAGTCCCTAGGTGAACCTTTTATTCCATTTTCCACTGGAGGAAAAAAGTTACTTTGCAAAGAAAAGAAAGAAAAAAAATGTAGTATTCCCAAACCTCATTTATGGAACATTCTGTTCTCCAAATTACAGCACAGCAAGCAGGCAAGTGGGAACTTTTAGAATCCTGCATCCAAGCCGGTTCCACACAGCACCCACTAATACAAAATGGCTTTAATTACTTTAATATAAATCCTGGAAATGTGCAGATGGATTGTAATAATTATGCAAAACTGCGATGGTCCTTTATAGAAACACAGATCTTGCTAGCTTAAAAGAGAATGAAAGGAACACAAGTTCAACACAATATGTCAGGAAGCATATCTCCTAAGAAGTCCTGTATTTCAAATGCCAAGCTGTACGTTTCATCTGATGTGGCAGTTGTTATGGAAACTATGCTTTTTGATTGAATAGCAGAATAAATACCTACCTAAAATCAGCATGATGGGCTAGTGCATAAATTAAGAACTCCCCAAGACAACAATTACTTGGAGTTCTTCCTTGAGATAAATTAAACACACACACACACACACGCAATCTAATATGAGTTTAAATTTTTCTGAACTGAATATTCTTCCTCACCTAGAACAGTCAAATCTGCTTCATAGTGTCTGAGTGTGACTATGTTTTCATCTCTCAAACACTCTCACTTACATCTTTACACACTTAAGCCTTAGTGAATGAAAAGATCTAATGCTT
Source organism: Aotus nancymaae (assembly GCF_030222135.1). Taxonomy (NCBI): domain Eukaryota; kingdom Metazoa; phylum Chordata; class Mammalia; order Primates; family Aotidae; genus Aotus; species Aotus nancymaae. Next base: position 57,381,658 of record NW_026988471.1, on the reverse strand, counting down.
TGCCAAAAAAAAAACATTTTGTAAAAATAACAGTCACATTTTTTCACTTTCTTCCTAAATTAGTACAGGAGGAGCCTTGGGAAATGAATGTTTGGTTATTAGTGTGATTTCTAAATCAAGTGGGTCAAACATAAATGTTGCAAAATTCCTAGGCATAAGAGAAAGGTCAGTTAAACATGGTTTTTATGTTTTCATGAGTCTGATATTAGACTGTTGCTGATGCCTATTGGTATTAACAACCTTTGATAAATCATAATACAAATACTTCTATCTTCCCACGTAGATATAATTCACTGATTTGCTGACTTAATTAAAGGCTCACTGCATAAAATATGAAATAAAACATATTGAGGTTTGTTTTCCTCTTTCACATTTTACATGGAATGATATGCCAAGGAAAAAGTGTGAGTGCAACAGGCACCCATATCACAAACTTCTCCATAATGGGCATGCATTCGCCCATTGGATCAACATCTTTCAATTTATTAGCATGACAAAGGACACAATTATTTTGGATATGCCTGAATGCAATTTTCATTAACTTTGCAATGATTTATTAACAAAAGTGTCAGGAATGTAATAAAAGCAGCAGGACTCCTCAAAATGCCAAAATAAAAAAAAAATGAAGAATACAGCAGAATTTCCCAACACGACTTACGGCATCAGGTCAATAAGGTTGCCTGATTCCATCAAAAGCATCACCATGGTGAGTGAACTCTGCAATTAACAAAGAGTAAGCACAAAAAATGCTAATATCTCATTTGAATGTAATTATGCACAGATTACTGTTCACTGGAACAAGAAAAGGGATTTTAATTGTCATCCAAAGTTACATGCAAACCCTGGATTCTAGTTAACTTCTTTTTTTTTTGGTTGGGGAGTTCATATGAGAATAAAGTATGCAGTTCACAAATTCTTATGTTCAGGGACATTGTAAAAGGCATTGTCTTTGTTTAAGGGATACAACTTGCAAAGTTTTAAAATAACATCATTCCATGTATGTTGGCAAGGTTAGTTTGTAATAAGTTTCACCATCGTTTGCATTTTAATACTATTTGATCTCATTTACATGTTTAAATTTGTTCCTGTAATAAAATTCATTAGTATGTTTATCATAACCACATAATGAATATAGCCCTTATGTAAAATAAAAAATTGAAAGTACATTAGAGACATTACAAGCTGTTTGAAATTACTGTGCTTTGCATATTATACCTTATTAATTAAATTATAAATTATTTATTTATGTATTTCTTTAATCAGGGGCAAGCACTAGAACAATATTATATTAGTATAAGAAACACAATACAACTCAAAGCTAAATCACACGTGGACCAATTTTATGTACAGAGGCATGCAGATCCATTTTGCCATGGGGTGGCAAATGCCACTCCCCCTGCTGTGCATCAAGGGATGCAAAATAGCTTTTTAAAGGGGAGTGGAGAGCAGAGGGAATAACTGTTTCTTGTGCAAGTTAAAAACTTCACTTGTTAGTATAATATCTCCCTTTGCTTTCTTCTTTTATTAGTATACTTAGATCAGATATGCAGATGGAAGCAAAGAACAAATCATTATAGGAGTTAATACCATGTCCATTTTATTTGGAGTTCATGAGAAAGGAAAAAGTAATCTTTTCTATTATTTTCTTTTTTCTTTTTGTTTCGTTCATCAGAAGTGATAGAGAATATGAATCAGAGAGAGACAGAAGAAAAGAGAAGACAAAATCAATTGGAAAAAGAGCCCAATATTTAGGAAAACAGCACTAACTTCATTTTTCTTATCTTTTAAAGTAATTATTTTAAAATATGCAGAATATCTGTGATCTCTTTCTATGCAGATATTTATGCAGATACATATCTTGATCTGTTTTTAAGCTATTTTTCTAATCCCTGGTTTGAGTACACTGGTTTGACTACAGGCTCGGCCTGTCTATACTTAGTAGATTTGATGGTTTTGGTAAGCAATTACTTCAGTCTACACTGTCAAATATGAACTTTGGATAGGGCCTTCAACCACTCAAAAAACTTGGAGATGGAGGGTGGGGGAAGGGAGGATCATTCAATGAATCCCCCTGTTGTGGCAAGTCCATGGGTTATATAGCCAAAGAAATCTGTATTTTAATCAAAATCCCAAATCACAGAGTTGTAGAGTTATTTTGAGGACTAAATGAGATGAATATTCATAAAGGGCTTACGGGGGTACCTACATAGTAGCTGTTCAATCAATGTTAATTCCAGGACTATTTTCACTAAGTAGCACAATAGAACTTTATACCAGAATGTCCTTCTCAAAATTCTATAAGCCTGTATGGCATACTGGAGCTTATTTTTAATAGATGGCAGTCTGTGATATTAGGGAAACACAAGCTAAATACAGTAAGTCCTAACATAACTTTACGGATCGGTTCTTGGAAACTTGAACTTCAAGTAAAATAATATATAATGAAACCAACTTTACCACAGGCTAATTGAAAAAAAAGCAAACAAACAAGAGTTAAGTTCCTACAGCGTATTTCTGGTCACAAAATACCACCTAACTTCTAAATAAATCCCCAGAACACTTTTATTAGTAAACATGGAAATAAATGTGAGTTCTACAAATATTTTAAAAAATAATAAAAACAAGTAAGATAATGATTTACTCGCTTATTTCAGTTCAGGGTCAGGGATGGCCAGGGCCCAACCCAGCAGCTCAGGATGCATGGCAGGAACCTGGACCCGGATGACGAGGACGCCATCCCATGGCAGGGCGCACTCACACACACACACACACACACACACACACACACACACACATTCGCTCACTCACATCAGGACCACACAGACACGTCCATTCTCCACATGTGCACAGCTTTCAGATGTGGAGGAAATGAACACCTGGAGAAAACCCTCACTGACAAGGGGAGAACATGCAACTCCAGACAGACAGTGGACCCGGATAGAAATCTGTTTTTATTTTTCTCATCAACATTATAACAAAATAATGTTGAACAAAATGTTATTCAAGGACCTGCTGTACTGAGATTAATGTTCAAAGCAAACAATAAGAGACCAATACATGTTATTAAGATTTTCCTAAATAAAAATTTTATTTTATTTGTCAGTTTTAGGTTAGTGTGCCGTTCCTTCCAATTTCAGTTTATACAATTTGGTAAATAACACAAGACAACGGAAGGTGGAGGAAGCAGTATCATTAAGAGAAAATAGCAGAGTGAGGAGAGGTCCGCCACTGTGAGTGTTTCTGGTTTCTAATTTAATAGGGTCTGTGGCAGATTGCTAAGACTCAGACATATCTGTATTCACCTCTTTTTGGCACCCAGCTAAACCATCTTTCTAAGCTACTCCTGCAGTTAGATAGAGCCACATACCTGAGTTCTAGTCAAGCAGATAGGTATATGCATATACAGAAATGAAAGGTGCTATTTCTAGGCCTGGCGTCTAAAAACTCTTGCCAGTCCTCCACGCTATGTCCTTGTCATCTACCCTTACTGTCAGGATAGAGGAGATCCCACCAAGAACACTAAGTCTTTGGGAGACAGGGTTGGATGGACCACCAGATGGAAACAATGTGGGTCCCTACATAACACAGAAGGAAAGTGCCCCACCCCATTCTGTTATAATTTGACTACATCAAGGAGTAACAAAACTTTGCTGTTGTGTTATCCCGTGGTGAATTTAGACTTTTTGTTACAACCATCAGGCTATCCTGACTAGAATGAGGTCATAAGGAAAGGTAAGCAGTTTTAGTTTTTCTGAGATGTTTCCTTTTATTAGAAATAGAATTCTAGATATAATTAATTTAATTTGTATCAGAAAAGAAGATGCCTTAAAATCATTTTTAAAACTTCAGATAAAAATTAACCAAGATAATATAATCCCATAATCTAATACATAATCTTATATTCTTTTGTTAAAAGAATTTTATCCTTTTAACAATGGAGTTTCTTCTAGGACCATAAGTGTTTTATAAAGTAATAAATGATTACTATGCATGACTATATATTGTGTTTTCAAGCAGCACTCTCTACGTAACTACAGGACAGGAAAATTAACACTTGTAGAAGACATAAACCAATACATATAGATGTTCATTATAGAGAAATTAGTTTTACTCAACAAAAGGTTTCATCAAAAACATGATTCCAATCAGTGTGCTCTGTTTTCCTGAGGGCAAATTTCCAGCCTAAATGCTTCATTAGCAAATAATCATGACGCTGGAGCTTTGTGCTCCTTCTGAACTGGGGAACTGTGAGTGGGCCACATGTAAAGGATGGATATAGAGACAGGTTGAACACAAAAGCTCTGAAATCAATAAGAAAAATGAAAACATATGCATGCTATGAACCTGCTCAGTCATGGACCAACATGGATGCCACGTGGGAAAACAATGTCAATACAGAGAAGCAGCAAAACTGAATATTATTACATTTCTAATAATTGAATAGGTAAAGAATCTCCAGATGGTCTAATATTCTATCATTCACAATGTTGATCAGCACATTTTAAAAACTCTTAAAATATCATTTGCAACTGTCAATATTAGACTTTTTTTGTAATCTGTGTGCATTTTTTTCAGTGTTCATTTAAGCATCTAAATAGCCTATTGGTTATGAGCCTATTAGTATCAGGTTAAATGTTCTTCAAGGGTAAAGACCTAAAGGTCCATCAAATTTGCTTAACATGCTTACATAATAGCACCCTGCAATCCAGATCATCTATTAATAAACACTTCTGAAGACAAGTATTATGGTATGCTCACCAGAGGAGAAAAAATATAAGATATGGCTTAGCTGAAGTGAAGGTATACTCTGAAACTATTTTAAATCAAAAAACAGAGGCTACAGCCAATAGATATAGACTGACAAATCTTTAAGAAATGAAGCAAACACACAATCATATGCTAATATGGTTTGACTGTGTCCCCACCCAAATCTTATCTTGAATTGCAGCTCCCATAATTCCCACAGAACCCAGTGGGAGGTATTTGAATCATGGGGGCAAGTTTTTCCTGTGCTGTTCTCATAATAGCGAATAAGTCTCATAAGATCTGATGGTTTTATAAAGGGCAGTTCCCCTGCACAAGCTCTTGCCTGCCAACATTTAAGATGTGCCTTTGCTCCTCCTTCACCTTCCACCGTGATTGTGAGGCCTCCCCAGCCATGTGGAACTATGAGTCCATTAAACCTTTTTTTCTTTATAAATTACCCAGTCTCAGGTATGTCTTTATTAGCAGGGTGAGAACAGACTAACATACACGCATATAACAAATAATTTACTATCTGGACCCTACTTATATCTAGCTATCTATAAAAAATGGTACAAGACCATCAGTCAGAAGGTGAGAGAAAAAGAGAAAAGTTTGTTAAACATCTACTATGTAACAAGTGCTCTCCTTCTCACATCCCCATGGAAACATATCTTTTGAAAGCCTATAATCCCAACACTTTGGGAGGCCGAGGTGAGGCTAATAACTTAAGGTCAGGAGCTAAAGACCAGCCTGGCCAACATGGTAAAACCCCATCTCTACTAAAAATACAAAAATTAGCCAGATGTGGTGGCAGGCACCTGTAATCCCAGCTACTCAGGAGGCTGAGGCATGAGAATCACTGGAACCCGGGAGCAGAGATCATGCCACTGCACTCCAACCTGGGTGACAGAATGAGATTCAGTCTCAAAAAAAAAAAAAAAAAGGTATAAGTAACTTCTCATGTTTTTCCATATTCAGCCTGCACCTCTCCACTGCGCTCCAAAATCAACACATTTGCTGAACTTCCAGCTGATAGCTTCACTGGAATATCCTATAAGCTTCACAAATTTTAACACAGGTTAACTCAACTTGAATCTTCCTGCCTCCCCACACCTGTTCCTGCCACAGATTAAATAACAACTCCTTCTTTCCAGTTTCTCAGGCCAAAAAATATCTAAGTCCTTGACTCATCTCTTTTCTCACACTCCACATCCAATCCAACAGCAAATCCTGCAGAATCCGACTACTTCTCACACCTCCGCTGACACCAAACTGAAGAGGGAGTTCCCCTTTCGAAAACAGAATTAGATCATGTCATTCTCTGGCTCTAAACCTCCAACAGGTTTCTATCATTTTAAGATAAAAATGAGAGTCCTTAAACTAACTCACAAGGTCCAGCATCATCTGGCCTCACTGGCACCTCCCTGGCTTTCTCTTCCTCTACTCTCCTGCCCACTTATTCCACTGTAGCCACCCAGGCCTTTGGCATTTCCTCACATATGCCAACCACACTTCTGCCTCAGGCCTCTTGCACTCGTTGTTTCCCTGCCTTGAACACTCTTCCCAGTTAGACTTTTGTTCAAATGCTATCTTTTCTGATGACCTTACTTAAAATTACCATCTTTCCACCTTACACCTTAGCATCCCCATCCCACCACCTTTTCTTTGCCTTATTTTTCTCCATAGCATATATTACATTTGTTATTTGCTTATTGTCTTGTCTTCTCTTGTTAGAATGCAAGCCATAGGAGAAATATTTTTCTGTTTTGTTTTCTGCCTATTTCCAGAGCCATGAAATCCAAAAATATGTGTTAATATTCATGAATATTAACCTTGGGAGGATTCTATTATTTTCCTGAATTGAAATGGACTTTGGAGTTACTAATGATCTCACTTAATAGTTAAAATAAAACTGAGGCTCAGAAAGAGTAAATAATTGTCCAGGTAGCAAAGGCAGGAAGAGGCAGATGGACGTCTCCATCAAGGTATCTTTGATATCTTTGCTATCTTTTGGGACACCTTGTGTCTGTCATACTACCTACCTTTACATAAAACAAACTCCACCTTATTTATTTAAAGTTTCTTGGGCTCTAAAGTCTGAGATGAGTCAAGTATTTTGTTATTGTTTTTTTTTTTTCTCTTTCCCTAATCTATTTCATTGGGTTTGGGGTCTTAGTCGAATCTTAAAAATGATTGTATCTAAAAATTGAAATAATGTTACATTAAATTTTTTCTAAAGTATTTTCCTTCTAAGTATACATATTATTTAATCAGAAACAGATTAATGAATATGAATCAACTTCCCAGGGTATATCTGAAATTTATAAAACATTTCCTTTGGTTTCATGCTATAAGAAAAAAAGTTTGAAAAATAAGTTCCATGGGCTGATCATAATTTGGAATTTTTTCTAATGTTCATGTACTGATATAATTAATTTTTCATCTAACAAATGCAAAAAAGAAAGAGAAAGGTTATATTGAATATTGACAATGTAAAATAAAAATGATAAAAAAGAGAAGGGGAAAGAAGGGAGAGTTGAGGGTAGGAACACAGAAGTACAAAAAGGAAGAGAAGGAAAAGAAGAATTAGAAGGAGTAGAGAAAGAGAGGGAGGGAGGAAGAGAGGCAGGAAAAGATGAAGGCCAAGAATGTTCTACTTTACAAATGGGTAATAATTATTCTTATTCACATTGGCTTCCCAAAAGTTAGAGAAAATTTAAAGAGTTTTCCAAATAGATTTGGGAACCTTTATAGACTACAATTCAATTCTGAGAGCAATTTACAGTTCAGACTACATGCAGAAGTGAATCCAAAAGCCAAGACTTCATGCCACAAAAAATGAAATGAGCTGTTTCATTGATCTAATTCCATTTTCCAAATAAAACACACACACACACACACACACACACACACACACATACACACACATTAGGCAGAAATTTATGTTAAATCACCTTGATTACTGGGAATTTCCACAGCTTCTTATGATTTTGAAGTTGGCATCCCTTATTATTAACTTATTGGATATTATTCTGTTGATTCACCCTGTTAAATTCAGAGATGGAAATTAATTTCTCAATCCTAGATGTTTACACAAAATTAAAGGTATTTTTTCCTGTATAAAAGATGCAGAAGTAATATACCTGCTGCTAACTTCTAAATATTAAATTTAATATATGGAAAAGCCTGCTGCAATGAGTATGTTTAAGTCAGGAGGGTGAGTTTGAAGCCATACATATTCCTCTTACAAAAGCCAGTTACTTCTAAAGGGATCAAACATAGATGTTAAAGCTTAACACATAATAAAAAACAACATCTTAGCAAAGTTTCACGTCAAAATAACAACTGGGGTTATAACTTCTAAAATTTGGAGTGATTTTTCAATTCTGGAAAAGAGCTAGGTGAGAAGATACCAGTTCTAATTCATCTCGTTTGCCTCCTAATCATTTTGTATTCTTGCTGCACAAAGTGTAGAACATGGGCCAGCCGCACCAGCTTCACTTTGGCACTTCTGAGAAATGCAGAATCTTGGGGCCACCCCAGACCTGCTGAACCAGACTCTGCATTTTATCAGGGTCTCCAAGAGATTCAAATGCACATTAGTCTGAGAAGCATCATACACACTACTGTGCAAAATATTTTTGTTTCAACAAGTTATAAAAATTAAAGTACCTTTGGACTAATAAAGAAAAAACAAAAATAGGGCACAGGAATAGGCTACTGCAGAACTGATATATTTGGAAAGAGACTACTCAGCCTGGGGTCTCTCATTTCATTTAGGGAAGAAATGCAAATGGAAACCTATATGAAGCAGGTATGGCACCTAGAACATGGACTCAACTAATCTGAAAGCAGTGTTTTTGAGCTCTGCCAAGAAGACTGCCATTATCACCTCAATAGAAATAATTTCCTTCTCAAGTCTAACATTTAAATGATATAAGATTCCAATTTAATTAGGACAACAATGTGAAGCCAGCTCAGATAAAAAGCAAGAACAATTTTCTAATGGATTTAAATTGCAAGCTTGTGACAGACTATGACAGATGACATATTTATGTTTCATGGGAGCTAAACGAATACCTCAGATAAAATGTGAGCTAAAAACACAGCAAATTTGGAATTAATTAATCCATTGACAACATTTTTTTTGAAAAACACTTTCTCTTATAAAGGAAAACAGATCTGTAAAGCCGAACAGTTAGTTAAAATGGCAACATTTAATACATTATTGGAGCTTGGTAACAAGTTGGGAATTTAACCTTTCTTCAGAAATTGAAGATACGCTAATCAGAATTAGCCAGGTGTACATAGAGGTCAAGTACAGTCCTGAAGTTTCACTAAGTAGCTTCTATCTGGCCTCTGATCACAAATGTTTCAGATCCCAGGCTTTGACATCTCAGTGACTTCAGTATTATGGCTAGGCAGCTGCCACTTACTTCATTTTCAATGCATCCAGCTTTTGCATGCCTCGACTAGGGGTCTTTTGGCAAAATGTTTAATCAATTCATCATCTAGCATTTTGTCTTCCTTATCATGGCCTTCGTTTCCTTAAGAAATAGAGAATTCAGATGTGACTATAGAAACTGAGTGGAAAATGAGAATGTAAGTGTGCACATGCTTGAAGACATCACGGTGAACTAATGACTAATTACTGTGCAATTGAATACTAATGGAGAGATTCATGAAATCAACATGAACAGGAAATGAACTCAATATGACCAATGGTTCTACAATTAAAATCAAATAAACACCTAGTAATAGGAAGACTTAAAAGATACTACTACAACCAGACAATTATTCTTCAGGTTACACTATACAAAAAAATAAACACAATGCTAGGTAGAGGTATCTAGCTTGATACCTTTTGAAAAGTTAATGTGCATCTGAAATGTGAATTATAGTATTGCAATTATCTTCAAATTAAAGTATGTAAAACTAGTGCAATGGCAAGTCACTTATTAAAGCAAATCAGATCAACATGAATTTCAGGAAGGAAACTTGAGAGGTTAACTTTCTAGGACCGTTTAATTAATTAATTGTCGCTCTGAATATTTAACTCTTTGAGTCTTAGCAGTCCAGTCAGAAAATTTTCAATAGAAAGCAAATTTAGGGATTGGGAAAAAACACCAAACAAACAAATTTTAAAAGCATTAATTTTTAATGCATAAATAGCTAGGGGCAATGTATAAGAATTGATTAATAAATTCTACAACCACTTTCTTAAAAAATTGCATGCACATTTCCTGTAGTTCTATTTCATTTACTTTCTTTTCCACAACCCAATGGGCTGAGTGAGGCAGATTGAAATAAACTGCAATATTTTCTCTTGAAATGTCTACTCACTTATCAGCTGTGGATCTAATCAAGGACCTAATAAGTCCATAATGGTACATTTGCTTCCCAGGAGAAACCACTATTTCTCGTCATTCCAGAAAATACTCCCTTGCAAGGTGCAACCAAGAGCCACAGATTCACTGCAACAGTCTAATAATTTGATTGGGATCCCTAAAGCAGGGATAACTTAAATTACAATTAGAGAGCCCTCACACTGGTGCTAACATCTGTGTACTGAACCACTGTATACTGATTAAGGTTTTTAAAAGAGAACTAAGTACTTCCCACATTAGAGACAAGTCTAATTCTAATGGCCCTCGTCCTTGGTATGTAATACTTCAACATTCCCTGCTGAGCTTCCTGCTTATGAGTCCAAAGAATGCACAACCTGGATAATAACTGTCTTGGCAATGTCCAATAAATTGCTCAGGTGTAAATGGGCGGAAGGGCAGAGCCCTGGGAAGAAAAAGAAAGCACTGTTCATTTCATCACTCTTCCTGTGCCTATTTTCCCCGAGTTTGTAGCTGCATAGTTGAGGTGTTTTTGTTTTTGTTTTTCCATTAAAAGAATGATTCTAAGGAGAGGGTCAGAACTCAGAGAAACTGCCATGGGGGCACCAATTAATGAAAGTTAAAATGAAGGAGGACACACACACCACATCCCTCAGTGTCCTCCCTGCCTTGTTATTAAGTGAATTGTGCATGCAAGGAGAACAGAGTTAGAAGAAAGCAGAGCCACAAGCTCTCCCCCCACACCCTAACCACTTCTCTCCTTCCCCCTCCATTCATTAGGGCCTTTTTCAAGCACATGGCTGCTGCAGATGTCCCTGAGAGAACATTTTGTTTCCCCCCTGCATCCAGGCTCAAACACCTGGGCTCTGACATGACGTCCAGTGGAGGCTATTTTCTTTCTCCTTTTTTAAACTTTCCTTTTATTTGGTTTGCATACAAGGCTAATAATGAGGTTTAAAAAACTATACACAATCAGTATACAATTACACTCATCGGGAGCCTGACATGTAATTTCTGATAAACCCATATAACTATGAACTGCAAAAGGAACCACAGAGCGCACACAATGTGTGGGGTCATCAGAACACAATGCCAACACAATCTCTGCGTCATGTCTTGTTGCATAGTATTAATCAGTGCAAACATTGTTTGGGAAATGAGAGGGGAGAGAAAGAGCAGTTTCCCAGCTGCTAGTGCTTTGCCATCAAATCTGATAGTCAGTTCCATGGAATATAAGAAACTTCAGTAATAAAGCTTAGGACCAAATAATGACTCTTTAAATGACTCTAAATAATCATTTAAAATGAAATCAAATAATAAATCCTTATGTATAATCCCAACTCTTCTGATAATTTCACATCAGACATTTCTTTAGCAATATGACTATTTTCATAAATTTAGAAAATGTATTCGTATCTTTAGCAAGCCACAATCGGCGGGTACTGAACATCCACATTATCTAAATGACCAGTGTTACTGGCTAGTTAATTGCTACAATTTTGATTTATTTCAAATGTTTGATTTCTGTATGTTGAAACATAATTATTTTTCTGTTTATCATTATAGGTAAAGGACATGATAAGGTTTCATTAAGAAAGAATTCTCCAGGACCACAAGATGACAGGCTGGGTCACTAGGGAGCACAATGCAATACTATTGTCAATACTATTGATATGTCTTAGGAAAAGTAAGTCTGGAAAATGCAGAAATGTCACAAGCTTTGTTCTACCTTCATTTTAATAGAGCATAGCATGACCTGTATGGGAGGGGTTGACTACTTCAATTAGGTTTATGCTATTTTCAATAGGACTTCCAATCAGTGCATTTAGCTGGAAAGCAATTCCTGGCTTTATTATTACTGTTGTCATCTTTAAAATGCATTCTATTTATTTTTTTAATTCACCAGGAGGGGCAAAGGGAAGATGGGAGCAATAAAGAAAAAGAAGCAAGTAACATGCCCTTAGGGACCAATAGCAAAGGGAGAAGAATCACAGGGGAAGAGAGACAGGAGCTGAAAATGAAAGACATATCTTATTAAACCATCATAATTAAGAAGTAATAGGTATTCATAAAGAGACCCATGCCCAAAGGCCTGACGATGTCTATAGCAAGGGCAAATGTTTTCTAATAAGTAATAATTAACAAATAATCCACATTAAAAAGCAAACGGGACCCCACAAGAATGAGAAGGCAGAGATCTGCCTTCTTACAATTCCTTCTCCCATAGTTTAGAGTGAACAGACCTAAAGTGAAACACTAAAGAAAAGGAAAACTAGTGACCTCTTTTCAACAAGTAAATTCTGGCACACAGAGGTAAAAAGCATTTGATAACAGAGCACCTCACTCCCCATGACCTGTGGCTTAAATACAGGATGGTGCCAGCTCTGAACCCTGAGATTACAACTGCTGCCAGAGATCCAAGGGAATCGGGGCCTGATGATGAAACTGACCCCACATTATTAATTGGATGGATTTTCCCTTAGCTCCTGCACTTTAAGTTAGCTGGACCTAAGACAAGTGTGAAGAGAAGAAGGAATACATTTGGTCCTTGGACACCCCCTAGTGTCTGTACTAGCATGAAAACTACTCGCAGGTATATCCCTTCCTTTCCTGCTATCTGGAACGAGAAGGCCAAGATTGGCTCCTCAAGGCGGAGGTCCCAGGTCTGCAGCCTCGACAGAAATCTACTTTCCTCTCAGGTCAGGAATCCAAGTGTCAGACTCCCAACCCCTTCTGGATACTTTCTAGAACTCCTGTTTGCCAGTAACTTTGTCTCAATGTGTCATAGTTTGTTTCAAGAAAATGTGAAAAATTATAGGTGGAGCCAAGAGGATCCTATAATTTGCTTTCCAAAAAAGAAAAAAAAAGATAAATTTCAGTCAATATATTAGATGCAAAATGAAAAAGGGAAATAGAGGAAAAATCTATTTCAGAGAATATATGGTAGTTTGTCTTTATATAGATAACTTGTGAGTGTTTGGATAAGCATCGTGATGTATTTATGTTTACCCATGTGATAGAATGTGAATACTGAATAAAGTCTGGGAAGACTGCTTGCCACTTCTCTCAGTCAGCGGTTCTTTGAGCAATATTTCATTTGTGTAATGAAGATATAATTTAAAAGTGGCTTGGAAAAGCTTTAGTGTAAGCGCCTTGAAAGTTCCCATACAAATTGTATGTGACTCTTCTTCCATCTAGGTAAATAAATTGTGTGTGTGTGTCCCAGGATATCTGTGGACTAGGTTTCTGTGTTAAAATATTGCTAAAATTATGAAGCATTACAATGAGTTTTATCCACTGTCACCTCAAAAGTATAAATGTCCTAGACTACCATTACTATATTTGGCTGCTGTAAGTACCCAAATCTGCCCCAATACTGACCACAACTCTAAGGAAAGCATCCCTGTATCTGCAAGTTACAATAAGTCATATATAGTTTTTTCTAGCATAACACTTTTTCTCAACTGTTTGCAGGAAGAAGCCCATTATTCTATTAAATTTTGAAGCATATATTATAGCAATATAAAATACTTTTTCTTGCTGCATCTGTGAGGGTTGTACTGGAATTTATGCAAGATCTGATCTTCACAGAATCACAGAACATTAGAGGCCAAGCATCCTGAGATATCACCTAATTCACACTCTTATTTAAGGAATGCAGAGTTCAGAGTGATTTCATGACTTCCTCAGAGCCATGGGTCCAACCTGCCAAAGAGGTTATGCCCCCAGCCCCTTCTGGGTCAGATGTTTCTAAGCATCAAATTCTTTAGGAGGAGGCTGATAGACATGAAGATGTCATCTGTGGCTAGACATGGGAAGCCTGACTGCAGTATGGGCACCATCCATGTTAGGGGCACATCTTCTCAAAGGAGAAGGTGTCTCAGGCAGCTCCTACAGTACCCAGGAAAAGTGTGACTGTGGACCAAAGGGCTCTCCTGTCCTTGATTTTTCATCCATGACTCACACATGGGGCTTACACTGTAGAAACAGAGGAAAGAAACCAGAGAAGAAATGTCAGAAACATCTTGTCCCCACCCCACCACCACACCACAAGTGTGTGAATGAAACTGTTTTGTTCCTTCCTCGGCAGGAAATGCTACTGTTTTAACTATCAAACAAAGATAGCGCTTGCTTCTGGTTACGGCCCACACAAAATAAACATTTTAAAAAGAAATCTTGGCATATGGTAACAAAACCTATATAATTCTCTTGATCTTTAATCTCTATGCCAATGTCTGTTTTACAGATTATGGCCTCAGCCCCTGACAAATCTGCTTAGTGAATTTTTGGCTGACAAATCTGGCAACACAAATGCTGTCTGAAATACATTCAAAAGGCTAAACATTTTCATAATAGCTACTTTACAGAGCCTAGTAGGTTTCCCTTTAGGACACCAATTAGATTTTTTTTTAAAGTGACAGTGTTAATTTTTATGATTACACACAGAACTGAGATATTTTATTTAATACACTGGGCCTTCTTTTAATGCTTTTCAAGGGGATCAACCACTTTGCCAACAGACGGGTGTTACAGCACGGGTGATTATAGTAATTTTTCATGTAATTGTGAGTCACCACTTGGTCGCTATCTTTCACATGCTTGTTGACTCATCATATAATCCTTTATAATGGGGGTTTGTTTTATGTCACAGGAACGTGCCAAGCAGCCGGGAAATAGCAAACAGAGGAACCCCCTGGCTGGTGGGGACCACAAGGGTTTTTAACATCTGCCCGATTCTTTCGACTGCACAAAATTTTTATTTAATAGCAGTGACCAAACACTGAGAGAAGGGTTTTGTAAGATTTGGGAAGAATCTGTGTTTTCTCTCAAGAGAAGATGTCTTTTAAAAAGCAGACTCTATTACATACTACAGAGAGAACAGTTTTAAAAAAAAAAAAATAAGGTGTAAGTAGTCATTAGAAATATCAGATTCCCTTTGCCCCTTCCCCTAAAGTCAAGAATTTAAGCCCATAAAAAATGCAGCATGTTGTCTCATGGGTCCACTTATCACAATTTTCTCTTTTGAATCCCATTAGTTAGCATAGTTCTTTAATAGAACAAATATATGACCAGAGGTTACATGCCAATATTAGATGCAGCATAAAGTAATGGGTAGAGGTCAGAGCTGGAAATTGAGACTCCTGAGTTCTTAGTCCAGCTCCATTATCTTGGGAGAGTCCTGTGAATATAATTAAGGCTCAAATTCCCTTCACATTAAAAGCAACAAGGAACACCACTATGATTCCTGAGTTTCCTTAAGAAAAGAGTAAAAATAAATAAAAGAGTAAGTCTGAAAATACTTCTTGAGTTAAAACACTAAATACTAGGCCTTACAGTTTGACTTGAGATGATAGTTTCTATTAACACTTTGCCATCTGTGAACCAGTAAGGTTGGCGCAGCCATCTACAATGTACATCCTATCTGACTCTGTGTGCATATTTCCTTCAGAATTTTCCAAGAGTATTGGAACAAAGCTGCTCATTTTTATGAAAAGTATCTGATGAAAGTCTTGTTATTTGTTTATAATAGGTTCAAAAGAATGATGTATTTCAACTTATTAGGAACTGTTTTCATTCCATTTAAGACCATGATCACTGACAGCCACGTTGTCTAAAGACAACAGCTAAAGTTAGATCAACTGGACCCAACTCTAGAATATTGACTTGATGAAGAACCTAAATTTGCTTTTTAATTTAATTACCTAAATACTATTTTATAATTGAAGCACAACATAAAATATGTCAAATTTTACTTAGTTCCTAAGATCTAAGATGAAGGTAGTTTGCCTCAATAACCATGTGCTACAAACCAGCCATGAGTTAACCCTAAGTTAGTTATCTTCAACAAATCCTATACAGTTATATGTTATACTTTTAAATAAGTAAACATAAGATGCAATTATAAATAAAAGCCTAAAACACAAATAAACCATTTATTTAACCAAGTTTAACTCTTATAACACCAAAATTAATGCAAAATGAAATTATCCTATTATAGAAATGAGTATGTGTCACGTATTTTCAGACTGCTGTTTAACCATAATTATTTCCAGCATTTAATTTCATATACTCACTGCTTTCAAAGGCCATTAGTGATATAGGTTTTGATAGAAGCCAGCTGAACGGCAGACCATCAAAGAAGACAGTTGGTAAAACTCAAATCTATGTTCATCTAATAATTACTTAAGAAACTAAAAATAAGGCAGAAGCCATGAAACAATTTCCTTTATGGTAATTAAAACTGTAAATAAAAAAACAGATAATTTTGTAGGAACCCATAAACATTGAGGACACTTTACTTGAGTATTCATATCTATCCAGTGCTATAGGAATAAATAAGTAATTATCAATGTATAAATAAAGCTTTCAGAAGCAGTATTACAAGTTCATTTTATGAATTACAATCAACTTTTAATTTATACCAAAGGGGAAAAAAATCCCTTTTTTCAGTTCTGTTTTACTATTTAGATCAGGAGGCATTTTAGTGTAGTGACTTTTATCCCATCCCTAATATTCATGACTACAGAATCCACAACATACTAAATTATAAAACCAGCTTACAGATGATATGCCATTCCTTTTCCCAACAGAGGAAAATATTTTCTCAATGGAATCATATTTAGAAATATAAACATGCAACATTCTCTTTTCTTTCACAGCTGTACCTTTTTGGGTTTGCACATTTCCTTCTGATGAACTACTTGTATCCAGCCAAATGACACTGATCAAATTATGGAGCAAAAAATTATGTACTCTTTGTCACATTTCTTTATTACAGAGCTAACAACTTATTTAATTCCATTAATAAATTTGGTTCAGTAATGGTTTATCATTTTCCTCTTTATTTTTTAAAACTGAGAAAAAAAAAGGGAGGTTCACAGAGACAACAGTGTATTAGGATTGATGTATTCTCTAGTTTTCCTCTTGAGTTTAAAATCATCAACTATTCACTAATGTGAATTCTTAGGAGCAGCCTGTCAGATCCATTGTGATAATTAATATAATGGCATACTGTACATGCCACTGTTGTTAAGGCTGTTATCTTGGTGACTGCTGTAGTTTCTGACAATGCTATTTATAACATTACTATGTTAATAATGATACTAACAAACAATGTTAAACACAAACAACACAATGTACTTTGCACTATACATACTGCAATAAAATGAATTTCCTGGCCAGAAGCTGATAATCTGAATTGTGAGTGACACCCACAGTACTTGTCTTCAGAGCATCTAAATAGTGGATGTAAGTGAAGCTTTGCTAAAGAAGCCCTGGGAAACCAGTTTTATGTAATAGCTCTTCAGATACAAATTGGAAGTTGGAGGATTTTATGAACATTCAAAAAAGAGAAATCTTTGTTGAAATGAGACCAGTGTGAGTTGAGAAGTTAGTGAGAGGCAAAGATTTAGACTGTTAGAATATCAAAAACGTATATACTATAGCAGTAACAAAGCAATAACTGGAAAGAAACTTTATTTCCCTAAACTTTTTCCAAGTACAAATACAATATATTTTACTTTAGTAAGTGGACAATACTGAATACTATAAAGAAGAAAATAAAAAAGCATATGTAACACTATCAATGGGTAGATAATTTAAATTTTCAGTTACTTATTTTGCAATAGGAAAGAATCCTAATTAGATAAACACTTTATCTCAGTGCTTTTCAAACATTGTATTACAACCCATTGGTGGAAGGTATAATCAGTTTGGGGGTTTGTGATCAGCATCCTTTATTACAATACAGTGGGAGATTTTATAGCATGATGGAAGTTTTTCATAAAACTTTTATTCATACTTGCAGGTTTATGGTCATAATGTAAAACATAATTCTAAGTGTGGGTTGCAGACAAGACACTGAAATTAACTGCTAAATGACTTCAATTGTCACCATTTTAGTTGATTTATTTGAAAAGGAGAAAGGTGCCAGGCACAGTGGCTCACACCTATAATTCCAGTACTTCGAGAGGATTGCTTGAGCCCAGGAATTCAAGGCCAGCCTCAGCAACATAGCAAGATGCCATCCCTACACAAAATTTAAAATATTAGCCAGGCATGGTGGAATATGCCTGTACTCCCAGCGACTTGGAAGGCTAAGGTGGGAGGATTGCTTGCAACCAGAAGGTGGAGGCAGCAGTGAGCCATGATCACAGCATTGCACTCTAGCCTGGGTGACAAAGCGAGACTCTATCTCAAAAATAAATAAGTAAGAAAAGGAAGGAATTTATATGGCATTCTAATAATAAGACAACTTTCATAATAAACTTAATCTTCATAAAAATATCTTTAAAATACTGTTTTATTGTGAAACTGGTAAAGGTATTAATTGCCTTTTCTTAGTTGCATTCATATATGCTGCATGCCACTGAGCTGTTATTTACCTTAGGAGCTCATAAACCAAATATTAATCAAATAACCATGCAAGTATTTATAAAGTTTCAGCTGTGATAAATTCCATGGTACTCAGAGGGCCCACAAAGATAGTATAATCTAATTTAACATAAAAGAGAATTCAAGGAAGACAGCCCTAGAAAAATAAGATCACTGCATTTTGAAGGATAAGTATGAAGTGAAGAGGAGAGAAGAAAACATTCCAGACACAGAGGATAGAATATTCAAATGTTTGGTCACCAGAGGTGTCCCAAGGTGTACAAGGCCAAATGGTAATCTAATTCAGATAGTGACCTGCTCTCAAGGAAATTGTCACAGGTCCTCAATGACCTGTATTTAGCAGATATATGTGTCTAGTGGGGAGACACTGTCTTTCCTTGATGATATCATAAAAGGAGCCCAACTCCTTACAAAAGTTTCTCTGCTTGAAATATAAACATATGGGCATTTTGGTTTGTTTTTTATGACTATAACGGAATACCACAGGCTGGGTAAATTATTTTAAAAAACGGAAATTTATTTCTCACTATTCTGGAGGCTGGGAAGTCCAAGATCAAGGTACTGGGTCTTCACATGAAGAACAGCAGAAAAGAGTGAACCCACTCCTTCAAGCCCTTTTCATAGTGTAATTAATCTACTCATGAGGGAAGTAATCTAATCACTTCTCATTAGTCTCCAACCTTCAACACTGTTGCATTGGAAATTAAGTTTCCAATACACAAATTTTGAGAGACATATTCAAACTGTGCAGTGGGTTGGGTGATCTTTTATGTAGACTTCCAATTCTGTTATTTATTTGTTTATTTTTTTAAATGTTGATAGTTCCTTTGTAAGCCAGGAAGCTGAAAAGGTTACAGTGTAAATGGACACCTTGAGGGTCAATGTCTGTCTTCATATACAAGTGAATATGCATATACTCCTGAGAGTAATTTCTTCATAAACCACCAATACATCCATTATAATAATAATAGCCCATTAATGTATCTGCTTAGAGAGAAAAGAACTAAAAAACATTAACTATATCTAGTATGAACTTGCAAGCACATAATTACACACTGAGCAGCTATAATTCTGAATTCAAAAACCTGTGGGTTAAGGCGTATTTTGAGCTCTTGACTCCTTCAACTCTAAAATCATTTATCAGGTTGTTAGGTATCCAGCATTAGGAAACTTTAACTTAAAGAAAGCTAAAGTTCCTAAAAAGAAAATACATTTAATTTAAGCAGAGAGTTCCAAAAAGCACAATCTCTAAAGCACTTTTGCATCAACCTAATATTAATATATAAGAGTAGGGAAAAAAATAAAAAATGTGAGGTAGGTAAATTGTATCTTTAGAACCATATTATAATACTTTCTCAGAGCCATGTTAGTAGGTGATTCTCCAGTGCTGACTAACAAAAATTAATTTGTCTTTTAAAGCATTGTTCTACATTTGGTCTGCAGATTTATTTATTCATTTATTCTTTCATACATTTAACTAACAACACTAGACACATATAATTATGATTAAAAGTATTTGTTGAATGATCTAGATATGAACAAAACCCCTCTAATCCATTTCTTACACAGCAACAGGTATGATTTTGTGAATCTTAATTCTAATTATGATATTGCCTTGCTTCAATGGTATTCCTCTGCATTTTATTTATTTTATTTTATTTGTTTTATTTTATTTTGAGATAAGAGTCTCACTCTTTTGCCAAGGCTGGAGTGCAGTTTCACAATCTTGGCTCACTGCAACCTCTGCCTCCTGGTTTCAAGAGATTCTCGTGCCTCAGCCTCCCAAGTAGTAGGGATTACAGGCACCCACAACCATGCCTGACTAATTTTTCTATTTTTAGTAGAGACAGGGTTTCATGATGTTGGCCAGGCTGGTCTCGAACTCCTGAGCTCAGGTGATCCTCTCACCTCAGCCTCCCAGAGTGCTAGGATTACAGGCATGAGCCATTATGCCCGTCTTCCTCTGCATTTTTGATAAAAATCTAAATCCATATCATATCTTCAAAAGCTCTACAAAAATCCGGTCTTTGCCTATTTTCTAGCCTCATTTCACCAGCCCTCAATTATTATGCACTGATTTCTCCAGTCAGTGTTTATCTCCTACTTGGGGTCTTGATATAGGCCATTTCCTTGGAGGAAACAGAATTATCTCCACTCTTCACCTAGATGATATTTCCTCATTCTTTAGGTTCCTACTTACACGTTCTGACATTCCAGTGAAAATGATACCCCCTGTTAAAACATCCTGCACTTTTTCTTCACTTATCAAAAATTATGGTAACATAGATTTTTACATGAATCTTTTTTTTTTTTTTTTGAGATGGAGTTTTGCTCTTGTCCAGGCTGGAGTGCAGTGGTACGATCTTGGCACACTGCAACCTCTGCCTCCCGGGTTCAACCAATTCTCCTGTCTCAGCCTCCCGTGTAGCTGGGATTACAAGCATGCACCACCACACATATATATAATACATATATATATATAACGTATATGTTAGTAGCTAAAGCTTACCTCAATAAATATCTATAGAATACTTTTGTTTCAATCCTAGGGCCACTACTAATTATTTAGCCTGAGACAAGTCACTTAACCTTCCTAGAATCAATTTTATCCTGTAAAAATGAGTGCAACACCACCTTCCTCTTGTATATATTTAGGTTTAAAAAAAAATACCATGCATACATTGCCCAGAAAAGAGTAGGGCCTGATAAATAAATAAATTCCTTTCCCCACCCTGATCTCTTTTACCTCCATGCACATCTAAAAATATTTCAACACTCTGGTCCAAAATAAAGAAATGATTCACAAATCTGGCATTTACCAGCCACTAGTTTACTTTCCCTTCCTACTCCCCAATTAAGAGAAAGCTCATTTTGAGGTTTAATGGAGAGTGTCGCAGGTTCATCAGAGTTCAATTCAGCAGTCTGGAGTGAATCTGTAATAATCCATGACCACAGACCAGTTTGTATTTTTCCACTAATAAAACTCAAGAATGGCTATGTTTAAATGGAATTTTGCAGTTCATTAATCCATTCTAAGGACTGACTTTTTTGGCTTTTTAATTGGGAAACAGTGGTGGTAGAAACAGATTAAGAATCTGGATTTATCTAGGAGATAAGGTCGTAGATTGTTTATGTCTTATCAATTTATACTTGAAAAGAATTTCTCAATGACTTAAACTGAAAACATTTTAAACCCACCAATACCTTTCTGCATCCAACAGGATTTAGATGACAACATTTGTAATGTTGTACAAATTTCCTAACTCTTTCGGGTCAGAAGGTTCTTTCTTACTTGAAATTGCAGGACAAAAAGCTTTAGAAGACTGCCCTTTCTTGTTCTGAACTGACCAATGTCTTCTCTTTCGCTGCCTCAGAAAAACACATCCCTTGTATAAGTGACTGGTTCAAACACAGGAAGGTGCCACAGTTCTGGCCAAAGAAATACCAGAGGACACCTACAGGAAGATTTCTAGGAGAGCTTTTCACCTCTTTAAATGGTACAAAGAACAGAGAGATTCCCTTTTTCTGCCTCTGGATGTCATAAAGTGCAAGATACCTAGTATATGGCAGCTATTTGGGAATGGTAGCTGGGGGTGAGATAAGAAATATTATTATCTACACTCAACAGAAGCAAACTGAAATATACAAATGAGTAATTTTGTTCATGACACAGATTGTCTCAATTGCTATGAAATAACTGGTAATTCTCTACTCTCCCACACTTGCCATTTTTTCCATATTCAACCCATCCTGGAAGTATTTACCCTGAAAAATGCCCACACCAATTCCCCATCACTCTCAAACACCATATATTTTTTAAAGTTCTAACATAACAACTGAAAGAAATATGGTCATTTATTAATCTCACACTTCAAGAAGATACATGGATGGAGGGATGGGTGGATGGATGGATAGACACATGTTACCCATACATTATTTAACATATATTGAATAATGTCTACTTAACACATGAAAATACACGAATACATGTTTATATATGAATACATGAATACATATGTGAATACATGTTTCATGTATATTTAACATATATACATTTAATAAATATGTTTAACATGTGCATATTTTGCACACATATTTTAGAGAGAGAATAGTTAATGGCTTATGAACATCCAAACAGGACTAGAAATAATCCCCAATCTTCAGAAATTCACAAATTCCACGTCTATGTGAATGACTAGCATTGTTCTTTTGCTAGCCCATTGACAAGGAAAGTTCATGAAAGCAATGTCGGTAAGTAGTTTCTTTGCAGAAGTTCTAATAACTTGCTGCCATTCCTCTTTTTTATTTATCTGTCTTTTTGGAATTGTAATGACTGGCCCTAAAGATGATGACTGAATATCTACAGTGATTTAATACTGTCACCATGGTAAGGACACAGCTAAAAACTCTGTGAATAATCAGAATAATCAGGAAATACCAGATTTCTACAAGAAAACAAGTAGCCACTAGAAATGTTCAGCATGTAAAGTTAAAAACAAGCATGTTATCATTAACAGAGCCATTCTATTACTACCACCATCCTTTCTCCATTTTTTCATTTACTTCTACAACATCTTTAAAAGGTAAAGCTGAGGATGGAATGTTTAGTTTTGCTTTTCTACTTTTGTTGGGAAACTTGAAATCTTAACTCTCTAAATGTAACATCCCTGTCCCTTGTATGTAACATTACACTTGCATCTAATATTAACAAGCCTGAGAATATGAGTGGCCTTTTCTCTTGGTCTAGTGCCTGCAGGTGGACAAGCAGTAGGTAGGATTCAGAAAATGGAATTCTGCATGGAAGTAGAATGCTTTAAAAAATACATATAAGTACTTACCATTTATTCATAAATTATGCACCTATCCTTCCATCTCTAAACCACTAAGCCACAACCAATGATTAAACCATCTCATCACTAAAAACAAAGTAACTTTTCTTCTTCCTCTGCTAGTGTTCTCCTTCAGGAGCTCCCCGCAATTCCCACCTTTTTTCCCTCTGATCAGTGAGGTTAGCCAGGAAGAAGAAGTGTATGACTTTTGATGTTTAACAAGCATCATGGCACACCATACACCTTGTAAATGACAGCAATAGAATTTCAGAATTAACAGTAAGTATACTGATAATTTGTTTTTGTTTTAATAATATTTTAAAATTCAGAATTACTAACTGGAATAGTTTTTTAATAAATATCAACAAATTAACAATAGAAATACATATTTTCTATTATAAAATAGGCATTAACACAGAATCTTCTAACATGTAAGACTATAATATTGCCAAAATGTATAATTAAAACCAGGATCATATATGTGTAATATGTTGCTTCAAGAAAAATATGGATTTAAAAATTATAGCCTGTGAGACTCCATTTTAAGATGATATAATAGTAGACATATTAGTCAGTTTCTCACAAATGAATCAACATATTGTATAATTACAATCATATTTAATCATTATAGCAAAGTACAGGAAGTAACATGGTCTCTTTTCAGTTTGGACAACTCATCTCAGATTAAAATTCGCTTACAAGTAAATTCATAGAGGATTGGTTGTCTGATTATACATGACCATTAAATATAAATTAAATATTTTTAAAAGTCTGGGTTTGAAGAGAAACATAGCTTTCTAAAATAAATGAAGGGTTTTTTTTTTTTATGCAATTACTCAGTGTTTGTTTAATGTTTGATTCACTCAAGAGCGATTCCCCCCTTAAGCATTTGTGAAGTAGTTTGTGGACATGCTTGCAGTAGTATACTTGTGTGCAAAAATCAAACATAAAAACTGATCACATGCTCACAGCTGGAAACCGTGTCAGGCTTTATTCAGTAAGGTATCAGGCATTATCATTTAGCGCTCCCACAGCAGGAGGAAAAATGGTGGCACAGAGGAGAATGATCACATCAGACACACTCCAGGGGTTTCCTTTCCCTACATTGTTCCTCTCCCAAATGCAACTCTTTAAATTTTAAATAGGAAAAGAACACACAGAATCATTTCTCAGAACAAAAAATAAAATAAAATAAAAGGAGAGGGGAGTGGATATGGAAGGGAAAGATAGTGGCAAAACAAGAAGGAAAACATTTCTCATTAAATAAAGTGAATATTAGAAAGTTCAACATACACTTTAATGTGTCCTTAAGACCTAAAGAAGCACACACATCAAAGAGGTTTTGAAGATCTACTTTAGTTCAGATAAAGCAGTGTTTTACTGTGCTCTGTTTTACCATTGTTGATCATGAACAAGTTATTCCTTAGTAACCAAATGCAAATGCACTCAAGAATAGCTAATTGATGAGGTTTTCTCTTATAAACCTAATCTTATCACATACAATATATATTAATACACATTAAGATAATTGAAGGAGTTGAAGATACATGAACTGGAACACATCTTGTTTTTCCTTTTTAGAGAAGAAATCACCTTGAAACCCTGTTATCTAATTCTATTTCTTCATAGAAAATTATAATTTAGGAATTAATTTTAGCCTCCACAAATCTCAAGTTTCATGTTAGTCCCTGTTTAATACAATTGATATCATCATTATTTTGGGAAAAAATCACATTACTAGGTTTATTTTACCAGAAAAGCAAAATTCATAAGAGAGGTATAGTATCAGAAAATGGAGGAATTCCTAAGAAGTAACAATTGTTATTTCATGTTAATGATATAATCCCCTCAATGCCATCAATGGCTATAAAACCAACACCTGAAGGTCTGCGATGGATGATGAATTCACTATCTTCTTCTTCAATGCATTTGCTGCACCTACTGCTTAACCTTGTTGATACTGCAGGCACTCTTTGCAATGTAGACTAAAGATAGCCCTTTGAATCCCAGACACTTGGCTATCTACTCTGCTTTTGGAATGATTTCAGACAGAAATACCTATCAGCATGCAACAGCTAAGTAAAGATAGAAAACAGACCTCAGTTCGTCCATCTATCCTTTGTAAATGCCCTAGGATTAAAGGTGAATTATCCTCATTTCTAACTTTCACTCTGAAATATTATGCTAACATTCTAATGTTTTTCTTGTGACTTTGTCACAAAGAAACTAAGCCATAAGCAGATTAACTAT
Source organism: Aotus nancymaae (assembly GCF_030222135.1). NCBI lineage: Eukaryota > Metazoa > Chordata > Mammalia > Primates > Aotidae > Aotus > Aotus nancymaae. The sequence goes on along the minus strand of NW_026988471.1, from coordinate 57,356,094 downwards.
ATGTTTAGCTTACAGTAAGTGTTAAGTAAAATTTGGATGTGACCTCTTGGCTGTAGAGTTATGCTTTCCATCGGCTCCTATCTTGAGCTGCATGTGTGTGCGTGTGTGTGTGTGTGTGTGTGTGTGTGTGTGTGTGTGTGTATGAATGAGGATATATACAATGAATATATATGTTATTTATAAATGTGAATCTATACATATATACATACACATATATCCTTTTAAATTTTTAGGGTTTTTTTCTAAAAGGAAAAAAATAGATAAATCCTCAGGCCAAAATAGGAAGGAACAAACTGAATATGTGCATTTTCCTTTTAAACAGGGATTCAGATCAGCCTAACAAGATGTTTCCCTGAAATACTGGCCTCAAATGAGTCCATTCAGCCATGGCAAGGAGAGGTTTCCAGCCAAAACATTTAATTAGTGCCCAATTAAGACAGCCAGAATGATGTGAAGTCCGGGCGCTGGCCGCGTGCTCGCCTCAGGATGGGTAAGCAGCTTAAGTGAGTCTAGTCTGACTAAAAGCTGTCAACTGTCAAACTGTCATTGGGCCATATGGGTCAGGCAGCATCTCTCTGAAGAATTCGGCTTGTCCACTCATCAAGGGAAAAACACCTCAACACCATTGGTTTGACAAATAACGAGTAGTTCCTCAAAGCAGAAAGAAATTGAAGTTTTGGTCTGATTAAAGGAAGAACTCTGTCATGTGCCATTGTAAACTTTACTGGCACACCATCAACTATAGGAAAATGTCCAAACTCCTTAACATGGCAGATAACATCCTTGCCTAATTATCTGTCCTCATCTCTCACCTCTCCCTTTCTATGCTTTACCCTTGAGCAACGTTAAACTGCTTGATGCTCCCTCCAAAGTGCACAATGCTGTTTCTGGACTCCAAAGCTTTGCTAATGCTGTATCCTCTGCCAACAATACCATTCTCTCTTCTCCCTCCACCCCAACTTGTTCATCTCTTTGCTCAAACTTATCTTTTTATTTTCAACTTTGGAGTCAGTGGCTAAGGGAAGTCTTTTCCACCCATCCCCTTCACCATCAACCTCAGGTAGGATTAGATACCCCTCTCCCAGGCTCTCATAAGCCCCTGAGCATCTAGCACTGATTTTGATGCATATGATAATCACCATCTCTTTATGAGCCGATTTTCCCCCTTGACAATATACAACTTGACAGTCGGAGTGTGTTTTCTTTGTCTTCATAATCATAGCACCAAGAACATTATTTGTCCCTAGTATTTGTTACTAAGAATCAACGAATTAATCTGGAAGTAATCAATCTCACCTCATGTTTATTTTCTTTTGTTTTAAAATGTCCCTTTTAGGCAGGCAAATATCATCATGCAATTGGATTGATTTGCCTGTGTAGATACAGTAAGTTAATACATGAGCGAGTCGCTGCTGCCCTATTGCTCCTCCTGTGCTGGGGTCGGTGGGCACACCATTCCAAGAGGGTATACACAGGGATTGAAAATTGATTAAGATATTAGCCTGAGTGATATCAAATGGAAGAGTGTACTGGCAATCAAGATGATCTTTAAAATAAGTTACTACTTTTTATTTTTTCTTAACTGTCAATGTAGTTTCATCAATTGTAACAAATGTACTACTTTAGTGGGGAATGTTAATAATGGGGAAGCTATGCATACATCAGGGCAAGGGGGTATATGGGAAATCTCTCTACATCTCAATTTTGCTGTGACGCTAAGACTGCTCTAAAAAAATAATTAAGTAATTTAGCTTTGGTATTTTATCATAACCAAGAACGTAATAGGATGTGTAAGAAGCTAGAGCCGTGGGGAACAAAAATCTTGATTTGTGGAAATACCCTAGGCTTCCTGCCTGTCCCTCACCAGAAATGTTTTTATATAAAATATTAGATAGAAGAAATTGTCAGACTAACTTGAAAAGGAAGGAGGATGAGAAGAGATGCTACCAGAATTTAGCTACAGCTTGAAGCCTGTACATGTATATGTACTAATTCCCCAGAACCTATTCAGCAAATATTGATGATTAGGACCTTTTCATTCATCTGTCCACTATGTTCTTGAGTAAATGTACAGCATAAACTCCTTCCAATACAGGCCCATCTTCATCCCCTAATGACCAACCCCTGAGACGAAGGAGTGTTGCTTCTAACAGTCCTATAAGAAAATGTAAAACTTTCTTTTTTGTTTTAGATAACAGAACTAGCCACATCTTTGGAATAACTATCTGAAAATCAGACCAAAAATCAGAAGTACTAACTCAATCTTACATGTCATATAATAACAAATTTAACCAAAAATTTTATAAAACTTTTGACAAAAACCATGCATTAGAAAACAATAAACATTACCAAACTTAATACCTCCTAAGCTCAAAACAAAGGTAGAACCTATGAACTAATCATTTGACAGAAGTTTCTTGAAAAAAAGGACATGTAACTGATGTCACCTTGCAAATATCAACTATTAGTCACACTTCCTAATACAGCTAAATCAGGCCATAGCTATCATAACATAATTAAAACATAGATTATTTTTTAAAAAGTTGATGAACAATTCTCAAAAATAATGCTTGTGCACAAACCTGGGAAACTGCTTTCATTGGTTGTAAAGGAAAAGATCCCAAACTTACTGTGCTGAGTAACTGCACTAAGATGTATTAGAGGTCTGGCCAAACACAGTGGCTCATGCCTGTAATCCCAGCACTTTGGAAGGCCAAGTCAGGCGATCGCTTGAGCCCAAGTGTTCAAGACCAGCCTGGGCAACATGGCAAAACCCTGTCACTACATAAAAAATACATAAAATGAGCCAGGCATGGTGGCATGTGCCTGTAGTCCCAGCTACCTGGGAGGTTCAGTCAGAAAGGTGGAAGCTGCAGTGAGCTGTGATCACACCACTGCATTCCAGCCTGGGTGACAGAGGGGGATACTGTCTCAAAATAAATAAATAAATAAATAAAACAAAGAAAAGACAAAGAAAAATAAGATGTATTAGAGGTCACATCCTTCTCTAAGGGGTAGGGTCTGTGGTGTGGATAAGAAATTGTTGGAGGCCAGGCAAAGTAGCTCATGCCTATAATCTCAGTACTTTGGGAGGCTGAGGCAGGCAGATCACTCGAGGTCAAGAGTTCAAGACCAGCCTGGCCAATATGGTGAAACCTCATCTCTACTAAAAAATATGAAAATTAGCCAGGCATGGTGGTGCATGCCTGTAATCTCAGCTACTTGAGAGTCTGAGGCAGGAGAATTGCTTAAACCCAGGAGGCGAATATTGCAGTGAGCTGAGACCATGCCATTGCACACTCCAGCCTGGGTGACAGAATGAGACTCTGTCTCAAAAAAAAAAAAAAAGAGAAATTGGTGGAAAGAGCCTTATCCCTATCCTATGGTACTTCCTGTAGATAAAAATAGGAAAAAATGTTATAACGACTTTCTATATAAAGTATCAAATGTCTTGTTCAAAATTGTCCTATTTTCTCCATACCCAAGAAGTCATACAGTGAAAAGCTTGTCTTGTTTCTACCTTCACAAACATTAAGTGTCAAAAGAATACACAAATCACCAAGTCTAGGAAGGACCTGCAGGAGGCAGCCCTGACCAAGCCCCAGTGGGGACAGCAAGCAGCTGCTTTCCCTCTCGATTCTAGATACCCACTCCGCTTTTCCTGCAAGAACAAAAACAACCAGAAGTGTTCAGGCTTCCTCTTGCCCCCTCTACCATCTGCAGGAGAAATTTCAGAGCCTTTTCAAAGAGGTACTATAAATACTTATGTGACACGATGGAGCTTCCTCACCCTTTTTCACCTGGCACTTTTCTTCCTTCACACTGTCCCCTTCTCGGGAGGAAGCTATTGGGTAAGACCCAAAAAAGACAGAGAATCTGTTAGTATAATAAAGTATAATAACTCAGACCACAAGGGGTGGTAAGAATTCCTAAGAGAGAGAAAGAGACAGAGGGAAAGTGCAGGCACCTGAAAGGATGCAGATAACATGCAAAGCCTAATGACCTCGGGGCCTGCTGCTGCCAATCAGATGCAACTAGAAGGAATATCACAAACTTATTGACTAAGAAACAGAACACTGGAAAGATGCAGAAATATGAACAAGACATTGGAAAAAAAGGGGAAACAGAGGGAGAAGGAGGCCCCTGATGCCCATATGATACATATGGACTCATGACGGATTCCTTGGAAAAAGTACTTGATGCAACAAATTCTGCATTTGTCTACGTTTTTGATTATGTAATGGTAAGATTTTTATTTTTTATTTTTTCCTGATAATGGACTGTTTACTCCTCACAGGCCAAACCCAGGCGCTGCACTTAGAAACGAGTCACTAAAACCTCTCTTGTTCCTTTCTAAAGAGAATGTGGGAGGGGTGGAGAGCAGAGCTTTCTATTCCTTTACAAGGAGCATTCTTTCCTTAACTCAGGTAGAAGTTGACTGTGTTGCAAGGAGTCCTTAATTTGAATATGCTTATCTTGCAATACACAGCATAGGTTAGAAAGGAATCAGAGTAAAGCTGTTTGCATAGGCAAAAGGAAAGTCCTAGAAATTGATGTAATAGGGAGAACTTCTGAGATTCTTTATGCCAAGTCTGAATAGTGGTTAGTCATAAGTAGGGAGGAAGCTAAGGTCATAGGCAGTAAATTGAGCTCATACTCAAAAGAACCATAATGGTCAGAGTCAGGGAAGAATCTGGGGAAAACATATATAGCAAAAAGTCATTGATGTCAGAATCAGACATCTGAGCCAAGATTTTCTTTTTTAAGCCAAACACAATTGTTATAGAAGAAACATGACTCTGATTCATAAGTCTTCAAGGGCAGGACCACAGAGCCAGGTCACAACCAACAGAACAATAATATCTACATATATGCAGGTTTTAATAGCAAAAGCTAAAGAACAAAACCACCAAAAACTTACATAGGTACTGTTCTAATATTTATTATAAGACATATTACAGTGCAAAGAAAGTATCAAACTCTACAAGCCATGTGAAAGTAATAATAAACATTGTGCTGGTAAGAGGAAGAGATTATAATTGGACATTAATTGATATGCTCTAAATAGAGAAAATCAAGCACTCAACTTTCTTTCAACATATAATGTTAAATTAGGGGAAAAAATAAACAGCCAATTCCCTGGACTTGGATTGACACAGATGACAAGTCTATTAAAGCAAACTGAATGGGGACCCTCTAGGTGATAATGATCATGAGGTATGTAGACAATGTCTAAAATCAAAGAGAAAAAAAAGTTGAAAAATATCTAAGATGGTGAAACACTGAAAATCAAATTATAACTGTTAGCGAAAGGAATTAAAATTGAAAGTCAGCTGTATCAAAATCATTCCAGGTTATCTACAAATGACTGTTCTTTATGACAATTCTGAGGACTATAATTAATAAAGATTTACATATAAAACAAAAATAGGGACAAAATATACAGACTAAAAATATGGACAGAAACACTAAAGTTAAATATATGAATTTTGACTCTTTCAAAGTATTAAGATAGATATACAAAAATATAACAATGAAATCTTTAAAAATTAAATTATATATTGTAGATAGTATATTTTTACTATTATATAGTAGAAAGTATATATTTTTACCATAATATTGTATAAAGTATGTATTTCTACTAAATAAAATTCAAAAAAGTAAGAAGAAAAAGCATTTTAATAAGTTGTCAGACTTGGACTTAATAAAACTAAGGAGCTTCTGCACAGCAAAAGACACTATTAATAGACAACCTACAGAATGGGAGAAAATATCTGCAAAGTATGCATTTGACAAAGGCCTAATTTCCAGAATCTATAGAAAACTTAAACAAATCAACAAGAAAAAAAACAAATAACCCTATTACAAAGTCAGCAAAGGGCACATACAGACACTTCTCAAAAGAAGTCATTTAAGCAGCCAACAAACACATGAAAAAATGCTCAGTATCACTAATCATTAGAGATGCAAATCAAAACCACAAAGAGATAACATCTCACACCAGTTGAATGGTTATTATTAAAAGGTCAAAAAAATAGATGCTGGCAAGATTGCAGAGAAAAGGGAATGCTTATACACTGTTGGTGGGAATGCAAATCAGTTCAGCCCCTGTCAAAAGCAGTTTGGAGATTTCTCAAAGAACTAAAAATAGAATTACCATCTTACTCGGCAATCCCATTACTGGGTATATATCCCCAAAAAAGGAAATCCTTGAACCACAAAAACACATGCTCTTGCATGTTCATTGAAGTACTATTCACAATAGTAAAGACGTGGAATCAACCCAGGTGCCAATCAATGGTAGATTGAATAAAGAAAATGTGGTACATATATACCCTGGAACACTACATAGTCACAAATAATGAAATCACGTCCTTTGAAGCAACATGCATTTATAAAACATGCATATGCACCCCCGAATTTAAAATAAAAAATAAAGTTGTCTGTCATCTAGTAGGAGGCATGAGGGGGACTTCTAGGATACTCCTGTTTAGTTTCTTAGTTGGGTGTATTCAATTTTTGAAAATTCATTCAGCTGTACACTTATGATTTGTGCACTATTCTGAATGAATGTTATGTTTCTATGAAAAAGCTTTCTAAAGAAAAAAATTACTAGTCATAGTCAAATTCATAAAATTTGAATTTACCTTTGCTAGGATACTTAAGAATGAGGCTCAGCATAGAAACTGGTAACATCCTAAGCTGTAAAGAATGTGGTTCCCTTAAAAGGATTGAGAATAACTCACACTTGGTTAATATATTTAAAGTCTTGAAAAGGATCTTAAGATATATCTACTTAAATCCTTAAAAATGGGCAATGAGCAGGGAATCTGACTCTGAGATGTGTGAAGGTAGGTCCACTAAACTTGAGTGAACTGATTTCAGGAATAAAATATTGTGCATATGACCTAAGAAGGGAGCATTTCTTCTGATTCATGGTGACATAGCATGCCTCCAACTATAAAATTATTTTTCTCATATTTAAGTCTCAATTCTATCACTACTACACTACCTATCTTTAGGTAAGATATTTAATATCACAGATCCCATGATTTCAACATACATAGAATGGGATAACATGGCATGCCCTAGCTGCCTTCCTGGGTTATTTTGATTTGTGCACAAGATAATATAAGTGAAACTGCTCTGCAAGCTATAAAAACAAATGATAAAAATTTAAAATAAAATGACTCTGAATTGAACGGCTTAAGTTTAATAACCCAGTCTGATTTGGCTACATTTATTGTCCTTGATCTAGCTTGTATACTATTAAGCCAACTTAGACTTCCCCAAAACACATAGTTGTTATATTGTGCTTCTGTTTCAAAACTTCAGCATCCCCCTTCTTTCTGCAGTCTCAAATCCTTGACAACAAGGTCTTGCTAGTACTTTTCATCACTTACAATGTCCCATTTGGAGCCTAACGCCATGGCTTCCAAATCATACCACGTCCCTTCCTGCCTCTACAAATTTTTGCCTGTCATATCCTTCCCTTGCTGTGCCCTTCTTACTTCTGTTCTTTTCAAATTTAGTGCATCCTTTAAGGTCCTATTTACATCCTTTCTTTTCTAAGAAGCCCCTTCCATTAACCCTAGTGTATTGATCTATTAGTTATCCCTAATATTAATTTTATTTATTATTATTTTTTTTTTGAGACGGAGTTTCGCTCTTGATACCCAGGCTGGAGCGCAATGGCGCGATCTCGGCTCACCGCAATCTCCGCCTCCTGGGTTCAGGCAATTCTCCTGCCTCAGCCTCCTGAGTAGCTGGGATTACAGGCACGCACCACCGTGCCCAGCTAATTTTTTCTATTAGTAGAGACGGGGTTTCACCATGTTGGCCAGGATGGTCTCGATCTCTTGACCTCGTGATCCACCCGCCTCGGCCTCCCTAAATGGAGTCTTGCTCTGTTGCCCAGGCTGGATTGCAATGGCACAATCTCAGGTCACTGCAACCTCTGCCCTCAGGGTTCAAGTGATTCTCCTGCTTCAGCCACCTGAGCAGCTGGGATTATAGGTGCCTGTCACCACACTTGGCTAATTTTTGTATTTTTAGTAAATACATGGTTTCTCCATGGTGGCCAGGCTGGTCTCAAATTCCTGACCTCAAGTGATCCATCTGCCTTGGGAGGCCAAGCCATCAGTGGCATTTTTTCTTACTCATTTCAAACGTGCCTTCTGAGAAGTGCTTTGAGAAACTACAGACAAATGTTCTCCTCTATTAGAAGGACCAGAGAACAAACCTATGTCGCTGTTCCTGATGTACAGTACTAAGACCAATACAAAAAAATTTAATCCATACACAGGACTCAGATAAATATAAAACCAATCCAAAACAAATAAATATGAAAAACCAATAATCCAAAATATGAATGTACAGAATAAATGCTTTAGAAGTGGTTGAGTTTTGACAAAGGAAATTCCACCAAGTTCTACCACTATCAGATTCAACAAGGCAAGTCACTAAAGATAGGGGAGAAAGGTGGGTAAGAAAAATTCAGCTGTATTTTGAATATGGTCATTATGTGCATCTAATTGCACTCCTTTAAAAAGATCTGACTCTATGTAGGTGATGATTCTGAGTTAGGCAGGGTATGCAGTACAGAAAAGAGGAGAAAATAGAAAGGGGAGGATAGTAAGGAAATGGAGGGAGGGGTATTTGGAGACTACTTTAGTTGGCTGACCTTTATGGTTCTACACGTTTTTTATATTTTTTCCACCATTTTGTACTCATGCCCAGATTCAAAGTGATGGCTTCATAATAATAAATAAATAATTAAGGATTTCAAGAAAAGATCCAAAAGCCATGCCAGAAAGGGTTACAAGCTTGGCTCCAGATCCCTCTTGAGTGAGAGACAGAAAATAGGTTTGACTTTGCCTGCCTGGATGGCTGGAAGGCAGTGACAGACATCGAATTACAAAGCTCAGGGGGAATTTTCTCTTGCCACCAATAGAAGCCCAGCCTCCCTGACATTCATAGTTTAAAACATTTCTTTTTATTTCTAGATTTTAGGAGAAAGTAACAATTTTTCCTCCCTTCTAGGGGCTTCAGTGTACATATAGAGCTTTCTCTGGCATCAGGAATGAGCTGGGAATGGAGAATACCTAGACTCCTACAGATCTAACACTCAAGATAACTTGCCCAGCTGAGATTATATGCTTTTCAGCCCTTTCCTCTAGCCTCCAAAATATGACTAGTGAACAAGAAGGGAGTGGATCATGGGAAGAATAGGTGCTACAGAGAGATGATCAGTTAGATAGCAATCACTAACTGAGGTTCATAAACTATTTTATCTTTTTATAGTTTATAAAATGTTTTCATAACTATTATCTCACTGGATCCTCACATAACCCTGTGAATACAGCAGAGTAAAGATTGCCATTCTCATTGTGGAAACAAGGTAGTAGCTCAGAGATAATATCTGCCTCATCCTTGGTCACACAGATGGTGTGCTGCCCCACTGGGACTCGAGTCTAGGCACCCCAAATGCATCCAGACATACAGAGGCTCCAGTAACAGAGGACCGAGCTCCATGAACAGTGAGGAGTGCTGGGACTTCCTGAAAGATGTGAGACAGACATATAATCCCCAAACAGGAAAGGGGCTTAGAACATATCAAAGTCTTACTCCCTCATTTTACAGATATGGTCTAGTTTGGTTGACTAACTAACCTAAAAGTATCTACAAACTCATGTAAAACTCAGCTCTCCTAACTCTCAGCCCAGTGTTTTTTTACCCTCACCATGGTGACATCTCCTTCCATACAACTTGGTGTAAACAAAAAACTCAAAGGTGCTCTGGATAGGAAGTCAATGAGATACGTTAGGATCCATTTACTCTGATGAAGTAAATTGAAAGTTTGATCAAATTTGCAATAAAACTGGGATCTGCAAATGGATTACCTAGAGTTAAAAGACTCCCCTTTGCCGGGCACAGCAGCTCACATCTGTAATCCCAACACTTTGGGAGGCTGAGGCGGATGGATCACTTGAGGTTGGGAGTTCAAGACCAGCCTGACCAACATGGAGAAGCCCCATCTCTACTAAAAATACAAAATTAGCCGGGTGTGGTGGTGCTTGCTTGTAATCTGAGCTACTCCCAAGGCTGAGGCAGGAGAATCGATTGAACCAGGGAGGCAGAGGTTATCGTAAGCTGAGATCATGCCATTGCACTCCAGCCTGGGCAACAAGAGTGAAAACTCCTTCTCAAAGAAAAAAAAAAAAAGACTCCTCTTTATAAAATGCAAAAAGCTGAGAAGAGGGTTGGGAGGTAGGAAAAAGCACCAGAAGTAGTAGGTCCTCATTTGCCTCCTGGCCCTGCCCCTTCCTACAGAATGATTCTGGAAGCCTGGAACAGGGTCAATTTCTTTATTTGTGATGAATGCATGAACACTGCCTACTTTACCGGTTTGTTATGAGAACGTACCAAGATAATGCATGTGAAAGTTCACTGCAAATGATGATAAGGTATTTTCATCCCTCTTACTGTGGTTTGCTTCTCTAAATTACCTGGCTAATTGTCTTTACTTTTACTTGATTTTTGTTTTTGTTCATGTGGCCCAAGCTAGCTGCCTAGTGTGAGGATGAAAGGCCATGGTGTAATCACAACCAGATTCAACTATAAAAGGACTCAGACTGCCCTTTTCCACACAGGCACTCAAACAGATAGTGAGGTTATATTGGGTGCCCTAGAATGTAGAACTAAGATTACTTCTGAAAGGTTGAGAAACAAAACCTAATAAAAATGAGTAAAAGATGTCTATGAGTAAAAGTCTCATAAGAGGTTTAGTTATGCATCACTAAGAAGATTTGGGAATATTCACATTTCAAAAGAATGTGGATATTGCTAATTGAGCTAAAATTGAAGAGGCAGGAAGAATAAATAAACTCCCAAATTAAGAGATTCTCAATGTGTCTCCAGCCCTGTCCATGGTAGAGCATACTTAAACATTTGGGTTCCAAGAGTGGAGACAAATCCATAAGGCTATCAGAACTTGAGGACACTAGCTTAAGATCCAGATAAATCCATTAATTATGAGGCCTTGCTTGTCAACAAAAATCTGTGCTTAAACTTTAGCTTTTAAACAAAATTTACTTGTAGGGAACATGCTGAGGAGCTGACACAATGCCCAATCTCATTTTAAGTGAACAAATTAGCATCAGTTCTTACACAAATTTCATGTGAGCTTGGGTCACGATTGTCTTCTTGAACTTAGTTACTCTGAGAACAGAAAGGAAGGGAAACTAGAAGACCTCAGTCAAACCCCATGTTCTTTTTACCTTTAGCTTTTCCCAGGTCTATAGCTGTAAATTTGTGGCTCCAGCCACCTGTAAATAGGCTAGGCTATGCATGACAACACTTAACCTAGGTGAAAAATCATGTTACTCATGGAGTTCAGGACACTATAGCCCAAAATATTATGCCACCTGACATATTAAAAAATGGCAGAATTGCTCGATACAGTGGCTTACGCCTGTAATCCCAGTACTCTGGGAGGCGCAGGAGGGTGGATCATAAGGTCAGGGGTTCAAGACCAGCCTGGCCAACATGGTGAAACCCCGTCTCTACTAAAAATACTAAAATTATCTGGGCATGGTGGTGGGTACCTGTAGTCCCACCTGCTCAGGAGGCTAAGGCAGGAGAATCACTTGAACCAAGGAGGCAGCGGTTGCAGTGAGCCAAGATTGCACCACTGCACTCCAGCCTGGGCAATAGAGCGAGACTCCGACTCAAAAGAAAGAAAAAAGAAAAATGGCAGAAACAAGAAAATCTCTCTAATTTCCCCACCACCACAACCCTTCACCTCTAAAGCAGGTCATAAAACTAAGAAGGATTTTCTAAGGTTTTTCTGACATAAGACCTTCATATGAGTGGAGATCTCTCTATACCTGGAAGAGGGGGATATCTTTATCTCTGAAAGTGAAATGTCATAGTGAAGAATTTGAACAAAAAAGTCTTGCAAGTTTGCCATCATTAGATCATTTCCTTTGTCTATACTATTTCTCTTTGACTATCCAATCTTCATCAAACCTAGCATGAAAATACACAAGTTTAACTGTTTCTTTGGGTCTTTATGTCCTTATGAACCTCTCGCATAGAGCTTACATTAAATAAAATGTGAATGCTTTTCTTTCGTTAATCTGTCTTTTGTTCTACTAGCCTCAGCCATGAAGCTATATTACTCAATCTTTCTGTGCCCATAATCAATGAGAACTCAAATAGAAAATATATTAACTCAATTTGCCTTTTGAAAGTACTCTTGGAGGCTGGGTGCAGTGGCACGCCTATAATCCCAGCACTTTGGGAGACCAAGGTGGGTGGATCACCTGAGGTCAGGAGTTCAAGACCAGCCAGGCCAACATGATGAAACCCTGTCTCTACTAAAAATACAAAAAATAAAAATACAGGTGATGCATGCCTGACTCCAAAGTAGTCCCAGCTACTCAGGAGGCTGAGGCAGGAGAATTGCTTGCACCTGTGAGGCAGAGGTTGCAGTGAGCTGAGACCACTCCATTGCACTTCAGTGAGGGCAACAGAGCCAGACTCCATCTCAAAAAAACAAAACAAAACAAAAAAAAAAAAACAGGAAGTATTTTTGGAAAAAGAAGAAAACATCAACAACCTTAACCATTATTTTAAAGTTAGGTTATGCTTCATATTAGGTACAAGTTTAGCGCAATTCTCTCTTCTTCCTAAAGCATTTTTTAAAATGCCCATGAAGACAATGAGAAAGTACCTAAAGGCCTAGATTTAATAACATTTCATATACTATTCTGCTAAAGTTAAAAAGTGAACAAATATATTCAAGAAAAAAGATTTCAATTAAGGTAGTTGTAATAGAGTTAAAGAGGAGTGATATTCTAGTAATTAATCTTAAATTATTTCAGGCTAGGAACATAGACCTAGGCCAGAAAAATGGAAATGATGCACCACACACATATAAGAAAAAAATCAGCAGTTTCTTCTTCAAACTTCCTAATCCAAATGGCCAATTGCTGGTTGTCATTGCATTAATCTAATTATAACTTTTTCCTATTGAATTTTAAAATACACAAAATGACTGAGAAAAAAATAGCAACTTGTAAAAATCAAAGGGTTCCACGGTTAATGTTACATTCAAAGGTAATTACTTAACACAGGCAAAGCTGAACTGCACAACCTACAATTCTGCAACTTTCTATAGGCCCTTTTGCTTCTACTTTAAATAAAAGAAATTCCTTTCATTTTGTCAAGAAAACTTTTCTCTACCTCACTACTGCCTGACAAGGGAACAGATGGCAATTTAAGGGGAGAATTTATGAGAGCCACAATCTTAATGTTGCATAAAGGAAAGAAAAAGACTCGCATCAAAACCACTGACAAATGTACTTGCTAATATTAATGCACTCCCCATTCATCCAATATGCTTCCTAATTGCTTTTCTGTACATAATAATGTGGCACCTGCTGCTCAACATTGCAAACGCATCAGGATTTCTCCAAAGTCAAACAGCTCTGCAACTGGCCCTCTCCCAGTGATAAATGTAGAGCACTGTATCACGCACAGTTCCTGTCAGTGGCATAATTAAAATTTTATACTTACAGAAAAAGATAGTAAACAATCAGTTCTTAAATGGATTCACAAGAGGAACTCTTGTTACAGCCAACTTTATAATTAGTATGCATCATGTACTGCTAATATATCCATGACAAGAAAATAGAAAAAAAAATTAGAAACTTGAGTTGTTCCCTTTAATGCAATGTTAAACTATTTTCTTAAAAAAAGAAGAAAATAATCTACTATTACTGTACTATTGCATTAAGAACCTTCTCTCATATTAGTATAACTGCTTCTACTATATATCTTGTCTATGCCTTCTCAAGTGACAATGAAAATGAGATTAGAGTATAAGGGAGAAAACTTTTGTATGCACACACAGCAATGAAAGCATGGCACATATTTTGTAGTACAGGGGTCCAAAAACTACAGCCTCCTGGTAAAATCCAGGCCAAAACCAGATTGCTTTGTAAAGCCTGTGAATTGAGAATGGATTTTACATTTTTAAATGATTGGGATAAAAATCAAAAGAAAAATAATATTTTGTGGCACCTGAAAATCACATGAAATTTAAGTTTAAATGTCCATAAATACAGTTTTATTGGAACACAGCCATACACTTTCATTTATTTGTCATATTGTCTCTGGCTGCTTTCCTGCTACAAGGGCAGAGTTGAGCAGTTGCAACAGAGACCCGGTCTGCAAAGCCTAAAGTTTACTATCTGGTCCCATGCAGAAAGAGTTTGCTGATCCCAGGTCCAAGGCACTTGTATTCTACAAATCTATGTAATTGAAATGTGTCATTATTTACATGTATGTGCACACATAAACAATTAGTGATCAATGAGATAAAAGTAGGGTTACAACAAACATATCTGTGTGTATGCACATGTGATGTAAAAGGTTAAAAACTATTATTCTAGGTGTAACTAAAAATGTTTGCATTGTGAGAAAATCAAATTATATTAATTATCTGTGCTTTTATTTTTATTATAATTATATCTAGCAAATTAGTGCTTTACTTCTGCATGTAAGTATTTTATGTTCCTTAGGCCTGTGAAGAGTCCGTTTTATTAAACAATAGAACAACCAAAATAATAGCAGCAAAAAAAAAAAAAAAAAGAATATTATTTTTGGCTATCATCCAATGTGGAAATAATGAGTGATTTAGTAAAACGCCACTGTTGTGGTCACTTTGCTATGTTTTTCCTGAAGCTATCAGTAAGCTAAAAAAGAAGTTATTTGATACAATTGTTTAGAACTACACACACACAAATATACACATGAATCCATGTAAAACTGGGGAAATCATAAGGTGCTTTCAATCCGTTTCCTGAGTTTGATACTGTATTACTGTATTCAAATTATGTCAGATATTACCAATGGGGGAAACTAGGTGATGGACACATGGGACCTCTCTGTACTATTTTTCCAACTTCCTGTAAATCAATAATTATTTCAAACAAATGCTTTCTTTTTAAGTTATTTGTGAAGGGAATCCTTCTCTAGATTATGTGGGTAGTTCCTCTATCTGATATAAAATTATATTGTACCAGGATTTTCAAATATTTGACAGAGAAAAAGAAAATAAGAAAAACTAATAGATCTAAAAAATTTCCACACTGGCCTTATATGATATGAGGCTGAAATAAATCAATCAGTTTAATTTTTTCTAATCAATATAATGGGGCAGAGGGAACCCAGCTAAACAGATTATGTGGTTTGGTGGACAAAGCCTCTAGTTGGCTAGCTGACTGGTTTGCTTTACATGGATTGTCAAGTGTTCCTCTTCAGTAAGTCCGGCCTGCAGGGCCTGATGACGATTTCTTTGCCCCTAGTGCCCCTCTTCTCACATTCCCCAAGCACATTCCTATTGGCAAGAACCTTCCCTTTATTGTACAATTACCATCTTTTACATCTAGATGAAAATCCTTTTCTTTACAGCTGAAAGCTGGAAGTGAAGGGAATTTGAATCTAGAGGATTTTAACTTGTTTGCTTCACTAGGAAAGCATGCTTCATACGATGTAGTGCCTTTTTAAAAGCCTGTTCCTTTGAGCAAATAGTATTAATTCCAATACTTTTTAAAAGAGGGGGAGACCTACCTGTGAATGTAAATAAAGTGCCGATTCCACAGCTAAAGATCTCGTGGAGATTAAAGTCTGAATCAGAGGCACAGATGCAAATAAAATAATTTGTATCATGAATGAAAATATTATACATTAAAATCCTAGCAAAAACAAAAACCTTTTTTTGAAGATAAAACTGCATAAAAATTACTGATGTCAGTGAGGAAATAAAGTATGTTTTTAGTTTTCATGACAGGAAGGAGATGAGATTCATTTTTATACCAGCTCCACAAAGGCTTGCTAGCAACCTGCTTAGAATACAATAAATGGGATTTAAATTTTCTTTCCCTTTACGTGGTTTGCTCATTTGCATGCTAGGCCCCAGAATGGTCTTCTCTCTCTCTCTCTGCCATTTCACAGAAACACTGGGATCTGAGCGCTGGGAGCAAACTGAAAGGTTCAAGGGTGCTTGTGAGTTCAGCAGAAAGCTCTTTTATCAGTGTATTTGCAAGGGAAAAATGTAGTGCTTTCCTCACTTCATTGGGCAACTTTTCCTTTGAGGGACAGCTTCAAAAATCTCCTCCCCAGAAACACCTCTCAGCCCAGAAAGTCCTTTGCTTTCCTCAAAAACACAGAAGCAAACTCACCATGGGAACTCCTAATGAACAAAGACAAAATTAGTGTTGGTTTGGAAGGATGTCAGAAAGAGGATCGGTCTACCCTTCTCCACCTGGGTGTCAGTTCCTCAAATTTCTTCATTTAAAATATTAGACATGGCTGTTATTCAAGCTTGGAGGAAAAGGGTATCCAGACTTTATTTTCAAATCCATTTGAGGATGATTAAAGTATACACAAATGTCAGAACTATCCAACCCAGTGACTAATAATTTAGAAGAGGAGAAGGAAATAAACACAAGACATTTAGTCACTCAAATAGGAAATATCAATCCAATCCATTGATTATAGTCAGTTTTTAAAGCCTAGACAGTACATTCTCATCATAAAAGACATACTGTATATAAAGAGAAATGCTCCCTCATTGCAATATAAAGATATCAGATGTGATGGCTGACGAAATAATAAAAGAACTGTATTCATCAACAGACTTAAAACTGCACGTTATTCTGTTACAGACAAACAACTGTTCATAGGAACTGGAAGAGGTTGGGATGGCATTCCTATGTAAATAAGAGGGAGTGGTGCTGGAGTGTTGTTTTTTCCAGCATAGCAAGAGCCCTCACAGCAGGAAATGTTTTATTGTAATGCAAATGTATTTGATTTTCTCCAAAATCCCCTTTCACTGTCTTTCCTGTCTGAATGTATCATCACACCATATTTGCAATTCTATTAAGCACCATTTTATATTAGCCTAATTTACGTAACCTGCCTAATAGGAATCGGAAATGTTACAGTTATTTTACTGGATCCAATTAGTATTTCATTGTTTTAGCCTGAGCACAATATTGTACAATAGTCCTCAATACTCAGCTAAATGGGATAGGATGTACTCCACGTAATACGATAAATGGAAGCATATGTTTTAAGCTAATTAAAACGCAGTTAAAACCTGCCTGAACTGAAACCAACTGCATCCTTTAATATCTAGTGAATGACTATTTTAAAAAAAAATCTAATAATAAAATGTCATATCACGGTGAACTTAAGAAAAAAGTACAAAAGTTAAGTGCTGAAAATAGCTGGACTAAATTATTAGTGGATTGTTTCCTGGAAACGCATTTTCTCTTTTTACATGTCACACAGAAGAGTTTTTCCCAAGTTAGATACACAACTTCACAAAAATGTGTAAACATCCTTGGTTAACCACAGGGTGAGGAATAGTTTAAGTATTCCCATAATTAAAAATAGAGTTTCTTATTTCTTATTTTAACATCCATTCAATTTACAGAAATACATCAAATGTTGCATTTTGTGCATTTCAGAGATAATATACTCAGCAAAAAGAAGTTACATAATTTCAAACCAAAAAATTTGCAACAATGTTCAGTTTTACAAATGGCTTAATATAGGGATGTCACACAGTACGAAAAAAACTGAAATGTTGGGCTGAAATTGTGAAAGTAACAATAGTAAACACTGTGGGTATTAAAAGTGTAAATATGTATAACATATATTATGTATATACAAAAAATCCTTTAATGCAGGAAAATCATTTTTCTTTAATTTCAGAATTTTGCTGTTGATTTCATATTGGGTTGTTACGCTGTTTTATCTGGGTATTGTTCTCCTAAGATTACAGAGTCTATTAAAATTTGAGTAGGGAGCATATGTAGGAGGAAAAAGTACTGAGCTGACCCATACATAACCCAATTAAAAGTATATTTGCTTTTTACTTTCTATACAGACACCTCTCAAACCTCATTTCAATGAAAATAGTGTATGAAATTCTAGCTGTGGCAAAAATAACTTCCAAAAAATAAAAACAGAAGTTTCTCATATAGTAAAAGAGAGGCAAAGTTTAATGTTTGGCAAAATATTAAATACAATATTTGGTGGAAAAGCAATCTTTTTTTTTCAACTTATGAAAATGGTAAGAAATAGTATTAAATTGAACTCCTGGGCTGACTGGAGATTCTTAACAATAACATTACGACGGTTGCACTGAACCTGAGAGTGTGCTTTCTGTCATTTCTTTCGACTTTGCCATTAACTCCATAACAGCTGGCACCAAATATACTAAATTGTGATATAATGAGCTTGTATATTGCTAGCAATTACAGAGTTAAGTTGAATAAATCCTTAGAGTACAAAATAAGTGTGCTTTCCACCTGACAATAAATTAAAAATGACACCTGCCTTAATTTAAAATTGCCTAAGATCATATATAAAAATCAACAAAAACGGTGATTGAAACCACATCTCAAGATTTGCCAGGTTTGACTCTATCTCTTTCATACATGTTTATGACATCTGTCATCTCGATCTATTATTTAAACACTCTTTATGCATTGCTGAGTTATGAAGTATGTTTGTGATAACTATACTTCTGAATTTGAAAGCTCAAGTTGTGAATGCTATATATCTTGGTTTCCTTGTCAATATATAAATCTGAACAGAAACTAGATAACCAGACCACAACATTCTTTTAAACTATGATACCAGAGGGGCTGTGCCTTTAGAAAAAAAATACAATTAAGTGTCTGAGGACCAGAATTTGGATGCTCTTGGTAAACAAAAATAAACATCACTTCAATGAACCTCATATATAACATGAAACTAATGTTTCTTTAATAGATTTTTGAAAAATATAAAAATATAACTTAGGCCATATAGTAGTCTAAATGGCAGTTGCATTTAGACTACAATGTAACTTAGTCCCAAAGTAGCCTAAATGGCAGTTGCAATAGACAGAGAGCCTCAAACTACCAGGGGATTGGGTTTTATTCATCAGCATAAAAACACCTACCATGGATTAGATAAAGGGAGATGGGACAGGTAGCAATACAGGACTCCTCTCTTCACCAACACACACACACACACACACACACACACACACACACAGCAAATACTGAAGTTAAGTTATTCACCTACACACACACACACACACACACACACACACACACAGAGCAAATATTGAAAGCCAGGCTCACCATACAGCTGGATGTGATTTTGGAAAGTGATTGGATGAAGTCTTTTAGCTTCTAGGCGGGAAATAAAACTATCCCCATGGATAGTTATATTTTTCCCTTCTGAGTATATTTAGGGATAGAAACATTAAGTTTGAAGAGGTAGCACCAGCCGGGCATGGTGGCTTGGCTCACGCCTGTAATCCCAGCACTTTGGGAGCCCAACGTGGGTGGATCACCTGAGTCAGGAGTTAGAGATCAGCATGGCCAACATGATGAAACCCTGTCTCTACTAAAAATACAAAAATTAGTCAGATATGGTGGCACGTGCCTGTAATCCAAGGTACTTAGGAGGCTGAAGCACAAGAATTGCTTGAACCCAGGAGGTAGATGTTGTAGTGAGCTGAGATCACACCACTGTACTCCAGCCTGGGCAATAGAACAAGACTCCGTCTCAAAAAAAAAAAAGGTCTACTAAATGTACCCTAAAATATTTGGGTGATCTGGAATGTATAAGCTCATCTTATAAAGTTGTAATGTTTCCATTCCAACAAAGTAAGCTGCCTGTTTTGGGACATTGACCAATCTCATCATTGCATCATTTCCTATAGAATCCATTTGTATTATTGTGTATGAAGGTACAGATTGGCATAGATTCAAAGTACTGAAATTAGATTAGCCCTAAAAGAAAATAAGCTTGTTGGCCGGCCAGAATTTGAGCTGAAGAGGAAATTACAAAATATAGCAATTAACCATTACTTCCTCGGTTACTGTTCGGGTTTAGGACATGCTACTCCAAAATATGGCACCTTGGCGGAGTATTTTAAGCTGAAGAAATTTGAGAAACAGCATTTGCATGAAGTTCTCCCTGACCTTCCCCTGCTTTTCTCCACTAAAACAGGTCATGAAACCTAGGAAGGATTTTCTGACCTTCTCTGAAAGCAGGTCATAAAACCCTCATGTGAGAGAGGCTCTCTCTATACCTAGAGGAAAAGAACAGACTTATCTCTGAAGACACAGGATCACAAAGAAAAATCTGAACAAACGGGTGTTGCTAAATTCTCCCCTAGTTTATTATTAGATCATACCCCCTTCACCCAAGTTTATTTCTCCAAGACTGTCCACTCTTCATCAAACCTACTACAACATAAAAAGCTCTAAAGTTTAGCTGCTTCTTTGGGTCTTAATTTCCTCATGAAGGCTCTCATATCACATAAAGCAGCTTATATTTAAAACATTTGTATCCTTTTCTTTTTTAATCTGTCTTTCGTTACAGGGGCCCCAGGCAATGAACCTTAGATGAGAAGAAGGGAAAGATACGTTTTCTCTTCCATACTGTCTAATTCTCAGACCTTGAGTGGGTGGAGGCAAAGGTGAAAATCTGAGATCTAAAATTTTTTTGTATCAGCAGAAAAGTTGTATTCCTTTTAAAGCCACATCCAAGGCCTTAACAGACAGACACAAATCAAAGTAGGCATTTAAAGCATTAGATAGTAAGGTACAAGATATACAATGGGGGAAAATGCTTCACCATCCGAAGCGTACATCAAACTTGGCTGCATCGACAGCTGAGCTCTGCAAGTGCTGGGGGGTGTGGCTGAGGGTAAGAGCATGTTTGCAGAACTAAAAGAAATGTTTCTCAGCTATTCCTACATGCAGGAACAAAACCAAATGCAAGACAATGCATTCAGAATTCTCAACCCTCTTTCATTAGCTATGCTTTGAGCCAAAGGACTGGCTTATGCAGTGACCAAAATTGATGGTTCAGATGGCTGAAGTGACCACAAAGACAGATTTGGGGAGCTTTAACTGCCAAGCTTTTACTGATACACGTGTTCCCCGATATACACATTTTGCAACCACAGAATGAGACAGGTTCTATGGACAAAGAAAAAGGGAGGAGGTGTTAATGAGAATTGTTTCTTTATCAAATGGTCTTCACCAGTTCAATATTGCAAAGAATGTATAACAACCTAAAGTCCTGTGCTTGCCCAGAACATTTCAGAATTACTTCTGAGAACATCCCTTCTTTTTGTTACTCTACAACTTTCTAATGCTATCTTAATAATAATAATAAAGAGAATAGTCTAAAGAAAAAAAGAAAAGACTATTTCCAATTGATTTGGAAATAAAAGATCAGTTTTAAAATCTGAATTTATGAAGGTTTACCGTAATATATAATCTGCTGACCAACATGCCATTAATCTCTTAAATCTAAATAACATGAATTTCTGTTTTACTCCTAACTCATAAAACCTCAAGGAACCCCATGGACTGGCATTCATTCTTTCAATGGCCAAAGCTTCAAATGGGACAGGCACTTTACTTTGTTCTGGGATGTGGATTTGTGGGCAGATGACAAGGTGCTAATGAGGAGCTAATGTCCCAGCAGCTGGCAAACTGCCAACCTCAGGATGGGAGGATTAGAGCATTTGTCTGCATTAGCCCTGTACAAAGGAGGGAGGGGCCAGGGGGAAGCCAATTCCAGGTTGAATAACTTGACTCACATAGGATCTTGTGTCCCCTTCCAAAAGTAAGGGGCTATTGAGGATAATTATGCACTTCTCCTAGGTGGCATGGCTAGTTCTCATGCGGATACACTTGACTTGGTTCTCATTGTGGAATAAATTAGTTAGAATAGGCAAGTTCAGAACCTGTCCCACCTCATCACCAACTCAGGATATAATCATATTAATGAGGAACCAGGTGAAAATTCTTGTCTACATTAGATTCATTCGTCATGAATGTAAAGTTAGTTTATAAAAGTGTCTCACTAGATCACTTCTTGAATTCAAATTTTATTTTTAAAGACAAGGGCGCTTTATTTTCTAATTTTGCCATCAAAAATTCATATCATGAGTTTTGGCTGATTGGAAAAATCCCCAGAGAGACTTGAAATTTCAATAGAATCATACTGCCTGAGCAGAATACAGCTGAGGTTCTTCCACCTGGGCCACTTTCATCCAAGTCTCCCCAACATTCATTTCAATAACAATTATCCCTCTTACATTTTAAAATCTCGTGAGTATGCTTATTAATGTAGATTTTCACTTACATAAAAACATAAAGAAGGTAAATTTGAATGGAAATACAAGTTTGAAGAGATAAAATAAATATGCTTTTTTGTTCTTGGAAACTATAAAAATATTAAAACTTGATACATGAAAATAAGCACTGGCCAGGTGTGGTGGCCCACACCTGTAATCCCAGCACTTTGGGAGGCCCAGGCAGGTGGATTACAAGGTCAGGAGTTCAAGACTAGCCTGGCCAAAATGGTGAAACCCTGTCTCTACTAAAAATACAAAATTTAGCTGGGTGTGGTGGCAGATGCCTGTAATCCCAGCTACTCAGGAGGCTGAGGCAGAGAATTGCTTGAACCCAGGAGGTGGAGGTTGCAATGAGCTGGGATCGCGCCAGTGCACTCCAGCCTGGGCAACAAAGTGAAAATTTGTCTCAAAAAAAAAAAAATTAAAAAAGAAAAGAAAAGCAGCATTATTAACGGGTGAAATAATTCCTAAACTGAATGCACAGTAGGTTATATTCTGTAATTTTAATTTTAAGGCATTTTATCTTTTATAAAGACATATGAATATGTTTTTATACTATTTATTTTTAGATATGTAGTCTACATAAGTTTGTTGTTATGTGTATGGTGCTGATTTGAATTCCCTGCATGACTTAATAAGTAAAGATCACAGTATACATGCTCCAAGCCACACACACACACAGGGTCCATGATCCCCCTGCATAATCTGCATCATGTCTATTGCAGCGGATTTCAAACTATAATTTTGAATTCCCCCCTTGCCCTATTATTTCCCCACAGCAGCCAGTCAGATCTTCTTACGAAATAAACCAGAAATCAGATTGTATCCTGACCTTGCAAGATCTGTCCCTGACCCACTTCCCCACACTTCTTCCTGATTTCCACTCTACTCACCAAGCTTAATTACCCTTTCCGTTCTTCAAAATAGGACAAACGGTTTCTACTTCAGGACTTTCAGAAGGGCTGTTCAGTGTGCTTGGAATGTTCTGCTTCCCTTTGTCAGCCTAGTTGGTTCTTTTTCATATTTCAGATCTAAGCTTAATTGCCTGCTCCCATCACTCTGTCAAAAGTACATTTCTTTTTGCAGTTGTCTAGTTCAAAACTCTATTTTACCATTCACAACACTTACCCACAACATTTACTTCTTTCACAGCTGTTTGGTTTGGTTTTGTTTGCTTGATTTCTTCCCTACTAGGAGCACTGGAATCTTTGTGAATGCTGCATCCCCAAGGCCTAGCCTGATACCTGTCCTCAGTAGGTATTCAAAAACTATTCAATGATTAAATGTAAGATGTTGAGTAAGGCCTAAAATATTTTCAGATGTAAATTTTATGTCTGACGTTATTTACAAACACAAACTTTTTTTAGATGTTGAAGATTAATTGAGCTTTAGATGAAAGAAAAATGTTATTCAGAGTGACTTTGTACATGATCAATTCTATTTTAATTCTATACTGGCACCCAGAGCATCCTACAGTGGACTCTTCAGGCTTCTGAGAGAGAATGGTAAAATTGTTATGAACCCAACACCCTACAAAAGCACTGGTATTCATTCATTTAACCCCTACCTTCTAGGTGAGTTAATTTAAGTGCTGAGTAGATATATGTGTAACTGTCCAGGAATATACAACATGCATCCAGGAAGTGGGACAGTGAGGGTTGAATCCAGACTCTAGCTGCAGAGACTATGCTCATAACCACCACAATATGCTATCACCCGCTTTTCTGAGTGCATGGTGGTCACATGTGACAAATTGCCTGAGGGCCACAGGTTCTCATTCCATATGGAAATATGGAAAAGTAAGGACAAAAATAAAAGGAGAAGGACTTACAGAATCATGGCATAGTTCTAGTTTTAGGTGGCTGGCTGGTTCTCCCACTCCTCTTTCAACTGGATTTAAATTATAAGCTCCGAGCCAGGCATGGTGGCTCATGCCTATAATCCCAGCAATTTGGGAGGCCAAGGCGGGGAGATTACTTGAGCTCAGGAGTTTGAGACCAGCCTGTGCAACATAAGGAGACCCCAGCTCTACAAAAAATAAAAAATTAGCTGTGCATGATGGCCTATACCTGTAGTCCCAGCTACTCGAGAGGCTGAAGAAAGAGGATTGCTTGGAGGTCAAGGCTGCAGTGAGCTATGATCACACCACTGCACTCCAGCCTGGGTGACAGAGTGAAACCTTGTCTCAAAATTAAAAAATAATAATAAGAGGAAGAAAAATAAATTATAAGTACCTTCTCACCCTCTTACCACAATGCATGAAAAAATTGATATGCTTATAATCCTGAATAATCTAGTTTTTGCACCTTATCTTTGTTTTCCTCTGGCCCTAGCTTTACTTGAGCACTCACAGCTCTTCCTCTTTTCTTATTTCTTAAAGACGAATCAACAAAATGACAACTGATATTGGTCAGGTCACTACTATGGACCATATCCAAGGAAACTGCAAGTGTGTACTAGATCGAGGAGAAATAATATGAGCACAATTGCCTACAGGGTGACATGGAAATCTCTGTGTGTTTGTGTGTGTGTGTGTGTGTGTATGTGTGTGTGTGTGAGAGAGAGAGAGAAAGAAAGAGAGAAAGGGTGTGTGTGTGTGCACGCGCACACGCGCGCACGCATGTGTCTTTCGGAAGATGGCTGATACCAGTTGAGGAAATGACCTTAACAAGGGCATATCATTAAGGGAAGAAACTATCAACAGATTTTTGAAGGTCAAAGAGTGCTTGTGGTAAATCAATACTTCACTTTTTGAAGACAAAGGCAGGTGTGATCCCACATGAAGATTGTACAATATTAACCAGATTACCAGATGAAGGGCATGAATTGAGTCAGCAGGAATTTTGTGAAGGCAGAGATAGACTGGCTCCGTAAGGATGTCAGAAACTGGTAGGATAAAAGGATGAGCGAAAGCAGCAATACCTCAAGAAAAATACTTTTTTCCAATGCAGTTGCTGTCTTTACTGGTTTTGCTATCAGAATGTGATAAACAATGAATGTAGGCTCCAAAGATGAATACCTGGGTGAGTGTGAGTAATATCTAAGTTAAATGATAGCAATTAGTGCCTCATTTCATATACCATTTAAATCGTAATAGTATCATTTTACTCTTGACCCCACAATTGATCCTTTTACTAGAAGTCAGCAAACATTTTCTTAAAAGACCGTATGGTACTTACTTACTTTTGTACTGCCATTGTGATACAAAAGCAACTGTAATGCAGTAAAGCAGACCACCACCACCCCCAACCCTGTAAAAAAAAAAAAAAAAAAAGATAGAGAAAATAGAAATGAATAGGTGTGGCTGTGTTCCAATAAGACTTTATATTTTGTCACTGAAATTTGAATGTCATATCATTTTCATGTGTCTCAAAATACTATTCTTCTTTTGTTTGTTTGTTTGTTTATAGAGAGGGTCACCCTGTGTTGCCCAGGCTGGAGTACAGTGGTACAATCATAGCTCACTGCAGCCCAACCCCTGGGCTCAAGGGATCCTTCTGCCTTGGCCTCTTCAGTAGCTAGGACTACAGGCACGTGCCACCATGCCTGACTAGTAATATTTTTTTTCATTGTAGAGACAGAGTCTCACTATGTTGCCCAGGCTGGTCTCAAATACCTGGCCTCAAAAAAATCTTCCTATCTTAGCCTTCCAGAGTGCTGTGATTATAGGCATGAACCATGGCACACAGCCTCCTTCTGATTCTGCTTCAATTATTTAAAAATATAAAAAGCCATTCTTAGCTCATAGACTGTACAAAGACAGGCAAAAGACGGATTTGGCCCAGGGGCCATAGTCTGTCAACTTCTCCTATTACAGAAAAACAAACAAAAATCAAACCAAACAAACAATTCTAAGATGTACTTTTAAAAGGAGGTAAGTCTCTGGGAATGTCAGATGTTTTCAAATGCATAAACCATGTTCCTTATACTTGCATGTCATTTCAAAACGTTTTATCCAAGAATAATATACCTACAGAAAAGTGTACAGCTTGATGAATTTTCACA
This sequence comes from Aotus nancymaae, assembly GCF_030222135.1. Lineage (NCBI taxonomy): Eukaryota > Metazoa > Chordata > Mammalia > Primates > Aotidae > Aotus > Aotus nancymaae. The sequence goes on along the minus strand of NW_026988471.1, from coordinate 57,329,855 downwards.
AATGCATCACAATCATATGATCGGCACACAGATCAAGAAAACAGAAGATTAACAGCACTGAGAATCTCCCCTCCTTCTCTTCATCTGTTAACCACCACCGCCACCACTCCAAGACTAGCCACTACCCTGACTTGTAAGAGTACAGCATAGTATGGTTGTTTTTTCAGTTTTTGGTGTAGTAGTTGTATTAGTCTATGTTCATATTGCTATGAAGAAATGCCTGAGACTGTGTAATTTATAAAGAAAAAGAGGTTTAATGGACTCACAGTTCCATATGGCTGAGGAGGCCTCACAATGATGGCAGAAGGTTAAGGAGGAACAAAGGCATGTCTCACATGGTGGCAGGCAAGAGAGTGTGTGCAGGAGAACTCCCTCTTATAAAACCATCAGATCTCGTGGGACTTATTCACTATCAAGAGAACAGCATGGGAAAAACCCACCCTCATGATTCAATTACCTCCCACTGGGTCCCTCCCATGACATGTGGGTATTATTATAATTCAAGGTAAGATTTGGGTAGAGACATAGAGCCAAATCATATCAGTAGTTAACTAAAAAAAAATGTTGTAGGATAAAGTTTGGTTATACAAGAAAAAGAAAATTAGCTGCTAGAACTGAAATTCATATTTTTTAAACCACATAATCATAGACTCTAGAAATGGAAGAGATTTTAGAGAACATCCATATTTACACCCTCATGTTATATCTGATTCCCATAGTAACATAACTAATATATGTATAATTCAATTGTCTATCTAAATACTAGTTAAATATGCATTATATACAAGTTTATGTGGCAAAAATCTATATATCAAAAAAATTTACATCAATAATGTTGACAATAAACAAAATAATACATTAAATTTCTGGTTATGCTATTATTATCAAAGCTAATACCTCCTCATTTTCATTACATAATTGACAAGGCTTTGAATTTTTTTTTTTACAATGAATATCTAGGACTGGCCAGTACTTTCCACTATTGGCACTGCTAATAAAGAGGAAGGTCTTCAATTTACAAATGATTAGCTTTCATGACAAGGTACAAACTCAATAATATTTAATGATTTTATCAACTATTTGCTACATATATCAAGGAATGTCCAAGTTTTAGCTGTAAAAGCAACTAAATATAAAATAACACTTCGCTAATTTTATAGAGGTTACAATAAAAACTTTTTTATAGTAATCTAAAAGAACTGGACATTTTAACAATCTGATAATATAACACTGATTTAAAACTATGTTCTGCACTTCCAAACTCTGACATAAATATATGAGTAAAGTTATATAAAAGATAAGATATCTGAAGCAGTTTTTTAACACTATTTTATACAATCTCCTATGCATACCTTCCTTCTCCTCCACCCTACTTCGAACCCATGAATGTTTTTACCAGAAAGGTGTTTTATGCTAACAGGATCTTAATTTTTTTTTTTTTTTAGACGGAGTTTCGCTCTTGTTACCCAGGCTGGAGTGCAATGGCGCAATCTCGGCTCACCGCAACCTCCGCCTCCTGGGTTCAAGCAATTCTCCTGCCTCAGCCTGCCTCAGCCTCCTGAGTAGCTGGGATTACAGGCACACGCCACCATGCCCAGCTAATTTTTTGTATATTTAGTAGAGACGGGGTTTCACCATGTTGACCAGGATGGTCTCGATCTCTTGACCTCGTGATCCACCCGCCTCGGCCTCCCAAAGTGCTAGGATTACAGGCGTGAGCCACCGTGCCCGGCCTAAAATGTTTGTTTTATGGAAAAAAATTAAAATATGTTGTCACTTAAGTGTAAGTAGTAATATGCAATTTATCTTGAAATAACTCATTAGTATATCTAACTATAAAAATAGACTAATTCCAAAGATTTCAATGTAATTGGATAATATTACACACAGCCGTTCTTGTCTCTGCTTTGCTATTAGCCTGTCTTATGACCTTGACCATGTCAAATTACGTTAAACTTCAGCTTCCTCATCCAAAATGTGATACTGTAGAGTTTCTTTTTAGCTCTAAAAAATATACTTTAATTATTATTCTAAAAACATTAACCTAATTAATGTGGAAGCAATAGAATTCTCTTTTCCTGAAATGCCCAAATACAGCATATTTAAGCAAGAATGAAAGTTTAAAAACAATTTCTTGCAATGTTATGAATTTCTCTAATAGTTCAGAGGCTAAACATCAAAACGTTTCAATATTCAGAAATGGATGGTTTAAATAATAAGAACATACTCTCCCAAACAGGCAAACTTTCCAAATGCTGGCCAAAAAGCTTTATCAACTCTACATCATTTAAAAGTGAGACTTCTGTGGCCATACTGCTTAGTATAAATTCAATCCAATTTAAAGCATGGTAACTATGTGGGCAGTCTCAGACTATTATTTTCAATGGGATTGAGTCCCTAAGGATGGTAACGACTGAGTCCCATTGAAAGTAATGGAGTAAGCAATCACATGCCATTACTTTCAAGGAGACACAGTCTCTACTATCCATAATAACATGGTAATATAAATCTGCACTGACTCATCAGCATGAAGAATGAAAATGTAAAAGAATTTCAAAGCTGCAAATGTGCACCCCGAAACCAAAAAAAAAAAAAAAACAACTGAAAAACAAAACCCTCTGGCTCTCTTGTACTCATAACTGAACAAAGTTGAAATATATTCTAGTGAATAGAAAGGTCCAAGAACCCAGGTTAAGGCAATGTGAACCCCAGGGAGAGACTCTTGTCCTTCTCACATGTTCTTTTGAGCAATGGTTGGCACGCTGTTAATTGCTGTCTGTACTTATACTCCTATCTCTGTGCCTTTTCCAGTCCCACTTTGGTTTTTAGGTATTAGTAACTTAGAGAAGAACAGTTTTTTGCCCTAAGAACTACAGTTGGTCAAATTTATTATAAATGAGCTTTTCCCTTCCATCTTAATAAGTGTGTGTTGAAATCCCTAATAGGTGGAAAAATGCAATCTTGATTTTTACCCATGCTGACGTGGTAAAATTCCAAGAAAACCTATGTTTTAGACAGAAGACAGTTTGCCAAATTTTCTTCACCTCATTTCTTTTTACTGAATACTAGTTTTGAGCAAGAAGATCTTTGTTTACCTGCTCTTCCAAATCTGCCCTCAATCCTACTATCTCTACCACTAAAAACAATATGAACAAGATACTGGACCTACTGTAGATTAAGTGTAGCTGAGAGTCCTTTTGTTAACGGACCGATCAAGAGAATCACAAACACTTGCAAAGGTGTAGTTAAATGTGCCCTAGTATATGTTTGACATTTAGCTTCAAGATGAGGGAAAATTCTCTGATTTTAACACTCGCCAGTTTTCATGGTGTAAATACTCCCATCGTGGCTGATTTCAGGCTACCAAGATGATGATACTAAATGTAGAGGATGGGAAATAGCACATCATTATACAGCATTTTTACCGCAAAGATAGAATCCAATTTAAAGCATGGTAACAACGTGAACTCAAAACTATAAAGAAGAGTAAAGGTTTGTAAGGTAATTAAGCAATAAGTTTTGCATACATATTACATTTATTTTAAATATAGTTAATTTGCCAATCGTGGTGGCTCATGCCTGTAATCCCAAAACTTTGGGTGGCTGAGCTGGGAGGACTGCTTGAGCTCAGGAATTTGAGGCTGCAGTGAGCTATGATCACACCACTGCACTGCAGCCTAGGTGACAGAGCAAGATTCCATCGCTATAATAAATATATATAAATGAATTGAATTGAATCGTAAGTATGCAATTTCAATTGTTTATAATGCCTGTGTTTAACAATGGGCTTACAAAATTACTGACAATTTAACAATTGGTTCTTGTGAGCCAATATTGGCTGGCTCCAGCACACCACTGTGTGTTTTTCCCTGTAAGTTGTAGCAGTCAAGTTCACATTATGTCAAGGATGGCAAAGAACTTGCAAATAAATGAAGACTTTCCCAGGCTCCTCTCCGCATCCGTTGGCTGCCTGTGTGTTCTTGGTTTGTTTTTAACTTTGAACTTTCCTTTTGCTTTTGCTAGGTGGTTCCTTCAGCTCATTCCCCAAAACTGGGAGAAAAAATTGCTCCTTTCAGCAACAATTACTGATGGATTTCTTGCTTCCACCACCTACCTTCCTTCATTGTGTTCATATGTGGCTCAGCTACCTATACCACCGGAACTTTCAATGCCCATTTCCCCATCTTTTTAAAAATTATTTATTTATTTATTTTGAGACGGCGTCTCACTCTGTCACCAGAGCTAGAGTGGAGTGGCATGAGTTCAGCTCAATGCAACCTCCACCTCCCTGATTTAAGCGATTCTCCTGCCTCAGCCTCCTGAGTAGCTGGGACTACCGGTGTGTACCACCATGCCCAGCTAATTTTTGTATTTTTAGTAGAGACAGGGTTTCACCATGTTGGACAGGATGGTCTTGATCTTTTTACCTCATGATCCGCTCGCCTTGGCCTCCCAAAGTACTGGGATTACAAGCGTGAGCCACTGTGCCTGGCCCATTTCCCCATCTTCTATCTGCATTCTGCTGGATCCTTTCAAATTACCACTCTTTAATGAACAAAGTGCATTAATTTTAAAAAATATGCTTGCAATGTCCTTGTGCTGGTCAAATTCTGACTCCCTCTGGCAACACCACTATAGCCCAAAAGCCTAAACAGTAAAAGTCAGTATCTCTCAAAAAATAGCAGCTCTTAGAGAAAAATTTAAAATGAAAAATACTTTTATCATAAAATTAATATAGGGTTTGTGAAGTGGGAAAGTATCAGTTTTGCATTTTAACCTGGGAACACTTTGTTGTTTTTCACAGGGTGTCAGTGATTTACAAAATAAAGGGTAAGCATACTTAATCTCTAAAACAGCATGCAAGGCTCTCAAAGAAACTGCCACCAAAGAGTTAATTTCCAAAAATTGCAAGTATAAAATCAGACCTCAGATACATTATCCAAAGTATTTTCTAGAATACGTCTATAGTTAAAGTTATTTAATAAGTGCTTATTGATTTACATTACAAAATTATTTTGCAACATACAGAATGTTCCCAAATAGAGGAATCTGTCCCAATACAGATAATTTTAGAATCTTTAAGGCCACATTTCACAAAATCAGGAGCCCTACAAAAAATCTGAAAGTTAAAATCTCATTCATATCATGAAAAGAAAGCTTAGCAATAAAAAAATTTCATAAATTGTTATTATAATAACAAAATATCATTCTGAACAGAGACCATTCAGTTACTAGTCTACAAACAATCCCATTCCTTTTCCATCTAACTGTATTTCAATCTTTCCTCTAGCTACGAAGATAATTCCCTTTGGTCACATTATTCTTGCCAGCAGTATTTTGGACATACTCTCTGGCATTAATCTATCCTTAATATTTATGTGTTTCAGAGAAGCCCAAAGAATATAGCTAAATAATGGGAAATAATTGAAACTGTGTGTGTAAATTGTCATGAAGAAATGAAGAAGAAATTGTGTCGAAATAGAATTTTCACATTATAATAAAAAAAAGAAATGGTTTTGAATGCGTACTGACTTCTCCAAAAATATTTCAATCCCACTAGACTGAAATTTGAAGATGTCACCATTGCTTGGGAAAACTCTTAAAGCAGAGAAACTATCCCATCCAGCACTTGAAAACAGATAAAGATGCTCTTTTGAGGAATCTCATGAACATTTTTTAGGAGCTATTTTGGTTTTGTCTACAAGAAGCAATGGTACTGGCACGAGACACTTTGTATTTATTTCTGTACTCATGTACAACTCTAGAATTTTGCCTGGTTGTCATCTTACTTAAAACGGTCTCGGGAGTGTAAACAATTTTCAACATGAAAGTACCAGCTAGGTGATAACATTAGCAACTAAGCATGAATAGGTTTAAACAAGCTTGATTAATTTACATTTTTAGACAAGTCTTCCTTTTTTATTATTTGCTCCATCTACAGCAGCCTCATTTTTTTTCTATTTCATAGAAACTTCTGTATTTTTAGGAATTTGTCAATGAAAATAAGATAGTCAGGCCAGGCACAGTAGCTCATACCTATAATCCCAGCACTTTGGGAGGCTGAGGTGGGTGGATCACAAGGTCAAGAGATTGAGACAATCCTGGCCAAAATGGTGAAACCCTGTCCCTACCAAAAATACAAAAATTAGTTGGGCGTGTGGTACATGCCTGTAGTCTCAGCTACTCAGGAGGCTAAAGCAGGAGAATTGCTTGAACCCAGGAGGCAGAGGTTACAGTGAGCCAAGATGGTGCCACGGTACTCTACCCTGGTGACAAAGCAAGGCTCTGTCTCAAAAAAAAAGAAAAGAAAATAGTCATTTTCCTGAAGTGTTCTGAACAGTACAATCAAAAGGAAATAGTAACAATAAAGTAAAACAGTTAAAATTCTTCTTATATCTCTTTTTAAAAGTTGTTTTATCTTACTAATACTGGTTATAAAATAAAAACCTGTCAGTAAACAGTAATTTTTCAGTACTTTTTTTTCTTGCAGGTACACACATTTAACATCTATGAATTGAGGAAGAAGAGTAAAGGAATAATGATAGAACAAGAAAGATAGAAAGAGAGAGATTGAAGACTGGTTATAATGACATTTTAATTCAGTTCTTCCTAACTACAATCAAAACCAAGAAGAAGGAAAATTTGACAGCAAATTCTTATTTTAGTGTGGTTTTGACATACAGTTGGTGATCCCATGGGCAAATATGGTACATCTCAAACATAATGCCCACCTATAACAGTTTAGTTTGTCTCTCAGACGAATGGCAATATTATACAAAACTGCGTTTACATTTGGAAGAAAAGTGCCAAAGAGTTTTTTGCTAAAGGAAGAGAAGAAGCTGACTTAAATGTGGAAATCTGGCAAACTCCACCTAACCTGCAGAAACTCAATTTGGTGTATCAGAAAATTTGAAATTTAATATAGATAAGCAATAGGTAAGATTTTCAAAGTAGGGATAAGTGGGGAGAAAATTATTTAAATTCTAATCATGAATAGGTTTAAACAAGCTTGATGTCTTTCTTACATGGAGCTTCTGTTTTGTTTGTTTTATGGTACATTGTGGTTTTAGTTCACTTTTCATAGCCTCCAATGAGGTTTTCCTCCAACCAGGTTTTCCTCTAGAAGTTTTGAATGAGTTTTCTGTATGTGATATTTTATTATAATTTACAAATGTTTTCCCATGTAAAGTCCCACTTTCTCTTAAAGGATTCTGCAATTGGAGAACTTCAGGAAGTCCTATAAAAGTTCGTTGATGGGTGTGGTTGTTTACACCTCTAATCCCAGCACTTTGGGAGGTGAAGGTGGGTGGATCATTTGAGGTCAGCCTGGCCAACATGTTGAAACCCTGTCTCTAATAAAAATACAAAAATTAGCAGGGCATGGTGGTGCACTCCTATAATCCCAGCTACTCGGGAGGCTGAGCCAGAAGAATCACTTGAACCTGGGAGGTGGAGGTTGCGGTGAACTCAGATTGTGCCACTGTACTCCAGCCTGGGCAAGAATAAAAAAAAAAAGTTTGTCACAGGACAGACAGCCTAGTCAACTTTGCTATTGTAGTGCTGCTCCTCTAATAAAGTGCCAATCACATTCTTTGAGAAATGACTGTAGTTTTTCTGTTGTGAATTCAATTACACAAATTATACAGACAAGTTTAACATTCTTTAAATGGAAACAGGGTGTTGAAGCCACAAAACAGTTTTTTCACATGGTACACATATAAAGCCTAACTCTTAAAGGCATTTAAGTCCTGTTCTCAGTTTCTGCAAACTATCTTTCCCTTGAAAATCCAGGATTCTTTCAGTGGGTACTGCTGGAAACAAAATAATCATAAGGTTTTTTTATGGTTTGTAAATTTTAAGACAAAAGATGGTAAATAAATCATTCATACATTAAGAATGATTACTAGCCTATAAAGGGGGAATGCAGAATTACCTTAAATATATTACCCACAATGCTTTTCAGGATGGCAGCTAATTACCAGCAGAAAGGTCATGCAAAAAATAATGTGATTAGAAGAGGCTGAAGGGAAAAAATAGCCACATATTTGGACATAGACCAAATTCCCTTTTTGCTACTGTAACTGAAAACCATTGCTTCAATATTTAATGAAACGCTTATGCTGCAGCACCTGGTCACATTGTCAGCACTGCCTAACCACTGCCTCCCCCGTGGGTCATTACTGCAACCATCTGAAAGGGGGCAAACTGTTCATCGACGACAATAATGCCAGTCTTTAAGAATCTACAGCTACAAAACAGCAGGAGACAGAGTTACTTTGGCTTTGATCTTGGGAAAAATGGCTGGGGGCAAAATGCTGTTTCCTACCATCAGAGACTATACAGTTAGCAATAATTCTGTAAGTCAAAGCTATTCACAGGACTCAACTTGGCTGCCCTGCTTTGCTTTCTCTCTCCCCTTGCAGAAAGCTAGCATCTCCTGGTGAGAGATCCTTGTCAACAGGAAAACACTAGTTCACGCTACCCTGCTAATGATCCAATGCATCAATACCTCAAACAATCACAACAAGCAGATGTCCTAAGTTAATATAGACTTCCCTGGGATTTTCCTAGTGAAACATGGCTTTAGAAGGCATTAGTCTTTTGTCCTCACTAGAGAACAGCTAAATCCTGGCACCAATTCCTTGGGTATGTGAACCTCAGCCTAATGGAATTTAATTACTTTAGTGGTATTAATCATCTGTACAGTAGAGCAAAGAGTATTTTATTACCACTTTTAAGGGTTATCGGCACATTTATTTCAAATGAACTGTCAAACTGCATTACGTGTAAGGCATGCCAGTTTTGAATTCTACAGCTCAGGTGAAAATAAATTTACAGTTTAAAACTCTTCCCCCATCAGCAACACCCCGCCCATTCATAGTAGCAGCACATATGTAAGGCTCTCAAAATTAAAAGAAATTAAGTGTTGAATTAACTATTCATTTTTTACTCTCTGGTTTTATTCCTTATTCCAACCATTTTGACTACTCATTTGCAAAGGTTGCTTTATACCAAGGACCCCAGGAACACCAATTGGCATCAAATAGGCTGTGACACCATTATAGGCTTAGTTACAGAAAAGTGAGGCTAATCTTTTCCATTATCAGGCAACAAGCACTAGCTCAATAATATAAGATTCCTCCAACTCACACCATGTAGCAACTGCTTTTGTTTTTGTTCATATTCAGGGAAAATGAATGTGTGCTGTTCTCTTCTCTTGGTTGTTTTTAGTCCAATCTGAATTGTTCTATAAAGAACTCTAAGAAACTCTTGCATCATTTATAAAGCTCTCCTCCTGTGCTAAATAGATTCAACAGTAGATTGCAAGATGCCAGACTCAGGTTAATTCTATAGACTTCAATAAACTTTATGTTTGTCATAAAGCATTTTACAGAATTTTGGGTAGCCAAATAGAAGAGTGAGAATAAGAAAAATGCAGGACAAAGGTCCCACACATGAGGTGGGAGAGCTCTCTAGGGCGCTGGAATCAGATTGCCTCGGTTTTAATTCCCCCTAATATTAGTTATGATCTTCTCAGTAAATTCCTTCACCTCCTCAGTTTCCTTATCTGTAAAATGGGAACAGAAGTAGAGGTTTATTTTAAGGTTCAAAGACAGTAATCCATATACAAATAAAATAATCCTAGCATAATTCCTGGTGTATCATGGGCTCTGTTATACTGTTGCTCTTATTATAAGGAGGATACATGATATTTGAAAAGCCATATATTCCACCTTCTTACATGGTTCAATGTCAGTATGGAACAGATTCCATAGAAACTGCAGTGACTTCTAAGACATCTTCATTTTTTTCCCTTCCCCAACCCACCCCTCCTCCACTGAAGTCCTTATAGTCCCCGACCTGTTCCACATCCACCTGTTTAAGGCATTTTCCACTCATCTCATTTCAGAGATATTCTGCAGTGAGAAGCAAATGAGAGCAATTTGTGACATGAGATACCGCATGTGCAAAAGACACATAATTAGTGTCAAAATGGATGCATTTGCTTTTTAAAGTCTATTTGTCCTGTGATTTCAAATGAATCAAGCTGCTATATCTCTCTCAACAGCTTCATACTACTCCATAATGAATTAAATGGCTCCTTTGAAAAAAAAAGTGTAAGCTTTATGAATAAAATGCTTTTTCAAATGTTGGGATAAGAAGGACTTAAAAAGACTCTTATGTCTAGTACCCCTTCGTTTAAAGATCTTCTCCAAACACAGAATCTTTGAAAGAAAAGCATTCTCCAAGAAAGAAAAAAAAAAAAACACAACATTTTTTTCATCTTTCCAAACGTTATAATTACCAGTGGGGGGTAGAAAAAATCTACACTATTCAGCAAAGGCAGAATAGGACCCTGAATTTCCCTACCCCTGCTTAGTACTCTGATGTCCTAAACATGCAATCAAGGCCCCAAATTCTTTTCAAAGACATTTCATAAGAGAGGAAAGAATGTTCCATTCGAAGCTCTAAATGTTTAGATGTGACTATTCAGGTCCTCTATTTCTCTCTCTCTCTTTCTTTTGTGAATACCTTTGTTTGGTATTGAAATAATATACCCTCTGAGTCTATTCTCTTAACTCTACTTTCAAATAAGATTGGTTCCTCTAAGCTTCCCAAACCTCTGTCTTTACTAATCTCTTTCGGAAAAAAGAGACAAAAAATGTTTAACAGTAGTCTCTGGAAAAGGCAGAAAATCACTTAAATGTTTGGAAGACCAAAACTACTACAAGTGATTAGAAAAGACAATATTAATGAATAGCCAAATTCAGATTATTTACGAAGTCCAATTTCTAGTAATGAGGTATGCTTCATATTTTAAGAGGAAGTTAAAATTCATGCTAGGTTTATGAGACTAATCTTTTCCTATTTGAATATGTAAAAAATAAAGAAAGATAAAGAAAGTCCCAGATTCCATGTGGTGGTCCATAAGAGTCAAGTTTTTTTCCTCATTGTCACTTGCATTATAAAAAGTAATATCATTGTGAATCCCGAAAAATAGGCTCATAGTGAAAGGTCCAGGATTGAATCCTAGTTCCTTTTTATTCTTTCAACTATAAACTCTGTTTCTTCATTTCTGAAATGAAGATAATGTTAATCATTTTAAGAAGCACACGAGGATAAATGAGATAAAATTTATAATCCAAGTTAAACGACATAAATCCAGCATGTTATAAAATGACAAGTATATTAAAAGAAAAAGAAAATAATTTCATTTCTTTTCTTAAAGGAAGCCCCAGGCTTCAGAATAGTGAGCTCAGCCATTATTTCTAGGTTATAGGCACAAAGTTTCCTTGGCAGTGAAAAAGTCGTTTATATAATCTACATACTCCAGCCTGGAATTCCTTTGTGGCAATAGATACATTCTCTTTCTATACTGAGAAAACACATGATGCAATTTGTTTTGTTAATTAGGAAAAAAGGAGGAGAGACTTTATTTAATACTTTTGTGTCATCATAAGTGGACATAAACTTACAATAAATGTTATATGTTGATTGGAACCAGAGGGCCAGGATAAATACACAGTGTGGGAAAGAATGAGACCACTGGCCTAGAAGTTCTGCTTCTCCCATTGATGTTCTCATTCAGTTCTTTTAAATCTGCACCCCTTTCTGACTAATCCAGATAACCAGTTTTAAGTGTATCATTCCAAACTTCAGCTAATACATTAAGTTGCTATTTATTTTGTTATAAACAACAATCACCCAACATCCTTTACCATGATGCTTTGAAAAAAAGTGACTTCCTGCTTATTAAAACTTATTTTAGAGAAATAAATTATCTTTTTGTGAATTCATCCCCAATTTACTTCTTTTTCCACATTCCTCTGATATTTTCATTCTCTGCTTGACATGTCTTAAGGTGCATTGACTGAAATTAGACTCAGTATTCTGGATGAAAGTATATCATTATTTTATATCACATCAACTTAATATTTCCATATTATTTTCTCCCTTTTTTAATGTACCCTAGAGTCCTATTTGCCTTCCTAACTGCCTCTCTGTGATGAGGAGACTTCATAGAGCTATCCAAGAGGACTCCTAATTCTTTTAAACAGCACATACTGTTTTAATCATATCTGTTTTCACAGATACCACATATTTTTATGAACTGTTCTTTTGCTAACTTTAGCTTTCTTTTATGTGAAATGTTCTAGGTCAGATAAGTAATACAGTATTCAAAGACAAAAGATAAAAAGTTAGCTTAGTGGCAAAAAAAAATTGATGCTTCACACATAATGTTAATCATTTCTACAAATATATGAGAATTACATTAAAAGATTTTCATGAGTGAATATTGAAATATTTAACACTTATGAAAGAGATTTATGTGCCTCTCTTGTTTTTCATAAGTGTCTTTGCCATTTTACTAATTAACCAAAGATATCTGTGTTTAGACACATTTTATATCCATCACAGCCTATGCTCTTTCTACATTACTTTTTCCTGCAGTAAAATTAAAGCATTCAGTTCTACACACTAATCTTCTTCTAGGTAACAGATTGCAATATTTTGAATACAAAAGCATGAGACAGGAAAATGGGACTTTTGGGCTCTCATCCCAGATCTTCCGCCCAGTGTGTGCTGTGCTCCTGGATATATCCTGCCTTCTCAGTTTGCCTCAGTTAACTTGTTCAGAGAATGGAAGTTGCAGTTTTAAGTATCTTGCAGGACATCACAATTTTCATGTTTCTTTTTAAATGTGATTCCCGGTTATTTTCCCCCAGATTCTATTTGAGTATTCTTAATCACATCTTTTTATACTTACCTAAGATGGTGACTGGTGAAAATGTGCCCATGTCATAGTCCCAGACTTAAGTTTTGTGGCTGAACTCCATTGCTAAACCATTTCAAGTTCTTTCTAACCAGTTTCAGTTTTTGAAGCATAATCCTAACTGCAAAATTAAAAGAAAGTGTTTTGTTCTCCATACTTATACTTTTCAGGATCCCAAAGCCTTTTCTTTTAAATTTTATCATGTTTTATTTGGAAAGAACTAACACTTTGTCACTTCTTTAAAGCAACAGTTTAATGACATCCTACTTTTGCCCTGCTGGCAGCCTATCACCCACTTTCAGATAAAGTGTGCTCAGGACATTAAAAAAAAAAAAAATTCTATTAGTTGTCACAGTACAATTTTATTAGTGATCTCAGCAAAGTATAATTAGTAAAATAAAGATATATGCATACAGTTACAAATAATGTATTAGACATAAATGTATATTACATTCTTCTTTCAAATAGTTACTGTGCTCCCCTTGAATCACCCCAATTGAATATTAATTTAGTTATTTATTGAAAAATGTGGTGACTTTTTTTTTTTTTTTACAATGGAGTTTCACTCTTGTCACTCAGGCTGGTGTGCAATGGTGCGATCTCAGCTCACCACAACCTCCTCCTCCTGGGTTCAAGCAATTCTCCTGCCTCAGCCTCCTGAGTAGCTGGGATTACAAGCTCCCATCATCATATCTGGCTAATTTTTGTATTTTTAGTAGAGACATGGTTTTGCCACGTTGACCAGGCTTGTCTCAAACTCCTGACCTCAGGTGAGCCACCCGCCTCAGTCTCCCAAAGTGCTGTGATTACAGGCATGAGCCATCATGCCCAATCGATGACTCATTTTTATACAGAGAGATAAAACAGAAAAGAGAGTGGATACGTGGATTGAAACATGAATAGCACATTGTAGATGCCTTATAAATATTGCTGACTCACTCATTTAGTTCTTTTATAGATACAGGTATCTATAAAAGATATCTATGCGTATTTATTATATACCAAGCACTATAACTTTTAGCTGGGGTTATAAGAGTGAACAAAACAAGAAAAGTCTCTTCTCCCACAGAGCTAACAAACAAACAAGAAATATGAATTAGCTTCCCCGACTACCCTAGGCACTGGCAGGTTTTGTCAGTCAAAAATGAGCATTATCTACAATTTCATGTGGTTTGATATAAATGATATATCAGATGATGAGAAGTCACATCGAGAATAATAAAGCTGGTGTAAAAGAGAAAGTGATTATATGTAGAATATTATTCTTTTAAATTGGGTAGTCAGGGAAGAAGGAACCTTACATAAGCAAGGGAGAAAGATGATGCAGATCTCTCTGGGAAGAGCATTTAAAGATCTGAAGTGGGATTTGGTTTAGTTATTGAAAATCAGCCTCAGCACCACTGTAGCTAGAGCAGGTTGGGCAAGAGGGAAGGGTGAAAGAGGGTGAGGTCAGTGAGGTGGAAGTAGCAAGATCATGGAGGGTCAAGTGGCCACAACAAGGAGTTTGATTTTACTCCAATAAGACTGAAAGTTTTGGGACAGCTTTGAGTATAGAAGTAACATGATGCAATTTACTTTTGAGATCATCCTGTTTGTTAGGTTGAGAATAGCATCTAAGAAGGCAGAGAAAAGAGCAAAGGCAGGGAGATAAATTAGAAAGCTCTTACAACAATCCAGGTAAAAATTAAGGGTAGATAGGTAGAAGTAAGGTGGTGAGAAGTAGTCATATGTGGGATGTAAACTGGAGATAGTACTGCCAGGTCTTACTATGGATTGGGTATTGGCATCAAGATCACTGCACAGTATTTGACCTAGGCAAATGCAAGAATGGAGCTGCTTTTAACTAATGTGTGGAAGATGCAGGTTTGGTGGGCAGGGTGGAAAAATCTGAATTCCGTTTGGAACATGATGAATTAAAGGGACTTACCAGGCACTCAAGTGGGAATATTCAAGTAAACAGATACATAGATTTTGAGTTCAGAGGAGTAGTATAGGATGGGGACATAGGTTTTAGAGTTATCAGCCTTTAAATGGTATATAAACTAATGAATGACACTAGATGGTGTCATCTATGGAGTGATTATAGATAATGAAATGATGAAGGCTAAGGACTGAACCTGGAAAATGTTCCATATTAAGAAGTCAGGAAGATGAGGATGAAGCAGCAAATGGCTACTGAGAAGGGGATAATCAAGGAAAGAGATGTGTCCTGAAAGCCAAGTGCAAAAAGTATTTCAGGAAGGAGGGAGATGATTAACTACGTCAGATACTGTACATGGGCCGTGCCAGAAGAAGACTGATATTTAGCCATTAAATTTAGAAACTCATTGGTGACAGTGACAAGAATTAGTCATTGGATTCAGAAACTCATTGGGGACATTAACAAGAGTTAGCCATTAGATTTAGGAGTTCTTTGGTGACATTGACAAAAATTGTTTTGTTGAAATAAGGAAAATGAACACCTCGCTGGAGTAGTTGCAAGTGAGAATATTGGAAGAAAATGACTAGAGACAACTTTTAAAAAAGAGTTTTCCCATAAAAACAAAGAAGTGGTATAGTAGGAAGCAGGGCATTGGCAAGTAAGGGAACTTTTTAAAATGATAGATGATATGACAGCATATTTATTTTGCTGATGGGAGTGACCAGGCAAAGAAGGAACAAGTGCTAGTGCAGGGGAAAGAAAAAAGAATTGCTGGAAAAAAAAAAACCTCCTTTAATAGGCGAAAGGAAACAGAATCCAGCGTAGGAGCTAGAGGTTGGCCTTTGGAAAGAAATGGATAGTTTATCCACAAAACAGTAGGGGAGGCAGAATGTGAAAATACTCTGCTAAAGGAATATGAGAGTGACTAGACTAAGGTAATATACTGAGATTTCCAGTAGTACTAAGGTTCAGTTGGGGTTAGTATTAAAGTGGGATTACTGGCATGATTGTGAGTTATTCTCCAGAAATACTGATATTCTCCAGAAATACAAATTTCCAGCAGTGGTGGAAATTTGTCTAGGTAAAGTGAAGAGAGAGAGAGAGAGAGAGAGAGCATGGAACTTAATGATTACAATCATGGACCACGGGATCTAATAGAAATAATGAGGACACAAAGGGGATGATTACAAAAAAAAAAGTAAAAATGATTCATGGACCTCTTATGGGGAAGTTCAGATACCAGAAGGAAGTGGGGATCTGGAAGGATTAATGGTGATGAGAGAGCAGTAAGCTTGAAATTAAGATGATAGGACGGCTAGAGTTGTTAATAGCAAGATGTAGCATAGCAGCTTTCAAAATCACCCAGAAGGCTTGCTCAAGGGATTACTAGGCTTCACACTGGAGTTTTAGATTCCAGGTTTAGGGCTGAGAACCACTAATCTGGGTTGTGATCATGGGTCAAGGAACTTGGAAGCTGAGGTATTAGAAGACACACCCACATAATTCATACATGAACAGAGCTAAATCAATTCACAGAGAGGTCTTTATTCAGTTACTAATTGTGAATCCAATATTAAGTCTGATGTGAAGTCTCATACAGAATTAAAAAAAAAACAAACACACCCACATAAAATCAAGAAATGCCTTCACTTCTGTGAGACAACATTTTAAAATCATGTCTCTCCCACAGAAAGATGCAGAATATTTTTGGGCTCATTTATCCTGCTTTAAATTATAGAATTCCTGGTGTGTTTTTTGTCCAGAGCAAAGGGCATATATTTCTGAAATACAACACATAAGTTAATGTTAAATGTCTGGGAACTCATTACCTAAAATTTTACATAACCTTTTCCTAAAGTGAATAATGTCACCCAATTTATACTTGTAAAAACTTGAATTTTCATGTGTATGTTAATGTTGTATGGTAAAGTCAGATCAACAAAGAACATTCCTCTATGGTAATACTATGATATTACTATGGTAATACTATCACAATCCAAACAAAAAGCCTCTGACACCAGCTTTGTTATAGAGTATTTTAGTCTTCCCATTCTTGGTATTAAACCTAGCTCTGGGGGTGCCTTCTAAATCAGACCCTCAATTGTCTTTGACTCACTTACAACCTTTGAAAATCTGATAAAAAACTATGGGTTCTTTCTCTATATATTATAATTCTCTATAAATTATATTATTTATATAATTTCAGGGAGTTTAAGGACTCTATGAAGCACATCCTGGTTAATTATCTTCAATCTAATAAAAAATGACCATAGATAGAACTGCAGAAAAAAAATCTTTTGTATCTTTCCTTTGTCCATATCGCACATCACCCTTTTTATGAAAAGTAAACTTCTTTTGTTTAAAAAAATCTAATATATTTTCTAGGCACAAGAAATTTTATGAATATATCTTTGGTGATCAAAATTAAATCAACAAAAACAGAACTAAACATAAATATTCGTAGATCCTGGGCACTGTGAGGCATCCAAAAAGATATAAGGTTATATAGCTTTAAATCTCAAGAGTTTTACAATATGAAAAGAAATATAAAGCAAACACACATGAAATTTACCTGAAAATATATGGGCGTGAGTGAGGATTCCAGAAAGCAAAAGGAGAGACGTCACCATACTGATAATAAATCTGTTGTCAAAATAAGAGTTCAAATATTAAGAGCAACAGAGGCAATGGCCCTTCATGTCAGAATAGTGAAAAAAAGAGGCTTTCTGAAAGAATGAGCCTGGAGTCAGGCCTTGTAGAAGGAGGTGAAACAAATGAAATCAACACATGGAAAGGATGTCTCAGAGACAAGATGGCAGGCTACCTGTTGGTCTGAAATTTGACATGTTTGGTAAGTTGTCCATCAAGATGCACCACACCTGTCATTGGAGAATGAAATGGGCCAAGATCTCAGTACAGCAGATGAGCAGATTCAAATTAATGCAGAAGCTAAGTACTATAAAGCCTCCTCCAGGAAAGTTGCCTCCTGGGCTCCCTGTCAGTGCTTAGGGAATATTCAGCCATCAGCCTTGTTCAAAACACCCACTATCATCCTTGTTCCCATTATTACATACCTGTGAGGCACTTTATAGTTTCCAAAGATGTTTCCCACATATGGCCACATTTCTTGCTGTGAATAGCAGTGATATGGACCTTTCATTAAGCAATATCAGGGAGACAAATAAAATAAAGAAAATGGATGCAATTATTTGACCTATGTAAAATCTTGCAAGATTAAAAATAAGTCATTGAGAAGTCACACAGATTGATGCAATTAGTGCCAAGAGAATAATGCAACAAGTACACTTGCTATTGCTTCTTGTCATACCCATGTTAGGTCGAGTTTCATGAGTCAAAGAGAAGAATATAATTTGCTGCTGGATAATTAGAAAGGAAAAAAAGCATCGCAATCTTCTGAATTTCATAAATTGTTGAAATAAATGCATTTTGCTCTTATGTTTCTTTGACCAAATTCTCCAAATTAAATAATGCTGTCAAAATTAGAAATAAACAAGGTATTTTACTAATAAGTTTTCTGGTTAACTCAAGTATAGTACAATGAACATAATCTAATACTTTTTTCATAATTTGCAACCTTGAAAGCTCTTCTGATCATGCTGATCTTCAGTGATCTTCTGGGGCAGCTGGAAGACTAATAAGACTGAGTTGAACTTGAATTGACTTCAGTACTAAAGTGAACAAGGCCAGTACTGAAAAACAAATCCACTTAATTAATGGTTCTGATGAGTTAGGATCTAAGTTATTAGGCTTTTAAATAAAATATAAACTTTAAACTTTGCATTTTAATTATTTTAATTATCCACTTCACCTCCTAGACCTGGCCTCACTACCCTTAAAACTTTACTTTATGTGTTTATAATATGCTTTTATTAAAAAACTTGAGAAGTTTAGCATATCTTGGATATATATAATAAAGATCTAACATACTGAACAAAGCTATCTTTTCTGAATACTCAAAATGTTCTATGACTCAGAACTTTTGCAACTTTATAAAGGAAGCATAAAGAAGTCTGGAATAACAGCAGATGCCCCTGCAACATGCTGGGGTCAGGTTCTGGAAAACCCTGGGGCATTTTCTGACTCCTCAAAGGCCAAAGTACAATACATTTGGTTTAAGTTGTAGAGGAAGTTAATCTGGCTATAGTTATTGGAAAATTAACCATCCATGAATTATATATGGAATACACACACATATGAATATTTGGTTTGCACTTTTTTCAACCACTCCAGATAATAGTTCATTATATTTGTATTCATTCTTCTTATTATTTTAGACATAGGGTCTTGCTCTGCCACTCAGGCTGGAGTGCAGTGGCACAATCATAACCCACTGCAGCCTCAAACTCCTGGGTTCAAGTGATTCTCCTCCCCTCCCCCCACCTCCCATGTAGCTGGCACTACAGGTGTGTGCTACCACACCCAAACAATTTTTAAAACTTTCTTTTAGAGATAGGATCTCACGATGTTATCCAGGTTGGTCTCCAACTTCTGGCCTTAAAAGATCCTGCCACTTCAGCATCCCTAATTGCTAGAATTATAGGGTGTGAGCCACTGTACCCAGCTTCTCTATTCATAATTTTAATCACTAACACCAAACCCTCCTCTCCACAACTATCGACCATAATGTAGTCGAAAAGGTGAGTGAATTGTTCAGTAAAATGTGCTAAGTTTCTGATTTGCCATGAAAAACCGTACACCTATCCTGGAAGTAAAAGATCTAAGAAGAAAACCCAATCTAGGACCAGGAAAAAAGCACAGGGTATATAATTTCACCCAACAGCCAGTATAATCTCCACACTACATGAAAAATTTTGCTGACTGGATTGAGGCAAAAGATTAAAAAAAAAAAAAAGCAAGCCAAAGTTGTAAGGGTTTTTTTATGTAGTTAAAAAAAAATTGGATAATCATATGCTCTGCTCCACCAGGAAAAAATAACAAGATTTAAAATTGTTGCAATAAGGCAGTGGTTAAGAGTACAACTATGTTATGCTAATTATCATAGTTACACCATTAGCCAATGTGAATTACTATACTTATTAAAGGGACAAAAATGACTCTGTGTTTAGCAGATATAGATAAGTTATAGTAAGGTTTATAGGCTGAGAATAAAATTATGACTCTTTTGCAATAAAAATAATGACAAAGTAGAAAATAATAAATAACATGAGTGAATATGCAAGTGTAAATAATTAGTTTAACTTTTATAGAGGGCAGGACCTCAGTTTTATTATCAATAGTGTATCACATTAGTGGCAGCTCTGTACAACCACAGCCCTCTTTAGTTAAAGCAAACATTTGGTGTGTCATTATGACTTTAATCTCTATATAAGCACATTCATATTTTTTTTTTTTTTTTGCCTTTTGCACCAATGCAGAAAGAACTACAACAATTTTCAAAATCTTTGGAACCAATTTTTATTTTATTTTTCGACACAATATCTTCCTCTATCACCCAGGCTGGAGTGCAGTGATGCATCTCAGCTAACTGCAAACCTCCGCCTCCCAGGCTCAAGTGATCCTCCTGCCTCAGCCTCCCAAGTAGCTGGGACTACAGGCACAAGCCACCAGGACTGACTAATTTTTGTATTTTTTGTAGAGATGGGGTTTCACCATGTTGCCCACTGGTCTGGAACTCCTGAGCTCAAGCAATCCACCCACCTTGGCATCCCAAAGTTCTGGGGTTACAGATTATACCCCACCCCACCCCAATTATTATAAATAGTCTTTTCCTCAAGCCCAAGTCAAAAGCTTGGGAGACATACTTGACATCTCCCCACATTGAATCAATTGCTAAGACCTGTGAATTCTATAACCTAAATGGTTCTCATTACCTGTTCTTTTCTTTCCATCTCTACTACCAATATTCCAGTCCAAGTTATCCACATTTCTCACCTCAATTCTATCAAGAGGCCTCTAACTGGTCTCTCTTCTCATGTCCTACTCTGAACCAGCTATAGCAACCTAATCTAACCATGTCTCTCCTAAACCTCTCACATCTCCAAGGATAATTTCCGATATCCTCACCCTGACCCACAAGCCCTGCATAATCTGGCCCAAACCCACTCCCTAGCTTTGTTTCTGTAAAACTTTGCTATTCATATTCCAGTGATTCCCACCTTTTTCCAGATCCTTCAGTGTGTGATTCTCCTTCCTCCCTTAAGGCTTTTCCTCTTCCTCAATGCTCTCCCTAAACAATTGCATACTCAGTTACTCAGCTTAATGGTCACTTCCTTTTTTTTTTTTTTTTTTTTTTTTTGAGACAGAGTCTTACTCTGTTGCCCCAGGCTGGATGCAATGGTGCGATTTTGGCTCACAGCAACTTCCTCCTCCCGAGTTCAAGCGATTCTCCTGCCTCAGCCTCCCAAGTAGCTGGGATTATAGGCACCTGCCCCCACACCTGGTATTTTTGTATTTTTAGTAGAGACAGGGTTTCACCATGTTAGTCAGGCTGTTCTTGAACCCCTGACCTAATGTAATCCACCCGCCTTGGCCTCCCAAAATGCTGGGATTACAGCGTGAGCCACCGCACCCCACCAACAGTCATGTCCTTAGAAAAGTTTGCTTTGATATCTATCAAAGTCAGGTCAATAATTACGTGTATCATATACCAGCCTGCTGTGTAATTATCACAATGCTAATTACTTGTGTATATATCTATTATCCTTGCCTCCCCTGCCCCGAATGCACATCCCTCCTACACACACACACACACACACACACACACACACACACACTCTGCATGAGAGCAGGTACCATGTCAGTCTTGTTCTCTACTGGATCTCCAGCCCCAAGAACAATTTATACTATATATAGTTTAAATGTCCACCAAACTGTTGGATAGTCTCACTCCTGGGGGAAAAAAAAAAAAGCTCCATACATTAGGTGTTGAGAGCCAGGGATGGCTCCATTAAAAAATAAACCTGGGTAAAGAACAGCAGGAATGAAACCATCTTTTCTGAAAGGTTCTTGGCCTTGCTTACACTAAAAATCTTATTATGAGCATCATTAAATTGGGGACACAAATAGCCTGCTGGACATCGCTCACAATGTTGTAGGAACATCCTCTTAAAACAATTTTCATGAAAACACTTTCTAAACTATAAAGAGCTGTGCTCTACAAATGTAAGTTACTACTGTGATGTGTGTGTATAAATGTTGATTTGAAGATGTATTTAGATATAATTATAAATATTTATATTTCCCCAACTGTGCTGTGATTTTTCTCAAGGGTAGAGTTTGTGTCTTCTTTTTGTGAAGGAAAAATTGTCTTTGTTTTTCAAAGCTAGAACAAGTAAGGACTTCTTTTCTTGATCTTACCCAGTAATGAGTATACAATGGCTGCCGAAAAATGCTTCATGAATAAGAGTTCAATGGTCTTTAGTAATCAGGGAGCAAGAAGCCAGGCACAGTGGCAGGCCCTGCAAGGGATACCTAGCAAGCAGATTACACAGAGCGTCACCAAGGAAAGCTTGCACGTCGCTCTGCACTTTGCATTCAAACACACTCACAGATTGATGCAGTGGTGCCAGATCCGAGCATGAAACACTCATGATTTATATAGGAAGGGTTTTATCTCTGTAATTTCTTTCAGAAGTTCAGTCAAATAGCAATGAGCAATCTTTTCTTGACAATCAGGATTAAAATTTACAGATTTAGCAAAAGAAATATGAGTATATTATATAGCCACTTATTTCAGATGAGTTCATAATTATTACTTCTAAGTGCCAAAATTTTTCAAAACAGTAACTTTTTTTTGCCTCTAATAAAAAATTTAATTATACTAATATAAAATTAGAAAGCATTTAACAGGGAAAAAAAATCACGAACAATACAAAACCACTGAATCAAAACAGTATGGTATTGGCATAAGAACAGTCAGAGAAATCAGTAAAATGAACTAGAGAAACCAGAAAAAGGCAAAGCAGGAGTTTAATATATAGAAAGGTACAATTTCAACTGAGTGAAGAAAAGATATTTTATTTAAAAATAACAGTGAAACTATGGTTATCCTTCTGAGACGAAATATCATGTACCAAAATTCCAAATTGCTTAAAAATTTAAATATGAATCTAAATCAATAAAAATATTGGGAGAAACTTTAGCAGACTGCATGTTCAACCCACATGTTAAAGACAGAAATATCTGAATGTATAAATATTACAATCTCTTACATGAGAAATAATTCTATAAACAAAATCCATGTCAAATACTAATTTTATAATCTAGATGATACAAAAAAATTTTTAAATCTTAATCTACAAATAGCTTTTCAAATTGATTGAAAAAAAAACAAGATATACCAACCATGTTGATGAACCTTGAAAATATGCTAAGTGAAAGAATGCAGATACAAAAGGTCATCATTTATATAAAATACCCGGAATAGGCAAATCCCCAGCAACAGAAAGCAGAGTGGTGATTGCCAGTGGTTTCGAGGAGGAGGAATGAGGAATAACTGTTAATAGGTACAGTATTTCCTTTTGAGGTGAAAAAAATTTTTGGAACTAGATAGAGGTATGGTCACACAACATTATGAATGTACTAAAAACAACTGAACTGTTCATTTTTAAATGGTTAGTTTTATGTTATGTGAATTTCACCTCAATGTTTAAAATAAGACAACATACCACCCAACAGACGTACAAAGCATTGCACAGACATTTTACGAACTAGTCCTAATGGCCAATAAAATTATAAAAAGATGTTCAACCTCTCTCTACCAGACAGAAAAATGCAAATTAGAATACCATGAGATATTTTATGCTATCAGATTAGAAATAATTAAAAGGAGAAGTAACATCTAATTCTGGTGAAGATTCAGGTGAATGGCTATATTTCAACAACTAGCTGCTACAAATGTAAACTGTTACAGAAGTTTTTGAAAGTAGTTCAGAAATATTTATAAAATTAAAATGATATAAATGATGCATGCTGGCTCATATCTGTAATCTCAGCATTTTGTGGGGCTGAGGCTGGAGGATCCCTTGAGCCCAGGAATTCAAGGCAGCAATGAGCTATGATCGTGCCAGTACACTCCAGCCTGGGCAACAAAGCCAGACCCCATCTAAGTTTTAAAAATTAATTATAGCTAATCAATTAAACGGTATATAATCTAGTCATAGCAATGTTATTCCTATGAGTCAATCTCAAAGATTAGAACTATCAATAGGTAAGAATGTGTATTCAAGTATGTTCATGGAAATAGAATTAGAAACAAACAAAATGGCTTCAATGAGGAAATGATTGAATATCAGCTTATTTCAAAAGATTTTTCCCACTGTCAAGTGACAACATGCAGAGAAGCCTATACAACATGATTCCATTTTTCTAAAGCAAAGGAAATAGGTATGTTTATATATGAATGTGGGAAAGTCATGGAAGAGTATGTAGGGGGCTTACCACTAATGACAGAAGGGGGAAAGACAATATGTAGGTATCTTCTTATCTGAGGAGGAGAAAAGAGAGAGGAAAACAGAGGAAGAGAAAAAGAAAAAAAAAAAAAAACCCTATCTTTTAATATTTATAATTTCACTTTAAGCAACTACAAAATAAAAATGTAAGCACTCAGCAATAAAAGTCCTAAAGCAAAGAGACCCCTGGTTCCATCTGGGTGGAAGAAGTCCAGAATGCGACCCATAGAAAAGTTTCTGTCATTTATTTTTGCAAGACCTCCCTTGGCCACAGTGATTATGGATTGGGCTTTTAAACTGGTATTTAGGCTAGGCGTGGTGGCTCAGACCTGTAATCCCAGCACTTTGGGAGGTCGAGGTGGGTGGATCACCTGAGGTCAGGAGTTTAAGACCAGCCTGGCCAACATGGTGAAACCTCATCTCTACTAAAAATGTAAAAATTAGCTGAGTGTAGTGGTAACCACCTGTAATCCTAGCTACTTGGGAGGCTGAGGCAGGAGAATGGCTTGAACCCTGGAGGCAGAGGCTGCAGTGAGCCAAGATCATGCCACTGCACTCCAGCCTGGGCGACAGAGCAAGACTCTACCTCAAAAAAACTGCTTTTTAGAAGGCAGAGTGGGAGATTTGATATCAGAAGCCACTATACATCTTCTATGCTTAAAAAAGCTTCCTCCCCTTATTAGCAGTAAGACTTTTAAAAAGTTATTTAAATTCTATAATCCACAGTTTCTTCATCTATCTATCTATACCTTTCAAATAATAGTACCTAATTGACAGGGATGTTCTGAGAATTACTTTAGGTAATGTACTTAAAGGTCTTATAACAATGCCTGGCACTTAATGAGCTTTCCATAAATGAGAGCTAGTAAAAATGGTGTAAGAATGCAAAACTATAGATAACTCCAAATCCAAAACTTTTTCCAATACCCTTGCTTGTCTTCCATTACTGGAATTTCAGGAGTTCCCTAATTAAAAGTACACCAAATGAAATGGTCTCGCTTTTTCTGGAAATTATAAAGATTATATCCTGTTTTATTCTTGAGATTATTCTCCCTTTCTGTTATGGGTGAATAAATATTAGAGCATCTCTCCCTAGAAAAATACAATAGGATAATATTATTAGTGACTCTAGTATGAGAGTGTTTTTTCAAGGTGTTTTGGGTTATTTTCCCCTTTTTTAAAATATTAAGTGCTCCATGCAGTCTCCCTGTAGAATGGGTATAGTCATAATAACTGTTTCATCACAGTGCTATGAATCTTGTAGTGGCTTACGTCTCACTTAAAGTCCTGATGACACCTTTCAAGAATGGATTCCCACAGGATCAGGCTCCCATTACTCATCTAACTTCATCTCTGACTAATCTCCCCCTGTCCCATCTCTCAGCCTCAGCTATACTCCCCTCTTTGGTATTCCACAAACATGTCTGGCCCTCTGCCTCAGGGTCTTTGCACTTGCCTCTCCCTCTTCCTGGAATGCTTTTTGCCCAGATATCCATGTGGTTCCATCTTTCTCTTCTTTCTGGGCTTTGTACAAAGGTCACCCTCTTATTCCCTAACCTGCATTTCTAAAATTCCAGCAAAACTAAACTTTAAAAACAAACAAACACAAAACCTCTTGACATTTTATATCTCCCTATTCAGCTTTATTTTACTTAATTATCTTATTCCTTGTCTGTCTTCCCTTCTCAAACGTGTTATTGTCTGTATCATCCATTACAATATAATGCAAGAATTTTTGTCTATTTTCTTCTATTCTGGGTTGTTTTGTTTTAATTGAAACAGGTCTTGCTCTGTCACCCAGGCTGGAGTACAGTGGTTTGATCTCAGTTTACTGCCGCCTTGACCTCTCAGACTCAAGTGATTCTCCCACTTCAGCCTCCTGAGTAGTTAGGCCTATAGGGATGTGTCACCACACCCAGCTAATTTTGGGGGGTTTTTTTGTAGAGATAGGGTTTTGCCATGTTTCTCAGGCTGGTCTTGAACTCCTAGGCTCAAGCAATCCTCCTGCCTCAGCCTCCCAATATGCTGGGATTATAGGCATGAGCCATTGTGTCTGGCCCCTCTTTCTAGTTTTTCTAGTACCTATATAAGTGACATATCATAGGCACTTCATAAATATTTGCCTAATAAATAAGCATTGTTTAAAAATTTTATTGCCATAATAGATATTACACACACACATACATGTAACATTACATATGTACAAACACGATCATGATTAGTAACTAACATAAAATGTGAAGAATAACATGTGACAAAGACCCTCTCCTTAACCTAACTTTAATCAGGGTCCTCTGAGATGTCTACTCATCGAGGCTTGACCTTGTTCTTTCTTCTCTATCCTTGTACAATCCAGTTTGAGCAAGAATCCTGCTAAGTTAATATAGGGAAAACTCCTCACCCTTGGTGTCTAACCACCCTGGTTATCTTACCACCCTGGCCTCCCTTCAGCAAGAATTCTGTTGAGCTGCTCTATTAAGAATCTCTCACCCCTAATGTTTCTGCTTAGTAATTTTCCATCCACTGATCCCCACCCTACTCACCCTGCTCCTTGCCTATAAATGCCCACTTGTCCTTGTTATATTTGGAGGTGAGTTCAATTTCTCTCCTCCACTGCAAGACCCCATTACAATGGTCTCTATACCCATCTCAATGCCCACCCCCTCTTGAATAAAGTCAAGAATAAAGCATAAGATTAATGAATTAACCAGGAGAGTTTAATATAATCTTCATATTGTAGATGTTATCACAGAAAGGAAATAATATTTGTGGACTATAGGAATTTATGGAACTGAGTTTTAAAAACCAGCATCTAATCCAAGAGTAGTAGCGCTTAATATTATGAAGTTATCTCTAATTAAATAACACAGATGAAACAAGATGTCATGAGTAAAAGATGTCCTCTTAATAACTTCAGATTCTACCATAGAAATATTCCTGAGAATAATTAATGTTGCCCCATAGCTACTACTTAGTATCCTTTGGGTCCTGATCATAGGAGAGATGACAGGGCAGGCATCTCTCAGGGCAATGAATAGATGGCATTGCCACACTGTAATAAAACAGAATTTAATTCTCAGAGAGATCTAAAATTTTTACTATAGTATGAAACATCCTCACTAAAAGAGGAAGAAATAATTATGCTTATAGGAATTCATATTTTCACAAGTATGAGGTGAGACATTTTCGTTACCATCAGATATAAGAACACATGAGATCCTTTAAAGTTGGCCCAGTACTGGCCAACCTTTGAGCCTATCCTGACTTAAATATGGGGTGCTTGCATACATCTCTCCCTCTGCCCAGGGTCCCTCGAGTGTTCCCTCTGACATGCAAACTATTGAAAAACAAGACCATGTCTGTTAATTCAGGAAATGTGAATTTGAATACACATTCTCAGGCTGAGTTAATTAACAGATTTCTGTTTACCCAGCAGCAACCTGGTGGCCAGCTCTTTGCTGAGCACTGTGAAGGATATAAAGGAAACTTTTGACATAATCTTTTT
The DNA here is from genome assembly GCF_030222135.1 of Aotus nancymaae. Taxonomy (NCBI): domain Eukaryota; kingdom Metazoa; phylum Chordata; class Mammalia; order Primates; family Aotidae; genus Aotus; species Aotus nancymaae. The sequence continues at coordinate 57,302,223 of NW_026988471.1, read as the reverse complement.
TTTTTGACATAATCTTTTTTATTTTTTATTTTTATTTTTTGAGATAGGGTCTCACTCTGTCGCCCCTCCCAGGTTCAAGTGATCCTCCCACCTCAGCCTCCAAGTAGCTGAAACTACAGATACATGCCACCATGCCTGGCTACTTTTTGTATTTTTTGTAGACATGGGGTTTCATCATGCCACCCAGGTTGGTCTCAAACTCCTGGGCTCAGGTTACCTGCCTGCCCTGGTCTTCCAAAGTGCTGGGATTACAGGTATGAGCCACCATACTCAGCTGATCCTTTCTTTCAAAAGAACTGCAAACTATTTAGCAGGGAAGATAAAACAAACAGTCATGAAATAAGTGAAGAACAATTAAGTTTTGCCAGTATAATTACAGCAGAGCAGATTTTGTCATCTCCATAGAGAAGGTGTGGTCTGAAGTGAGCCCAGATGGCTGGGATTGGAGCAAAGATCTAGGGGAGCTGGGGAAGCTGTAGGAAGGCACTGGAGGAGGAAGGCAGCACGTCTCATGAAAGGGGCCCAGGAATAAGAAAGGACAGGTGGGTGGAATGACATTGTGCAGCACCTTAAAATCTAGAAGGAGGAATCTGGATTGTGTGCCCACCAAAAGGAGAAAAATGAAGACTGAAATTTGATCTTTTGAGTTACTGTTCTACAGTTACCTCTCTTTAGGAGACACAGACCTCAGATTTCTTTAGTTTGAGGTGACAGTTACATGGCTTTTCCAAATCCTCTAAAAACAGTCCAGACAGGAAGTTTTCTAGGACTATTGCTTCAACCAAAATGTGTTTCTTCAAACCACAGTGATTTTCCACTGTTTATGCTTGTCCACATTGTAATGTGTTTCTCCATTTTCTCAGTTGCTGTTGATTTCACCTGACACAATCAACAGTAATAAAAATTTTTGAAGACACCCAGTACTGGTCAAACTTTGAGCCTATCCTGATTCAGACAGGGGGTGTTTGGATACATCCCTTCCTCTGGCCAGGGTCCCTCCAGTGTTCCCTCTGACATGCAAACTATTTCCTCAAACGCGTCATTTCTGTCTAGGCCATATTGCTATTTTCTAGAGGTTACTCCAGCTCCGTGGTTTCCTTCTTCCCCACTGGAGCTGACACCCTGCTTGGACTCCAGCTAATCTGCCTGGGGTCCTGGACTTGGTTCTATAACAATTACTGTGCTCCTGGTGCCTGGACTCTTCTATACTCACATTCTCTTTTTAAGTATTGTTAGATCTTTCTGCAATAATGATAATTGCAAATACTGCCATTAATATGACCTATGCCAGAGGTTCTTGCTGCCACAGCTTTCCATCCAAAGAGCAGATCCCACAGGTGTCCTTACCAACCTGAATTTTTGGATTCCAGTTGAACAGATGCCCAGATCTATGTGGTAAATACTGTGATGTGCCACCCAGGTCTCCCTTCAATAAAAGACCTGTTGTCCTATCTGCTGGGTGTGCTGTCACCAGACAGGCTTCTGCTGTCAGTGCTTTCAGGGATCAACTCAGTTCTAAACAGGGGACTTGCTCAAATTCATACTCCTTCTTGGAGCAGCCTACATACAATGACTGATCACTTTGAAACTATAAATATCTGGACACCCTGGTCCAACTCTGAGGGGCTCTCCTAGGTCTGGAGCTCCCATTAGGTCATCGAAAGTGGGTATTAAGACTGTATCGCACCTTGACTTCTCCTTCTGTCCAGTCTTGATTGCACAGGTGTTGATCCCCAGGAGTCCCTTATAAACACCCTGCATACAAAATGCTGTCTCCGAGTTTGTATCCTGGGGAACCCAACTCACACCACACCACAAATGGTTTTTACCTAAAACATATGCCATGCTCATTTTGTCTCACTCCCCTGTTGACCTACCTCAGTTCACTGTTAAGGTATGCCTTTAGGTTGAGGCTGAATTTTTAGCAAAATTTTGGGGGACATTTTTGGCCAACATTCTCAAAACCCCAAAATCATTTTTCTTCTAAAAATTCTTAATCTAGGGTTGTATGCTCATCATTAGAGGATGTGTTACAATTTCAGGTACCTTGAGGTCCAAAATTAATCTTTTGATAAAAATCATATTGTATGCTGACATTATTTTAGCCTATTTACTTACTGCAATTGAACCTAAATATAAAAGACTCAATAATACTTAGCTTGGAGTAGGAGCCACTGTCTCCCTTATTTAGGACACAGCAGTATTCACTGGTAATTATGCGGTTCCCAATGGAAAAAAGCTAGGGATCTTTTTAGAAAATGAGGGAAACTTTTTGGTTGTACAGTGATGGAGGGAGTCTTTTTGGCATTTAGCAGGCATAGGCCACGGATGCTAGGTATCTTATAATAAGGAAATCAATCCCGTATACAACAAAAACTGACCTATATCCTGAATAATTTTTTGTTATCTTGAAAAACGTTCATATATGGTGAAAAAATCCATTAATAATTATTATGCAAAATAATCCATTTTATATATAAACACAAAGCATTTTTTAAAAATAAAACAAAATGCATTTTGCCACAAGTTTAGCATAAACTGAATTTTCTGGAGCTACAACTACCATGTAACCAAGGGAAGATTATATCCTGTTTTTTATAGATTTACCAAGAATTATTCATCATTTTTTAAATTCACTGCACATGGTAGCCAATACATTACAGCTCTACCAGCGATGGTCGGTCACAGCAGTCATACACACCCAAGTCCTGTCAACTTCGTTCCATCTTCCCACCCAGTACCGCCATGCATTTACAACCTGAGATATAGATTATTTTATTATAAATCATGTTCCCTTTTCTTATTTCTTTCACAACAATTAGGGAATTACATTAAGATTTTAAAATATTTATGTGTGTTGTAGGTTATATCAAATATAAATTTCATCTCAGGATAGTAAATAGAGTTATAAAATGTTTATAACAAAAAGAAGTTATTGGCTCAAATAAGGTTAAGAAACATTCATGCAGAATACGTTTCCAGTTGTCAAAGAAGTCAATTTATATCTTTATCATTGTAATAAAGCTTTTGTAGCAAAGAAAATATAAAGCTGTGATCACAAAATGCTAACTCTAATATAGATCCATAATCACTCTTCATATTTTCATTCATGTTCATTAAAATATGAAATAAACTGTTCAAGTGAAACAGAAATCAAAGCAACTACAAAATTGCCAAATACTCTTCATCATATTCCTTTTCTGTCTATATTTTCTAAAGGAGGAGGCAAAGGTATCTTCCCACAGAACCAATGTTTATTTGAGCCTTTTAAGTCAGAGGATTTGTTTGTTTGTTTAGACAGGGTGTTTCTCTGTCGCCCAAGCTGGAGTGCAGTGTCACAATCTCAGCTCACTGCAATCTCCACCTCCCAGGTTCAAGCAATTCTCGTGCCTTACCCACCTGAGTAGCTGGGATCACAGGCATGCACAACCACACCTGGCTAATTTTTGTATTTTTAATAGAGACAGGCTTTTTACCATGTTAGCCAGGTTGGTTTGAACTCCTTACCTTAAGTGATTCACCTGCCTCAGCTTTCCAAAGCGCTGAGATTAGAGGCATGAGCCACTGCACCCAGCCAAAGTTAGAAATTTATAATATTTCAAATGGTTTTTAAAAGATATTAGTAATATAAACTTTATGCCGTGCCAGATCAGACTAATGGCTTTCATCTAAAAAATTATTTGATAAGACAAAGTTCCAAAGTAAATGCAAACACTACTGTAGCTATCAAGCCACTGAGACTAAGAAAGGGGCTGAATCCCAGTTTTCCCTCTCATATTACTATAGGTATGCTACTATTAAAAAATCAATAAGACTGTTTAATTAAAAATTACATGCTTGCTGTTATTGCAGCGTACATAGGCCTTCGTTGTAAAATAAAACACACCTCTCTGTGTGTTTTATTTTACATATTATATTTATATTACATATTAACTTTCAACTTCAGCTAATATGTAATAATAATTTTAATGTAATTTTAAACCATGGCTATAATAACATCTATTGTAAATGATACTTCTGAAAGTTTAAAGTATTTCTGTTTTAAAAACCCATCAGGGTAGAAATATTTATTGCTATTTTATAAATGTGGTCAGGAAGCCTGCCCTGGCCATTTCAAAACAAAGAAGCAAGGACAGAGCTAGAGATGAAGCAGCCACTGAATGTTCACCTTGGTCCACTTGGTCTCATCACAGCTTCTGAAAATTAAGAAACGCTATACCTAAAAAGTACTGTATTTGCATTTTGTTTTGAATTAAAGAAGAAAAAGTGAATGAGAAATGAAATCTATGTAAAAAGAGATGAAGCAAAGATGGTAGAAAAATAACAATTTCCTCACTTCAAAAACTTCTTGTATTCCTAACATACCATTTTTAACCTCAGAATAATCTGTGGTTGCAATACTGTCCAATTATGTATGCTGTATCTGTTTCGTAAATTCCTTTCTGTTCTTCCCTTTCTATTGAAGAGATATGCTTCTCTGAAACACGCTTTTACTCTCCATGGCCTATTATTCTCCCTAAAAACAGAATTATTTCTGATGCTGTACAAAAGCATTTTAGTGTCACCTTGATGTTGGTCATAGACCTTTGCTTCAATAAAGCCACAGAGGAAAACACTATATTTACTCTTATAATACTATGATTCCTTCTCCTGGTCCTCCACTGTGAGTATGAAAACACAAACATTTTTGTCACCATCATCTCCACTTTCTCATCCCCTCCACACACACAAACCTTCCCAATTTTCTCTAAGAAGAAACTTACGTGTTAATCAATCTTCAGTAATAGTCTTTATTAAATCATGTCATTCTTTTTCCTTTAAGGAAGAATAGATTCACTCAGTTACTCAGCCATCAGAGGCAATGTTAGTTGGTGTATACGTTTTATGAAATGTTCTCCTTGCATTCTGCAGTCTTATTGTTCTTTAAAAGGGGGGAGAAGGCCTGATTAAAGCAAAAGGACAGCTCAAGGTGGTACCATGGTCAACACTAATTCATTATTAAATAAATACTTTTTGAGCATCTACTAGGTGCCAGAGACTCTATTATTACTCTGCTTATTATTGTATTGCAGAGATAAGCAAAAAAAAAAAAAAAAAAAAAAAAAGACTTAGCTAGCCCCTGTCCTCATAGACATTGGTCAACTAATTAAACCAAGAAAGGCATTATACAAACTGTGGTTCAAGATGTCATGTGAGACCATCGAAGAGCATCATGTGCCTTTGAGGAATCAAAGAAGGCTTCCCAGGGGAACTGAAGAATGAACTGCTGACTAAGGTCAAGTAAGAGGTGACCAGGTAAAAGGGGGAAGGATTACAGAAAGAAAGACTTCACCGCAGAAGGGGGACAAATGTCTCAATAGCTACATAGCAGGAAAATGAAAGGCAGTGAGTCAGGGAGTGGTGTAACTGGAGGCTGAAGTAATAGGTAAGGTTTAGATTATACAAAAGCATATGGGGCTGGGAAAGGCTTTTGGTCTTTATTCTTGGAGCACATGGAAACCAGAAAAGAATTTAGTTACATGTAAATGGTGGAGGAGTAGGTTAAAAAGTGAAAAAACCTACCCAGTTTATAAAAGCAATTAGAGATCGTGCATTTAAAAAATATTTTACAAATAAATATAAGTTAATCATTATGCAAAACTTTTTTTTTTTTTTTTTTTTTTTTGAGACGGAGTTTCGCTCTTGTTACCCAGGCTGGAGTGCAATGGTGCAATCTTGGCTCACTGCAACCTCCGCCTCCTGGGTTCAGACAATTCTCCTGCCTCAGCCTCCTGAGTAGCTGGGATTACAGGCACGTGCCACCATGCCCAGCTAATTTTTTGTATTTTTAGTAGAGACGGGGTTTCACCATGTTGACCAGGATGGTCTCAATCTCTTGACCTAGTGATCCACCCACCTTGGCCTCCCAAAGTGCTGGGATTACAGGCGTGAGCCACCGCGCCTGGCCGGAAAACTTTTAATAATTATCTAACTAATCATCATGCTTCACAGTTTCATTTCAACAGCCACAATTTATTCCATGCGGCTAAAGAAAAAGAGAAAAATAATAACAGAAAAATCTGAATAGAAGTATGTAAATTATATTAAATTAAATGAATTTAGGAGTAAATACATAATAAATTATGTATACGCATTTTATATTAACAAAACAAATTATTTAATTTAACAAAAATGATTACACATTAAAAATGTAACACAAACATATAAAACCAAAATTTTATACACTCATAAACTAATTTTTGCTACACAGATGAGAATAAAGAGCAGATCTGGAATCTCAAGATTTAAATACATTAAGTTTCTCTGTGTTTTCAATGTCATCACTTTTATCCTTATCTAGACCAGAATTATTCATAGCAGCATCAAGAAATAGACTTACTTATTAGATGACTTAATAAACTGTCTCAAATGTTTAATATACAATAAATCAATCTAGGTAACTTATAAATGTTGCCCCTACTATAATAGCTGCTGTTAATACAAGTTGAAGAAGAACAGCAACACACAAATATTTGCCTTTTCTGTGCCTCCAGGCATATAGGGAATCCACACTTAAGAGGGGAAAGAGGGAAGCTCAGTTTCATTCCACTATTGATCTATCAGACAAGAACTTAATCAATCTTCTTTATAAGCTATTAAAGCCAAGCTCCAGAAATGAACTCACCTGATGCATTCAACATTGATTGTCTCTTTCTGAGAACTGAATATGTCAGTCTTATCTACTACTACAGCTGTGATTAAATTTTTAAGGGACAAGATTTTTCCTTCATTAGTTTTCCCAAAATGCGCCAATTAAGAAAAAGCATTTTTGATAGTGGCCCACGGTAAATGACTAAAACAAAATGAAGACCATAACCATCAATTTCAGTCAAAGCCTCCAGAGAAAATGAGAGACCAAAAGCATATGTTCATCAAAGGAAATTCGGCACTAGTCCCAAGATCCTGCTCTAGCATGAATTCTGAAAAATGCTCTGGCAGCATGAAACTAATGTTGAGACCTTAAGCTCAGATAAATCTTGGAAATTCAAAGGGAAACTCAAGGCAGTTGTAAATCTGTCTTTACTGCATATACATTTCAGTAGAAGCTTCTATATGTAGTATTGGGTTATATGACATCCCATTCAGCATCTAACTGCCTCATAAATATAGGCAGCAAGGTCATTTTATATTTACAGAGCAACTCCAAAAGTGCTAGATGCTATACACTGGGGGCAGGAGGAGGGGGAGGCTCCACGTGCTCGGTTTATTAGGAAAGGTTAATAGCACACATCATCAGTGGCCAAAGAGAGTTCCCTTTGGCTCAGCTTTCTGACTTCCATTTCCTCTTTCTAGGTCCCTTTACAGTCAAAAATTAAATACTGGGAGAAGCAACAATAAAGAGTTATCTCTACAGTGTTCTAAGGCTCTTGAGAGTATTTGCCCGCGTCAGTATGGAAATATTGCCTACTCCCTAATATAATACGAAGAACATTACCTCTGGATGTGTTGTTAGCTTGGTTTGCAATGGTAAATAAGAGGGAAGAAAACATCTATTCCCTATACCCCTATCTCTGACTTCTTTATTTCTCTATATTCTCTGCAAATATTAATATAAACAGCTCTAGCATAGGCTGTTGGGTTTCTTTCACAAGGTCTGATTTTCTCAGGCTCCCCAAACATACTCAAACTGAATCATTGAATGTGATTCCTACTGAATTCACCCACAGACAGGGATTGTAGCACAGTGCAGGAAGAAGCAAAGGGCCAAGAGCAACATTCCACATTAGAACTGTCCCTCTAATGTGTCACCCAACTATCTTGTGGAAGCTTCTCCAAAACAGATAAGGAGGCCACACTAACAAGTCAAAAAGGCACTGGCTAGTGGAGCTCCTCCCTCAGTGTTCACCCACCCCCAGTGCCCTTCAGTCTCCACACCAGCAAAAGCATCAACCTCTCTGATATTAAAGGTGCTACTGTATGTGTGCATTCCCTTAGAAACCCAGGGAATTGAAGGCCTCAATATTTTCAAAATGCCTAACACATTCAGGAAGACGGGATGAAGTATGGGGTCTAATGTTTATTTATTGCAAAAGTCACGAATAGCTGGAAGTTCATTAAGAGGATGTTTCAGCAGATTATATTAATTTGTAATTAATTTTCAGTGATATTTATGAGAGAACCCTTTAATCAGCATAATTCATACTTTGAAAATTATAATATTAACTAATATTAATTAAATAATAATTTATAAATTTCAATAGTTTTAATTATCTTTTGATTAAATTACCTGTTAGTCAATTCCACACTGCTTTTGATATTAATTAGCTAACTTAAACATGATCTACTGAAACTACTCCCCTGTGGATTAAGGCATATTGTCTAAACAGGTCAACACTGAGATACTTAAGTGTGACAATTTAGATTGCATGATTAGGAAAATTAATTGTTTAAGGCACTGGCTTTTTCATTCTCAATTTGCTAGTGGGTAAGGTCTTTAAAATATGCCCTGGGTTTCCCTAGGCCCAAATTCCGAGACATCCCACATTCTGTTATTCCCCCTTTTCTCCTCCCCCGTTTCCTTCTCTATCCTGTTACAGAACATCCTAGTCTTCTGAGACCTAAATTAGTGTCAGCCTATTAATCAGCCAACAACATATGTCAGAGGAAAATGAAGTTGCAACCCCACGCCCCTCCACAGGCAGATCACTTTACGCCCTGTCTCAGCGCAGTGGAGCCGGGGACCTCAGCACTACAGCCCAATTTAGGTCTCCTCTGTGCAATGACAACCAGCCCAGACCTCATTTTTTAAAATGTTAATATTTAATTTAAAGCCCCCTACCTGCAAGTTCTCAAAGGTAAGTGTCGTTGACTCCACACACTGCTCTTGCGCATTCGGTGGGGCTGCGCTGCTCTCTGCCCTCACTCCACCCCCAGCATCCCGCCCCAGAAATTAAGATCTTTTTAAATGAGCCTTCTAAAATCAGCTATCAATGTGACAGTTTGTATTAATCATTTATATCATCAAGAAGAGCAGGGTATACACTACACAAATAAAGGAAGAGAGGGATTTTATTTTTGCCACATGGAACAGCAACCAAAAATAGGGGTTTCAGAAGCTCCAACTGACCTTCTTCTCTCAAGAAACATCACAGGATTATTGAAGCTCCACACCAGCTGATAGGACATCACTTTATTCAAACATAAGCCTTATTTGGGGGACAAAATCTTCACTAAGAAGGTGTCATGGGTAGTTTTTACAAACCACAATATGCAAGTGGTTGTCTTTGGTTATTCATATTATGACATTATATTCTAAATAATTTCATCCTGAAACTCTCTATTTACAGTGATTAATGAGGATAATTTATATTTTAGAGCCATTGACCTTCTCCAGGACAGTATCTGATATGAGTGTCTGGTGCTAGCATTCAGAATACTGTGTAGTACTTGAACATGAAAAGCAACAGCAATAACATGAAATAAAAGGAACATTTGTTATGTCCAGAAATTTCACAGATAAGCAGGAACAAAAGAAATTTGTAGGGCCAAAGTATTGGATGTAATTTCTGACTTATGTTACATAGTTTTGCCATTTATTTATTTATATGAGAGACAGGGTCTCACTCTGTCACCCAGGCAGGAGTACAATGGCAGGAACATGGGTCATTGCAACCCCAAACTCCTGGGCTCAAGTGATCCTCCCACCTCAGCCTCTCAAGTAGCTGGGATTACAGACACACCCGA